>NW_025765314.1:0-600000 GCF_003918875.1 Haliotis rubra
CCCGTGACGTCTGATCCAACCTGATCCAATTTCTCGGCAATTTCTTCTCTCTGCTGCATCCTGGGTGTCCCACCTCTTAAATATAACGGGATATTGGGCATGAATATAGCCTGCCCTTGTGTCTGACTGTAGATAGGATTTGTGATGTAATCAGTGGTTGTCATGTTGGCCGACAGGACCTCATTAGGGTTTGTGCTTTTTGCTAACCAACATTCCAATGACCTTGTGCTTGATGAAGAAGCCCTCCAAAGGTAACCATTAGGTATTACAGGAAATTGGTAGTATACTTGTGCGAATGTCTCTAGGATTGTTAATCCTTTCTTTCTCTGTGGGAAGTCCACTCAACCAGTTCATTAGTTGTCCAAACCAACCAGACTTAGTTTAAATCTGGGCGATTATCTGTGAACAGTTCCAACTGTGAAGAGTACACAATAGGTATAATAAGAGGTGGTTGAATGTAACAAATTTCTGTTTGGAAGATTGCTCTCTCTGTAAAATACAAATTCTAGTTAAGCTTTCTAGAAGACATTGTGTACCCTCAGCTTTTGGCCATGGGGAGCCATTTTTAAGGAAGTTATAGGTGTCAGAGACATCCACAAGATGATGTAGACTATCAGTCAATAATTCCTGTGCATTTTTTCAGAAGTAGCATTTAGTCATATGTGACAAGTGTTCACTTTTAGAGTAAAACACCAGTTCTTTGTGCAATGTGGGTTGAGTCCCATCCAGGATTCTGATCAAATACAATAAATTACAATTACATTGTAAATCTCCAATCCTAGTACTTTTTAGGTTGAGTCCCATCCAGGATTCTGATCATATACAATAAATTACAATGTAATTACAATTACATTGTAAATCTCCAATTCTAGTACTTTTTAGGTTGAGTCCCATCCAGGATTCTGATCATATACAATAAATTACAATGTAATTACAATTACATTGTAAATCTCCAATTCTAGTACTTTTTGGGTTGAGTCCCATCCAGGATTCTGATCATATACAATAAATTACAATGTGATTACAATTACATTGTAAATCTCCAATTCTAGTACTTTTGAGTTTAGTACCATCCAGGATTTGAATCCCACACTCTTGGAGTGAGGCACCATATTGCCAACACACTGTCAGCACTATTACCCACTCAGCCACCAAAGCTTCCACACAATGGAGGTTTGACAACTGATCGTAGGCACAATAAAGTATACATCAGGCTCCAGAGAACATTCAGTCTTGATTATCAAAGCAAAACATCCATTAGACATGAAATCCAAATACAGTTGAAACTTGTCCTAAACCCGGCACCCACGGGACGAAATAAAATGCCAGTTTAGACAGGTGCGAGGATTAACAGTGACAGTGGCGATCATTTTCCAGCGTGGCTCCCATTTACACTCATCAATCTGCTTTATCTCTATAATGCTGGCGTGCTGAAGAGGATTAATTAATGTATTGATTACCATTATGACTCCCTTGATTGTACTGCTCATACCCCATGCCGGTTTAGACAGTGTTAATTACAGTTAAATTTGCTTGTTCAGACTGGAAAGTGCGTGTGACGGAATACTGAATAGACAGGTGCTGGATTAGACAATGTTTTAGTGTGATCATAATATCGTTCTAAAATGGGCGGGACCAAATTTTTATGCGGTGTGGACAGTGCGGTCTAAAATTATTGATGACACCAGGTGTTTGCAGAAATGGTAAACCTGCCCTAAATATGAATTTGCAGTAAAATAAGTAAGTGGTTTCTACGTAAAGGTGAGCTCCTGCACCTTCTGGAGCATCGGTTGTGGTCTTGACGGCTGCCTGTTGCATCCTCCTGTCACACATATGTGTTAAAGTCTCTATGTTGCATCTCTAACACTATAGTATCTCACACTACATACACTTCCTATATCAAATCTTTAGCTTGATGTTTTCATAGATAATCTAAATGTCCAAGTAAAGCTAACTGATATTTGGAATATACAAACACCATTTACTGTTGGAAATTTGGTTTACCTGCAGCCTAAGTAACCAACACTTTGCTATTCTGCTATGTTTCTGTCAGTTTAATGGAGATATAAGCCATACAGTTTGAGCCTCTCTCTGTTGCATAAACGACTTACAAAGGCTATTTCATGTTTTGTCAAAATGCAATGTACATTCCATTTAAAATAAGCCTGAAACCAAGTTCTATATGATATGTAAAACTTTCCACTGAAAAATAGATGTTCAATAGTCTTTATGCTAAGATTATATACTGGTTTTTATTTTCACATTAATAAATATCTCCTGTTGGTTGAATTTTTAAGGTACTGCTGGAATACCAGTGAATATAATGTTTGAGTTCTTTAATGCATGAGAGGTAAAATCAATGTCTGTCCATGTCATATTTGAGAAACTAAAGCATAAGTGATAAACTTGAAGAATTTAGACTCCAGCATACAAAACAAAGCATAATGTGGACATGAACTGACTTTTCTATTCATTACTATAAACTGCTGTGAAGGTCTCTAGGAATATTTGATTATAATAATGTTGCTACCAAGACTGCATATATCCCACTCATGTAGAAATACCCTTTACTTACTTGTCCAGTGGTGAGAGGGAATTGGTGGCACCCTTGTCAGGGATCAGTGGTCAGTTTGAATCCAACATTACCCTACACTGTTGTAACCTGTGTGGCCCAGCGGTCTTCCCTCCAGTGTGGTGCCCCCAACCCTTGTCAGGGATCAGTGGTGAGTTTGAATCCAACATTACCCTACACTGTTGTAACCTGTGTGGCCCAGCAGTCTTCCTGGTGTAGTCTGGTGTCACCTACCCTTGTCAGGGATCAGTGGTGAGTTTGAATCCAACATTACCCTACACTGTTTTAACCTGTGTGGCCCAGCAGTCTTCCTGGTGTAGTCTGGGGTCACCTACCCTTGTCAGGGTTCAGTGGTGAGTTTGAATCCAACATTACCCTACACTGTTCTGACCTGTGTGGCCCAGCAGTCTTCCCTCCAGTGTGGTGCCCCCTACCCTTTTCAGGGTTCAGTGGTGAGTTTGAATCCAACATTACCCTACACTGTTCTGACCTGTGTGGCCCAGCAGTCTTCCCTCCAGTGTGGTTCCCACCTACCCTTGTCAGGGTTCAGTGGTGAGTTTGAATCCAACATTACCCTACACTGTTCTGACCTGTGTGGCCCAGTAGTCTTCCTTCCCTCCAGTGTGGTGCCCCCTACCCTTGTCAGGGTTCAGTGGTGAGTTTGAATCCAACATTACCCTACACTGTTCTGACCTGTAAACATAATACCAACCATTATGGTTTCGGTGAAATCATTACGTATTTTATTTATTTATATTTTGTTATTAATTATAAATAATTTACAAAATCATATTTCAACTAAATTATCAACTATTCAGTGAATTAATTAGTTATCAATTTAATCAAAATCTTTCAACAATATCCAGTGAAATATGTGAATTAACTGATCAGCACATCAAGAAACTCCATGTATGCAGCATCCACAATCAGATTACCACCAGCTGCCTTGCAACAACCTTTAGTCATCAACAGATGAGGAGACAGAACTTTAATGTCATAATAACATCTAAAAAATAACATGTCAATACCAGAGAAAAATCTGTCTCAGGTATCCAACAAAACTGATTCCTATGGGCATATAATGCAATTATTTTGTTTTCATTACTGTTGATTTGGGTCATATGTTTCATGTCAGTTGAAATGTCTGGGATTTGTTCCATATGTTTATTTAACCAGTGCTGAATTGTTTGTTAATTTTTTATGAGCTCCTTTAAAGTAGTTACCAGAGTAATTGACAGATATCAGAAATTGTATTCCTGCTATAATAATGTCTGATCATTCATTCAAAATGGCTGGTTTATGATATTGTTTGTTTGAACTGTTCACTGGTAGGTCATGAGACTGAAGCATCTTCTTGGTGATCAGTATGTATCAGGTTAGGTCGAGTTATTTTCTGAAGATGTCAAGTAAACTGATTTTTTAAAACTTGGGAAATGAGGAATATACTTGAGATTTACTTCACTTTGCTGACTTCAAAGGCTGATTATTTTCAGAAGGGCTCTAGGCTCACACCATAGTCAGTCCTTGACAGTTGTAAGTCAGATTCAGATCTCATTAACACTTCTTTGTCTATTGGCTTGAATTGTGTATGTCAACTGGCCTTTAATGATTAGACTGTAATTCCAGAGAGACAGCCGTGGATCTCAGCACTAATGATCATAGCGTGTTTTATGTATCATTGTAATGCCAAAATGATATAAAGAGACCTTTGAGCGGAAAGACAATTTAGATAAGTAAAGGTCAGACTTTGCTGCATGAAGGATTTCTGGAATGTCTTGTCTCATTAGGTGTAAATGTCTAGAATGTTTGAAAAAAAGCAATTGTCATAAGACTGTTAAGGTTGGTGAAGTATGTTTCATTTTGTTGTCAAGCAAGGTTTTTATGTTATATTCTACAGTGCCACTGAATGTCATGGAATCTGTGGCCAAGAAAATGGTTTCATTCCCTGGCCATAGTGTGAGGATTGGTTGTTTTACATGAACCTGCAATCTTTAACCCCCTGGATGCCACAGGGACATATATGTCCTTCCCCTTCAACCCTCAATTTCAAGTCCAATAAAAATCAAAATATCCCACGCACACAAATACACTACACTTCACAGTTTCGAATTCTGCGGGAAATTTCCTGTTTCTTGATACCATCCACTATTATTTTAGACAAAGCTCAAGTGCTGAAAATGACATTTCAAAATAGGCTTCATCGAAAATATCTCAATTTTTGACACAGTACGAAATCGCGATTCACAGCGATATTTGCTGTATAAGTTTTGAAATGAAAATCGATAATTACTGGGACTATTGAATTTCCTCAAAATAACATATTCATGATCACTTTGATATCAGTTTTACATGAAATCGCGTAATTATAATTCTGAAACGCTAAGCCGATGAATCTAGAATCGGTTGGGATGTTTTTCGAATGCATCTCTTACACGAACGCATGAGAGCGCTTCCGCCATATTGGATAGTGTTTACAAGATCACGCCAAGCGAGAAGGTCGGTATTGAGACTTCCTACTACATCAATGATTATTTCCATATATGGCTCTCAAAATGCATCACTGAATTCCCCATACATTTTAGAACTCACATTGCAACTGGTCTTTGTCACCAAAACCAACTGTCTAGATAAAATGAGATCTAAACATATTGGGTGTGAAAACGTAACGGGCTAGCGTGAAAGACCTGGCTTTATGTCTGAAATGTAAACAAAGACAAATTCGATTTTACAATCGTAGCATTTTCTGAAATGTTTCAACATTCATCCGCCTATTCATTGCTTGCAATGGCTCGAGTACCTTTGGAATATGCAACGGAAAGAGTATCACCGTAGGGCAAGCAATAGGAAATTATAAATAGATACAATGCAATTATTTGATAATTCATAAGAAATTGTCAAAGTTTCCGTTGCGAGCGTGATAGCCATGACTGGTACAGAAACTCACGAGAGCGACAACTGTAATTATCTGCATTTCTGGCTTTTCTCTTACTTATAGTGAAAACGATAAAACATATAACAATACACAGATAGTCAGAATCATTCCTGATTACTTACATCTCATATTTATGTACAAGCGATCCTGAATCAATGGAAGGGTCCTCGCAAAAATCCTGTGTGTACCCTTTGTCAGCAAAGCCAGCCATTTTGTAAGAAATCGGTCAGCGTAGTGATGTCATCATACGTCAACATTGTTGTACATATTAGGCAATTTCTTTGAGGTGAAGGTCGGTTGAACAAGAGTAAACACAATACTAATCCTTCCGCGATTACACTGTCGAGTATTATGGTGTATATTTTGCGATAGTTCAGATCCTTTTTCATGAAACTGACCAGCATCTACATTTTAGCCTTGTTCAATATCATATCATACGCGGTATATAGAGTTCTGCTGTGTTTTATCCTTTGAAAGTTTTTGATTGTTTGAATCATATTTTTACATAAGAAATTGACATTTAGTGCAATACACCATATTCTAAACCTTTACCAATTCAAGTTAGTTAGAAGATCAAAGTACCCATAATTGCAACTACTTTAGTTCCTATGATGTACAATTTTCAATTTATTTGGACTAATATTGCAATTTCCTTATGAACAGGTTAATGAACGGTGATTTAATTCAACCTTGTATGTAAAACTGATAATATTAATGAAAATGATTGATATATGGTATGAAATATATATGCACACATATTTAAAGGAATTGTCTTGTTCATTTCATAATTTTTGTGTCGCTTTTATAGACAAAAGAATTATGCATATTGATCGACCAGGTCTTGGCGTTTGTTGGAAACTTTTATGATTCTCTATCATTGTTTTCGACAATATAATCAATTCATATTCGATTAAATAATATTGTGATGACAGGATATCAAACTCTAACTACATTTATAGGAAAATTGTTGAAAATATATATACCATCTCATGTGTTAATTCGGACAAATCTTACATCCATATTCTAATATATAGTTCCATATAGTTCCATCTTTCATTGCAAGCGTGTGATGAAGAGAAATAGCTACATAATCATAAACAAACAAAATTCTTATCCTAAACAAAATATTCGGGTGTGTTGTGAAATATTATTTTTTTATTTAGGTTAAGTTGATGCCAAAGGTCGATGTCGCGTGTTGTTCACAATAGGATACGGCTATCAAACCGTCTAATTGTTGATATATTCAGGACACTATTTGAATGGAAAAATCAGTCATTTTATGTTTTGTCTAAAGAGTGTTAAATTCTGACGTAAAAGCCGAGACCTTTTATACAATTAATGGAAATTAGGTGAGATATCTACTTATCAGCATACCAATGTCGTCTTTTTCCGACGTCGCAAAATGCATAAAATAAGCAATGACGTCAACTAAAATGGTGTATTATTTTCAGCAATTTCATTACATTTGAAGATCTGGCTAGTATTCTGGTAATAACGATGCAAAATTAGTCAAATTACATCTACACAAACAGGAGAATATGGGAATCTAAGAACTAACTTATATATCGGATAGGGACATCCAAATGCGCTATTACGTGCTTTCACATGTATCACGTTGTCATTTTCTTGTAAGGAATGTGAAACAACCAAACTGCATCCGGCTCACATTGGGAACTTTGAATTGGAATAGTTTGGTTCACCATGAACATAAAAAGCGAAAATATAAGCGTCCGTATCCACAACAAATTCTCTCAAGTGATCTGAGTTACATTGACCTAGTGTTCATGCATAGCGGAGTTATGCCCCTTATCATTATCGTCGCAGTATGACCTCTCTGTCGTCGTTTGGCGTCATAGAAAAAATCCATTTTGACATATATTGCGAGTCATTTCTAATGTTGAGCGTATAACGTTATGCACAAGCACATAAACCCAATTCATATACACTTATGTCATTCAGATATCAGGCTGTATTTTCTTCGCTCACACTTTCCGTAAAGATGCCACATTAAAAAAATCGTAGCACAGTGCTTTTATCGGTGCGCGATAAAAAGCGGATAAATTTACTGTTTTTTAACGCATAGCAACATTTTTGACATCATTTAGCTGTGTCTATTTCTCAAACCACCAAGGTAGTTTCACTTATATTTATACCAACGGATAGGAAATTTAACATTCTACATTTCTGTGTAGTTTTATAGCCGTACGTAGATCCAGGACCACGCGAGCGCAATTCTCGCACAACGTTCACTTTTAAAACCGTATGAAAATGTGTGTTGGAAAAAAAACTCGGCATCAAGGGGGTTAAGTCCAACTGCAGCATGTTGTAGTTAATGAAGTCCGACCTGACAAACCAATGGTTGATGTCATGATGACCGATTCATGCAGTCAGCAAACATTGACACACAGTGTGTGAAGTTGTAGGAACCCAGACTTAATGTAAGTGTGTTTGCTTTTTGGTGATATACAGAGCAATGTTCCACTTATATCTTGGCAGCCTTTTCAAACTCGTGACTGGACTAGAATTGGGTGCCTGAATACATTCCCCAACTGTAATCCCCAATGGATATGACAAACATGGGATCTAGCTACTTCATACCAGAATCCCCACAGGGACAAACATGGGATCTAGCTACTCCATACCAGAATCCCCACAGGGACAAACATGGGATCTAGCTACTCAATACCAGAATCCCCACAGGGTCAAACATGGGATCTAGCTACTCCATACCAGAATCCCCACAGGGACAAACATGGGATTTAGCTACTCTACTCTAGCTACCTATTCTGCACTGGAATCCCCACAGATGACCATCATTCCCTAGAGGTTCAAAAGCAAACTTACTTACTCGTTCTTGGACATATCACAGTAATTTATTGAACCGCCAAACCAATGGTTGAGAACAGAAGCACTAGAATTCCTGAAGTAAGCAAAAACTGGATGAGCAAGGGTACTGTGACCTACTCTGCCTTGGAATCCCCGAGGGCGACCAGTCAGACGACCAATGGTACTGGTACCCTTCTGTGTTAAAATCCCCTAGGGAGGCAGATCAGACAAGCAATGGTACTCCTGACCTTCTGTGTTAAAATCCAGTCAAACAAGCATGGGGCTCAGTGACCTACTTTGCCACTGAGTTCTAAGGAGAGCCATATTGGACAAGCCCGCTGACCCACACTGACATGGACGAATAACCGGAAGTGATTGATGAAGATCAGGGGTGTATTGACATGAGCAACCTCCATCTGATGTACTTACTCTGTAAGTTAGGGAGACCCTTCCCACATCAATCAATCAATTCTCAAGGTCAAATGGTCATCTGTTGGAATGAAGCCTGAAATTGTCTGATGAGATCAATTATGGGGGCAGACATTTGACAATAATTGAATATTGGGCTTATTTGCTGTTTAGTTTGTCAAATACACTTATGTTTGTGGTCTGGCCATCTTTAACTTGTCAGCTCTGATTATGTCAAGTGTATGCCATCAACAGATGTTAACATTAATCACTGAAGACGTTTATTAAAAAATACCCAAAACTGATTACTTCTGTTGTTCTTATAGCATTCTTTCACCTGATGAAGGAGTAACCGTAAACTCCAAAACATCATGTTCCTCATAATGAAGAAGTTGACATCCATAAAACTCTCTTCTTTACGTCTAGCACTTCTAAATGACCACCGTGATATTGCTGGAATATTGCTAAAAGTGGCATAAAACTAGACTCACTCACTCACTCTGAATGCCATTTCTCTGTTCACAATATTAATGCAGAATATCGCTGATAATGAAGAGCAGCTGATTGTATGTTTATTACATTCATGTTGAATTAAGACCTAATATTGTACATGACAGTTCCTGTCAACTATCCCAGGAGGGTCAGATTAGAGGGCAGTTGTAATGAGCCCCCAGCAGGACAGCTGATGACCAACCAGAGGTCAGGAGGGATGGTCATTATATACAGTCGGAGCACATAGGTTGAAGGTTTGACGTTTAAGTAAGCCTTTGTTTGCCTGTTGTCTTCTCTGTCTGTCCATGAACTTGAGACTTACACTGAGATCAAACCGACCTCTCACTTCAAATAGACCTTGTGTGGTAGCCCAGTGTTTAAAGCATTTGCTATACAAGGTATGAAGGTGTCCCCGACCCGGATATTGCTGGAATATTGCCTAAAGTGGTGTAAAACCCAACTCGCTCACTCAAGCAGACCATGTTGCACGATCTGATTGTTTACTTTTGGCTGAATATTTCCCTGTACTAATGTTGTTGAATGCATGAGCTGAACAGTAGTACCTGGTCACTTTTATCATCCTCTGAATGTAACATTGTAGCATTGCCTCAGATGAGTGGGCAACTGGTTTTTGTTTTATCTAAAACACCTTAAGTCATTGACGTTTTGTATTTGCATTAACAATTTTGAAAGAAGGTGCTCCTCTGGTATCATGAATTCTGGAAATGTGAAGACAATCTCTAGACAGGTCTGAAGTAGCTTAGTTCAAAGTTATATTTTTATGTATTTCTTTGATAAAAGTTCTTTGACTTTAACGTCAAGTCTTTGCATAAACTCTGTTATTTGTGTTTGAAGGTTCTGCATTTGTCAATATGAGCTGAAGTTTGAGTTTGATCATTCTTGAAATAAGAATTACCTTTGTTTATGACATATTGAGCACCATCAGGCTGATGAAACCATCATAAAAAACATATATTATAATGATTTCAAACTCTACAGCACTGACTTACATCACCATTATGATGTAATGCCTGAACATCATTGTTGGTGATCTGTTTTAAGACAACAGTCATTATCATGTCATAGTGCAACATTGTTGGTAATCTGTTTTAAGACATAACAGTCATTAACATGTCATAGTTCAACATTGTTGGTGATCTGTTTTAAGACATAACAGTCATTAACATGTCATAGTGCAACATTGTTGGTGATCTGTTTTAAGACATAACAGTCATTATCATGTCATAGTGCAACATTGTTGGTGATCTGTTTTAAGACATAACAGTCATTATCATGTCATAGTGCATCATTGTTGGTGATGTGTTTTAAGGCATAACAGTCATTATCATGTCATAGTGCAACATTGTTGGTGATGTGTTTTAAGGCATAACAGTCATTATCATGTCATAGTGCATCATTGTTGGTGATCTGTTTTAAGGCATAACAGTCATTATCATGTCATAGTGCAACATTGTTGGTGATGTGTTTTAAGGCATAACAGTCATTATCATGTCATAGTGCATCATTGTTGGTGATCTGTTTTAAAGATCTGTTTTAAGCATAACAGTCATTATCATGTCATAGTGCAACATTGTTGGTGATGTGTTTTAAGGCATAACAGTCATTATCATGTCATAGTGCATCATTGTTGGTGATCTGTTTTAAGGCATAACAGTCATTATCATGTCATAGTGCAACATTGTTGGTGATGTGTTTTAAGGCATAACAGTCATTATCATGTCATAGTTCAACATTGTTGGTGATCTGTTTTAAGACATAACAGTCGTTATCATGTCATAGTACAACATTGCTGGTGATCTGTTTTAAGACATAACAGTCATTAACATGTCATAGTGCATCATTGTTGGTGATCTGTTTTAAGACATAACAGTCGTTATCATGTCATAGTACAACGTTGTTGGTGATCTGTTTTAAGACATAACAGTCATTAACATGTCATAGTGCATCAGGGGCGGTGATCTGTTTTAAGACATAACAGTCATTATCATGTCATAGTGCATCATTGTTGGTGATCTGTTTTCAGACATAACAGTCATTAACATGTCATAGTGCATCATTGTTGGTGATCTGTTTTAAGGCATAACAGTCATTATCATGTCATAGTACAACATTGTTGGTGATCTGTTTTAAGACATAACAGTCATTAACATGTCATAGTGCATCATTGTTGGTGATCTGTTTTAAGGCATTAAAAACAGTCATTATGTCATTGTTAACATGCGGATGATTATAATATCTGTGTGTGCATGCTATGTTTATAAAACTTGGGTTGCAATTCATAACACTTATTTTGTGAGATCATTGCAACTCAATTACTAATTCTTTACAGTTGAAAACCATGGTTTCAAACTTCAAATAGGTAATAATCAGTTTCTGATTTAAGACCAAACATTCTGTACAACGTAAAAGGCAACACAGAGATGGAATGGTTATGAATGGATTACTGGAAATCAAAGCTGACACCAGGTGCACAGATATGTTAACTCTTAACATATTGGCACACATTTCAAGTAGCATTTGTAAAGTTTGGGATTAAATATCACAGATCCATCTCTCAACTGAAAGTTCAAATAATTATGGTAAGGCCAGACCAATTTGTTTCTTGTTTTACGGATCTACTGGTCGTATGTTTTCAAGAATAAGAAAAAAAAAATAAAAATAATTTTCCCTGCTCAAACAATTAAATCCTTACATTTTTATTGGCCAAAAATGTAAATTTACAACAAATTTTTTTTTGATTGTGTTTTGCCCCTTATACACTTCATAAATTGCCAGAAGAAAAATACTTTTAATATTTAGAGGGAATATTACTTTAACTGGTGATTTTATTTATTTATTTTTTTCCCTCCTGCCTTAAGGTTTTCTGAGGACAAAAATCCATAAAACAAGAAATAAAATTGTCCTGGCCTAAGAAGACAATAAATGTTACAAACAACAAGGTGACATATGCCAATCAGGAAGCAGTGTTCTCTGATATACTGCACTGGTTTCAACTGGCTGATTTCCTTCCTGCTTTGAAAACTATTTTGACAAACTTTTAGATAAGTGAACAAAAGAAGGTTCTTGCATGAATACACAATGCCATTCAGAAATTGGTAAATTTCAGACATTTTAGATGTGTTACATTCTTGAAGGTCTATGAGATGTCAGAGATTGCAGTATTTCACTACTTCCCATGCAATCGACAAAATGTATTCAGTTCAAATATTATATCATTAATGTTAGAGTTAGATGATGATTTGATGGAATCTGAACGTCCCATCGGAACCTTTTGGAATGAGATTGGCTGGAAGCTGAAACCCGGTGACACACCAGTCTTCAGCAGTTTACTGTCGTATGCAGTCAACGAGTTGTAAAAGGTGCAGTATTGCATTCTTCTGGTATTTAGGAATATTCATGATGGCCATGTTCCAGGCTTTGATAACTTTTGGAATATTACAAGCGAATGTTTCTGTTAAAATTTATGATTATTTGTTATCAGAATATTGACAGTATTCGTTCAAGATAACTCTTTTTACGACTGCTTTTGAGGACATTTTGAGCTGCCTAGTAGAAGGTGAGCTACAGTGATCTGGTTCTATTCCCAGCAGCATGTTACTTGTTGATAAGAAGCATTACACAGATTTATAAGAATTTAACTTTTCTGCGTTGCATGTTAGAAGTTGGGAAGTACAATATGGACAAGCTTGATGGATTACAGTTTCAATTACTTTGGGTTTGCAACATTTCGATACAGATTCTATTCTGTTGTCAAGCAGGAAGCATGTTGAAGATGACTGGTTATTTGGAATGTTCTTCTCTTTACTAAGTTACATTATCTTTCGGAGGAAAATGAAAAATATATTTCCTTGCATTCATGGTACATTTTGTCAAAGCAGAAGTCAAACTTTATGAAAAGTCTTGGTCTTAAGTGCCAAAATTGCAGTCTGAAGGAATTGAGAGTCAAGTAATACACATCTGTTTACATCATAGTAATGATGCTGACACACGTAGAGTGATGACCATGGTGACAATGCTCAGACACACCTAGAGTAATAACCATGGCGATGATGCTGACACACCTAGAGTAATAACCATGGCGATGATGCCGACACACCTAGAGTAATAACCATGGCGATGATGCCGACACACCTAGAGTAATAACCATGGCGATGATGCTGACACACCTAGAGTAATAACCATGGCGATGATGCTGACACACCTAGAGTAATAACCATGGCGATGATGCCGACACACCTAGAGTAATAACCATGGCGATGATGCCGACACACCTAGAGTAATAACCATGGCGATGATGATGACACACCTAGAGTAATAACCATGGCGATGATGCTAACACACCTAGAGTAATAACCATGGCGATGATGCTGACACACCTAGAGTAATAACCATGGCGATGATGCTGACACACCTCCCAGCTGAAAAGGCACCATGGTTGACCATGGTCAACCATGGCTTACCACGGAAAACCATGGTATTACCATGGTTTACCATGCTAAACCGTGGTCACTAACATTTCTCACCATGGTAGACCATGGTAGACCATGGTCACCATGGTATACCACAGCAGACCATGGTCATTATAGACCATGGTCACCAGAAACCATGGTAGACCATGGTCACCAACATTTCTCCCCATGGTATACCATGGTAGACCATGGTGACCATGGTCATTCTAGACAATGGTCACCAGAAACCAGGGTAGACCATGGTCATCTTAAACAAAACTATGGTAGACCATGGTGTTGTTCTCATACAAAGTAATGGTTGACCATGGTCATCACAGACAAATCTATGGTAGACCATGGTCATGACAGACCAATTTTACATTTCAAACTGTGATAAATAAAAAAATTAAAATTGAAATCCTGACTGTTTCATGACATTGTGTTTCATTTATGAATAACAAAATAGCGGGGAGCATTCAATGAAGTGTTACACAGGCATTATACTAATAGCATTACAAAGGACGTGTGTAAAACATCCCAGATGAAAAATGATTTTCCTGAGTTAGTTTGCCTTTAATGAATATTCATGACAGATACCTTACAGATCTTTGTTTTACGCCTGTGTGCATTAAACAACTAAAATTGAACACTTCACTCGGTGAGAGACAAGTTAAAATGAAGTGTGTTTTAATGAAAATACACGAACACAATGTCATAAAAACAATTATCAACGGGGAACAGTTCACGCAATTTAACTTTCTCATTGTTGCTACAGAAACACACAAACAAATAAGGAACAAAGGACGTCTTATACACTTGACAATCAAAACAAAATTAACCCTCCGTGCATTTGAAAATAAAATAATTTTGCCCGTCCCCTTTGCTAAAGTTGTCCATTAAACTGTGTAAACCCCGCCTCTCATGGTCTTACTAGCTTTTGTGCCTGGTTGCCTTTAGTTTTGATTTTTCAAAAATACAGCAACAACAAAACAATGCACGACAGGCTAAAACAATATTCTGTGCCTAACACGATCCGTTTTAGAAACATAGACAGTTCTATATGTAAAACTTACCTTCTGTCAATAACAGCGCAACCAATTAGTGCTGGAAGATTTTTAATTTCTTTCTTTTCATATTTACTCCATAAAATAAAATTTGAAACTACAATGTCAAAATCGTCTCATTTCATTGAATTTCTCCCTGTGAGTGATCACGATCGGCAAACGCGTGCCTCAAACTTGTTATAAGTACGTCTTTCGCGAATGTTAATGGTGAAGCTCCCGATTTTAGAACACATTTCACTGTCACTTCCTGTTCAGCACGTGCAATATGACCCGAAGAGATTACATCAAAGTAGATTAATGAAATTTAAATTATTGCCGGGATATGTGCAAAACTATTCTTCCACGCTATGATCGACGGCAAGGAACGCGTGTACACTGAATATCTTTTTTCGCGATTCCCGCCGTTGACAATATTATTGTTTATGAATTCTAATTTTGATGTTGATGCCTTGATATTGTAATTCTTGCCTTTATTTGTTAATAAGATGAGAAATTATCCACTGTTGACTCGTGAGTGTGGTTATGAAGTACCTCGATCGCTGTGATTGCAAACACGGCCACGCGCGGCTTACTTACGTAATCTTATTGCGACTTCAAGAACGGATAGCACTAATCATACAGCCTTTTACATACATAGTTACGATACATCCCTGGTCGCATCTAATTAATCTTTCTTTTCTAAAAATATGTTTCAACTTCCAACTCGCCATTCGGGACCAGCCGAATGGAGATAGTACGATACGGAGACACGCCGACCGCTTCCAGCATCGAATCGATGCCATAGCTGCTACTTGTCACGAGACATTTGTGAGTAGCGCGAAAACCAGTGATAGGCGCAAACACAACTTTGTCAACACTGGCAATAGACTACAACGATCCAAGCGAAGAATATCCCTAATATGTTAGCAATGACGGATTTCGAGGATAATCCAGCGATGGATATGTCAAGAACTCATGATAAAGGAATAGACTAGATTTAGTGCCGATGGATACATCTCAAGTTGAATTCCAGTGGACATAAGCATGAGCGGTAAGTAAATAACAGCAATATTGAAATTGTTTTGAGTGCAGATATATTGAAATTGTTTTGATGTTTGGAATACGCATTACTAACGATGTGACGTGGCGTGTTTACAGTTTTGAGGAGAATGACGGAAAGACGATATAAGATATAGCAGTGTTCATTTTATATACAATGTACATCCCTCAAACGGAAAGTCAGTGTTAATTTGGGTTTTGTGCAATATGTTCTACATATCTATGTTAACACACGCCACCAATATCTAACGGTACTTTTTGAAAACAAACCGCTATGACTTTTGTAGTTAAGTTATCAGTGATCGAATGGTGTCAAAGTTCACGGGCTTGTAGCGGTCAGCCTGAAAGATTCAGTTTGTTTGCTTAGATTACACAGACAGCAAAATAAATTCAAAGGGTCATAAAAGGAGATAATTGCTACAGGCACGTTTATGGATATTTCATTTTCTTTTCTATCGTATTTGTATTCAGTTTTGGAATAACTACTGACTGTAAACCAAAAATGACTGTGCCAAAACGTTTAGCCATTCAATTTAACGTGGAAATAGGTTCACTTACAGTAAGATAATGTTTTTCTATGTTATGATATGTTGATTATTATAAATAATGGGAAATGTAAACATTTCAGAATATTATATTTGGTCATGAATGTAGACTAGTGATTTAGAAGCCAATTTTGTGTTTTAATTTCTAATACATGTTGTGTTATTTGGCATAGACTCTTCATATTACAAAAATAATTTAAAGTCATCTGCCATCAGTGTAAAGAAATTATTTTGAATAATATAATTAGAGTCTGGTGAAAATATTTGCAATATGTTAAAAATGCATAACATTTTGAGCAACTGTAAATATATATTTAAAAACAACAACACTTTTTGATATTTGCTTAAGACTGTTTGAAATAGAATGATTGTGATTAAATGTTGGTGTATTTTTCAGATTTCCACTGGATGATTCTGAAGAAATGGTCCTAATGTTGAAACACTGAAGATAAAGTTCTACAAGATGAGTTTATTGCTGAGCCGAGCGCTTGCTCTTCACACTGAAGACTTGGGTTCGATTCCTCACATGGGTACAATGTGTGTAGCCCCTTTCTGGTGTCCCTCGCCCGTGATATTGCTGGAACATTGCTAAAAGTGGTGTAAAACTAAACTCACTCACTCAATATCCCTGAACCAACGTGGACATTTTCAGGGATGTCACCACTGCTCTTCCTCGGGTTCTTCAGACTTGTGTATATCCTGTTTCTTCTGAGAGAAATTGTGATGCCCCCTTGTACAACTTCCAGGTAGATGATTTTGGGCCCTGTTGTAATTTCTCTGTTGGTAGTGACTCTCATTTATTATGTCTACTTCTAAACCATATGGACTAAAAGTGATTACTCTTTCTGAAATTGTATATTACTGCATGAAATGGTGTTCTGAATTGGTTAATTTTCCTGGATATAGACTGACATCCAAGCTGCCCTAAAGATGTTTTTAGAATAAAATAATAGATAAGAATATCCTCTGAAAATGATGAACATGTCCACATGCCATTTGTCCCTAGCAGCATTACTGGATATGTAATTCTAGTTTGCTTTAGACTTGTACTTGTTGCACAGCATATCCCTCAATCCTGTGAGTTTCCCAACAACTGTCCTCAAGTTGTCTTTCATTTAAATCTGTCAGTGTCAGCAATAAAATGTGTCTTCATAATTTGAACAGTTTGTTTTCAGTGCATGAGTTTGTTTAATGTTAATTCTTCAATACCCAATATTCTAATTGATCTCTATGCCATGGTGTATGTGACTACAATGTATATATTGTGGTATGGCTGCTTGGGTTTCTTACCATAGTCTAAATAATGGTATTCTAATGGTAAACTGTTGTGCCATCTACTGAACAGGGTATACTGACCATGGTCTCAGTTTTTTTCAGTAGTAATCCATGGTACACCATGGTCTCTTTTTACCATGGTAGACCATGGTATACCATGGTCTCTTTTTACCATGGTTGACCATGGTACACCATGGTCTCTTTTACCATGGTAGACCATGGTCTTATCTTACCATGGTAAACTGTGGTGCCATTTACATGCGACGTGGTTAAACCATGATAGACCATGGTCTTTTTTACCATGGTAGACCATGGTATACCATGGTCTCTTTGACCATGGTACACCATGGTCTTTTTTCACCATGGTAGACCATGGTCTCTTTTGACCATGGTAAAACTGTGGTGCCATTTACCGGATGTGGTAAGCCATGATACACCATGGTCAACCATGGTCTGTGAACCATGGTCTACCATGGTATACCATGGTATACCATGGTCTTTTCCTGCTCATTTCAGCTGGGCTGGAGTAATAACCATGGCGATTCATAGACCCTTAGATAATATAGGACCTTAGATAATGGTCCTATTTCACACCCTGAATAGAGATAATGAACTTGCAGAACAAAAAGACATGTATGAATGTCTGAGGTTCACAGACTTTAAAAAAAATGTCCTTACGTTTTTGTCTGTAAGACTGATTCTCGGCCAGTGACACGATCAGTTTCTTCTTTGGTCATAACGTTTTTTTGCCCATGACTTAAGGAATAGATTTATTACAACTGCACTACTTTAGTGGATTGGCTGCAAAACCACTTTATAACATTTGGCAGATGTCTTATATCTATAAAAAAATAGCATGAATTCGAGACTGAGTCTACATCATGAAGTCTGGTTAGTACTTAAATGCAATGGTATTTTCCTGAAGCTTTCTAAAGGTGTATTTGTGATCTCAATCAGACATTGTAAATCACCAAGATATACATGTATGTGTCTGCATTTCTTGGTTCAGAATCTCACATTGAAATATAGATTTTGTGTCTACATTGTGGTGTGACTGATGACTTTAAGTCAGTTACAGTGTAGCCAGGATCACAATCAGGCAGCAACCACTTTGTGTAATTGGAGGACTTTTCTCCTCACAGTTTCCTGGACAAAAATAATGTTTGTGAAAATAATCAAATGTAGGGTTCCTAACCTGAAAATAGTTTTGCCATTTTGTTTTCTTTCTTGGAGAGATGTTGGTTTTGTTTTTTGAAGATCGAGCGAGGCTCATCAGGTCGTCAACAGCAATAAAAGTGATGCATGTAAAGAGGGAAAGTTAAGTGTATACTTGGAAGCATCGTGTTCCTCGTATAGCAGACATTGTCGTCCATACATTTCCCCTTAAGTCTCATATTGTTGATACAGATAGAAATACATAACAGTAAAATAGTCTCAGAACATTTTTAACAAATTTTTCCATTATAAAATGTCAGTGCCTAGAGAACAAGTTGTCTTGATAATCTGCTGACACTGATTCCAATGGCCATAAAAGACAGAACGGTATTGTAAATTATATGACAGGAACCCTGAAGGTCCCATGTAACACTAATATGCCATCAACTGATTGTTAGAGGTTCATCCTAATTTTCAGAGGAGTTCTAGTTTTAATATTTTTGTAGTTGAACTGTTCAAGGTATCTGAGACATTATTTGTCACGTTTTCTAAGCATGAATGTACGGTACGACACATTTTATTTATTTCATCACGTAAAAAATGATGGATATCTTACATGGTGTTTTTCATCATCTTGAAGTTCTTGGGGATGGGAGGTTAACATCTTGTGTCTGAAATGGGCATATTTTACCCAAATAAAATAAGTTCCTAAATTATAATCATAAGATATTATAAAAAACTTTCTCCATTTTTAGACTTGCCACATAATCTAGACTTGCATAGGCTTTCATGGATATATTTGTTTCAGGGTCTGTATGACAGACTGGGGGTTTGGTAATGAGGCTGTTATGGCTTTTAAAACTTTATGGTGGACATGTTGAAAACATCTCCAGATTGAAACAGACACATTTGATGTCCAATGTCATTCCTAATTCAACTTGACCATATGTTCACATGTTATTTGCACGTGAACAGTTGACTTACCTTTAAATGTGTTTGTGAAGGATGCCATTGTTTGTGGGGCAGTACAGGCTCACCATTTCTGAGAGATTCATAACCTAATGCTTGTGATATAGTTGTAAACCGAAATAGGCTCTGATTTATCAGGGATATTTTGTGATACATTTATGAATAATATTATTCATATTTTCAACTGTATTTTATTTTCTAACTATGATTATCTCCTATTTGCCTTTACTAGTTTACTTGGGCACTTTATTTATGCAGAACTGTCACTGTGTGAGGGAACACACTCACCTCGGTAAACACTCTCAGACAAGAAAATGGCTTGAAATTTTACCAGTACTATAACAAGCTTACCTTGTCAGGCGAAACAACTTAATCACAATATTGTCCAAAATAGCCCATTTTTGTAATTGATGGAAATATCTGGATTGGCAATGTGAGGCTAATAATACTTTGATAGAGATATTCAATCAAAGGGATGTGGCAGGGTTATTCAGTTCGTTAGTGGCTGGTGCTAGTGTCTGTGCTATCTGGTGATGCTATCTTGACGAGGCAGAGCAAGCACAGCTTATCTGACAGTTGCGAGAGATGTCCCATCCCTGTGAACTCGCTCATGTCATGTACAGGTAGTTAACAAGCTGCGCGGCCAACTTCTAACCGCTAGAGCCGGTTCCAGAACTCCAGAGTTTGTCAGGGTTTCACTGGTTCTATTTATATTTAGTACTTTGTGTAAATTGTATATTTTTTCTTTGATTACTTGTCTAACCTGGTGGAGTGTGTATTGAGCTATGTAGTACTGGTGTACAAATATACACCTTGAAAAAAGTGAAGCACCTCCTTTCTGTATTTGAATATCGCGATAAATGCCAGAGAATAACCAGACTCATTAGGAATACACAATGCCATTTAGAAAGTAGTCAAATGTAACAAATGTAACATTTGTTACAGACTCATTAGCACCAATAAACAGTTTCCATTTTGTTAAAGGCAAACTGGTGGTGAAAACTTTATGAAAGGATCACTTTTCAATAATCAGAAATTAACACACAAATATGAAAACATAAATCTTTTGGGAAAACAGCTTGTGATTTATTCCATTTAGCAGTGTTTCGATTCTTACTCCAGCTTGAAAACCAATAATCTACTTTGAAACATCAATAATGCAATAAACAAGTTGTTATCCATAAAGTTTTTGTTTTGGTAATTTCTCACCGACTTGACTCACCAATACCTGTCAGAAAGTCAACAGATGTTTAAGTTGTTATGGTTACGAGGATACTTTTGTTGATGCTGGTTATCGGAAACATTATTACACAGACCTAAACAATACCCTTCATAAAATATTTATCACTGCAAGCCAGGATTTCCCTTATTCACACAAACTCAAGTTTTCATGAGTTACACAGAGATACAGAAATGTGATATTGATTTTGAAATATTACAAGCATTTCATTGTTTGAAATTGTGTTCAGCTTGGAACCTAGAGGTAGTTCACGTTAGGGCCAGAGAAAACACATCCCCGTATATATAACTCTCAACATTTCCAAATGAGATCTTGAATTCTTATATATTCATTTGCCTGTATGTGAACTCTAACTTTTATACTTATGCATCTAACATGATTAAAACTGTGAATCATAAACATTTTTGGTGAGTTCTATTTATTTATTATTTTTATGTTTGCCTAAACAAGGCATTTATTTTGAAGGTTTGCTTTGCAGTGTGAAACAGTTTGTAGCAATGCTACTGCAATGCTGTGAGAAAATGGTAAATGTTCAGAATTAATGTCTCAATGGGATACTTGGTAATCTTATCATCCGTTCGTTTTGTGTGACAGACACATTGGAAGTGTTTTCACTAAAGTAATGGAAACAGTTTCAAGCTGACCTCCCACACAAATTAGACCGATGAAATAAAGACAGATGGAAGTAAAACCCAACAATCCATCTCTTTGTTAAAAATGTTCTGAAAGCAATCTGACTGTCCATTCAGCTTCCTCCCCATCTTGGATGCAGAGCCTCCATTGACAAGTCTCTCAGCAGCGTATATGTTCTACTGGGATGCTCCTTATTAATGGCTGTTTCCTGAAGGGAGTCGAGGGCTAATCCGTACTTCCTCAAGAAGAATGCTGACCAAAGTATGCACTCATACTTCTCCTGTATTACCAACACTTCTAATAACCAGATGTGCTCACGCCCCAAGGAATCGATATAACAATCATTGAAAGACCACCCCCAATCACACACACAAATACCGGGTTGTCAATTAATTGATTCTTGCTGAATAAACACCTTGGAGATAGCTCAGTTTCAGGATTGTCCCGTCCAGTCCTACCACTTGACCAAACTGCAGGATCATACAGACTGCACATGCTGCCTATATGGGTGTTTGCCTAGGGATGACCGTGTCACTTGGACTGTACAGTGTATTGATTGAGTGGCTTGTTTATCTGACTTCTGTTGAAAATACATTTGTTTACCATTTGTTACTTTGAATGTTATTTTATCAAAATCTGCCAAACTGTCATCAGTTTCTGTCATGTTTTTGTGTTCACGGATCAATGTACCTGTTGGTCATTGTAATTCCTGTTTTCTGATTTAGTCATGAGTTGATAGCATTCATTTCCAAATAAATGTAAACAGTTGGGTCCCAAACAAGGAGTGCTTTCACTGTACTAAACAGACTGTCATGGAGTTTTGAAAATGATTACATTTAAGTGAATTCCCTTTCTACTCACCTGTTTTTCATGAAGTTATCAATCCTAGTAACACTTTAGTGGTTGGGGGGCATTAGTTATACCAAGGCCATCTTCCACTAACACAGCCATTGCACTCACAGTTCAACAAATTCAGGTTCATTTTCAGATTTCAAGACTTCAGTTTTTCCAGTTATCAGAAGTCTAATGTTTGAATCTGGTAATTACTGAGCATGTCATCTGTAACAGCAGCCTTCTAGCTGACCTATTGTTCTGACTTGTAACAGTCGCAGTTCTTCTTTTTTGCCTTAAGTGACAGCCCCATTTGACTTTGTCATTACTCTCCATTGATTGGCTGCTTCCTTTGTTGGCATGTCAATTTGTGTGCATAAATAAAGCAATCATCTGATTCGTGTCAACCTAAATTTGAGACGGTGGTCTAGCTTAGTAGTTACAGTGTTCACTCATCATGCCGAGGGTCCGGGTTCCATTCCCCACATGGTTACAATGTGTGAAGCCCATTTCTTGTGTACCACACCTTAATATTGCTGGAATATTGCTAAAAGCGGCATAAAACTCACTCACTCGTCCTAACTTGTGTATTCCAACACCAAGACTATGTTAGTTATGTCTCTTTTGTCAGTTTTGTTTTGCATAATGATGATAACACATCTATTGATTGTCAGATTTTTAATTTTTTTTATAGAGTTTGCACATTTGCAGTTTGATTCATACTTCAAAGATACACAGTCAGTCCTTGATTTCTGTTAATGTCCTTGAAATGGATTTTTAAGCATAATTCTTTAAAGATCTGTCACTGTGATAATCAGATGCAGCACAGATTTGCATGAAATGGTGGTTATACTTTGTTGATTTTCCAGTCTACAATAATCCATCTAGACTGTTCAACATTTGCTAAGGACCAAGGAGTCTTTGGAGAAGATATTTAATTATGTAAGTAACATAATGTGTTCCAAGTATCAAGCATCCCGCAGGCCTGATAGAAGGGCTCTTCATATAATAACAGTGGAATCAACCCTTTGTAAGAAATTGTCTTTGCATAACAGTTATAGTTGCCATTCAGGGCCAACCTGAACATACAGGTGGTGACACAACACAAGTCAAAGTCATGTCTATGGTCTCAGTAGCAGACAAGTTGACCCTACCATGAACTACAGCTTGACACCACCTCCATGCTGTCAGTGAGGTGCTGGATCTGCTACTGTGGGAGATGTTGCCAATCCTCCATGAGTGCTGCTTTGAGTTTCTGTTTGGTACCTGGTTGAACCACTCCATTTGACAATTCTTGTTGGAGCAGGTTCCATATATGTTCTGTGGGATTAGGATCAGGGGAATGGGCTAGGCACTCCATACACTCAGTCGTTAGTGTTTGCAAGGTGTTCCATGACCCTTGTATGGTGTGACTGTTCCATGACCCTTGTCTGGTGTGACTGTTCCATGACCCTTGCTTGGTGTGACTGTTCCATGACCCTTGCTTGGTGTGACTGTTCCATTACCCTTGCTTGCTGTGACTGTTCCCTGACCCTTGCTTGGTGTGACTGTTCCGTGACCCTTGCTTGCTGTGACTGTTCCATTACCCTTGCTTGCTGTGACTGTTGCATGACCCTTGTTTGTTGTGACTGTTCCATTACCCTTGTCTGGTGTGACTGTTCCATTACCCTTGCTTGGTGTGACTGTTCCATTACCCTTGCTTGGTGTGACTGTTGCATGACCCTTGTTTGGTGTGACTGTTGCATGACCTTTCCTTGGTGTGACTGTTCCATGACCATTGCTTGGTGTGACTGTTCCATGACCTTTCCTTGGTGTGACTGTTCCATGACCCTTGCTTGCTGTGACTGTTCCATGACCCTTCCTTGGTGTGACTGTTGCATGACCCTTGCCTGGTGTGCCTGTTCCCTGACCCTTGTTTGGTGTGACTGTTCCATGACCCTTGTATGGTGTGACTGTTCCATGACCCTTGTCTGGTGTGACTGTTCCATTACCCTTGCCTGGTGTGACTGTTCCCTGACCCTTGTTTGGTGTGACTGTTCCATGACCCTTGTCTGGTGTGACTGTTCCATTACCCTTGCCTGGTGTGACTGTTCCCTGACCCTTGTTTGGTGTGACTGTTCCATGACCCTTGTATGGTGTGACTGTTCCATTACCCTTGCTTGCTGTGACTGTTGCATGACCCTTGTTTGTTGTGACTGTTCCATTACCCTTGTCTGGTGTGACTGTTCCATGACCCTTGTCTGGTGTGACTGTTCCATTACCCTTGTCTGGTGTGACTGTTCCATTACCCTTGTTTGTTGTGACTGTTCCATTACCCTTGTCTGGTGTGACTGTTGCATGACCCTTGTTTGTTGTGACTGTTCCATTACCCTTGTCTGGTGTGACTGTTCCATGACCCTTGTCTGGTGTGACTGTTCCATTACCCTTGCTTGGTGTGACTGTTCCATTACCCTTGCTTGGTGTGACTGTTGCATGACCCTTGTTTGGTGTTGTTGCATTACTCCTTGTGGTGTTGACTGTTGCATGACCTTTCCTTTGGTGTGACTGTTCCATGACCATTGCTTGGTGTGACTGTTCCATGACCTTTCCTTTTGGTGTGACTGTTCCATGACCATTGCTTGGTGTGACTGTTCCATGACCCTTCCTTGGGTGCGACTGTTGCATGACCCTTGTCTGGTGTGTGACTGTTCCATTACCCTTGCCTGGTGTGACTGTTCCCTGACCCTTGTTTGGTGTGACTGTTCCATGACCCTGTCTCTGTGACTGTTCCATGACCATTCTTTGTTGTGTGTGACTGTTCCATGACCCTGTTTGGTGTGACTGTTCCATGACCCTTGTATGATGTGACTGTTCCATGACCCTTGTCTGGTGTGACTGTTCCATTACCCTTGTCTGGTGTGATCGGTTGTTCCTGACCCTTGTTTGGTGTGACTGTTCCATGACCCTTGTATGGTGTGACTGTTGCATGACCCTTGTTTGGTGTGACTGTTTCTATTACCCCTGTCTGGTGTGACTGTTGCATGACCCTTGTCTGGTGTGACTGTTCCCTGACCCTTGTTTGGTGTGACTGTTCCATGATACCCTTGTATGGTGTGACTGTTCCATGACCCTTGTCTGGTGTGTTGGACTGTTCCCATTACCCTTGCTTGGTGTGACTGTTCCATTACCCTTGCTTGCTGTGACTGTTGCATGACCCTTGTTTGTTGTGACTGTTCCATTACCCTTGTCTGGTGTGACTGTTCCATTACCCTTGTCTGGTGTGACTGTTCCATTACCCTTGTTTGTTGTGACTGTTCCATTACCCTTGTCTGGTGTGACTGTTGCATGACCCTTGTTTGTTGTGACTGTTCCATTACCCTTGTCTGGTGTGACTGTTCCATGACCCTTGTCTGGTGTGACTGTTCCATTACCCTTGCTTGGTGTGACTGTTCCATTACCCTGTGTTGGTGACTGTTGCATGACCCTTGTTTGGTGTGACTGTTGCATGACCTTTCCTTGGTGTGACTGTTCCATGACCATTGCTTGGTGTGACTGTTCCATGACCTTTCCTTGGTGTGACTGTTCCATGACCATTGCTTGGTGTGACTGTTCCATGACCCTTCCTTGGTGTGACTGTTGCATGACCCTTGTCTGGTGTGACTGTTCCATTACCCTTGCCTGGTGTGACTGTTCCCTGACCCTTGTTTGGTGTGACTGTTCCATGACCCTTGTATGGTGTGACTGTTCCATGACCCTTGTCTGGTGTGACTGTTCCCTGACCCTTGCCTGGTGTGACTGTTCCATGACCCTTGTTTGGTGACTGTTCCATGACCCTTGTCTATGTGTGTGACTGTTCCATTACCCTTGGCCTGGTGTGGACTGTTCGTGCATGACCCTTGTTTGGTGTGACTGTTCCATGACCATTGCTTGGTGACTGTTGCATGACCCTTCCTTTGGTGTGACTGTTGCTATGACCCTTGTTTGTTGTGACTGCATGCATGACCCTTGTTTTTGTGACTGTTCCATGACCATTGCTTGGTATGACTGTTCCATTACCCTTGCTAGTGTGACTGTTGCATGACCCTTGTTTGTTGTGACTGTTCCATGACCATTGCTTGACAGTGTGACTGTTCCATGACCCTTCCTTGGTGTGACTGTTGCATGACCTTCCTTGTTTGTTGGGATGACTGTTCCATTACCCTTGTCTGGTGTGAGCATTCCATGACCTCTTGCTTTGTGTGGACTGTTCCCTGACCCTTGTTTGGTGTGACTGTTTCATGATCCTTGCTTGAATGTGACTGTTCCTGACCCTTGCTTTCCTGGCTTGTGAGATTGTTCCATGTCCCTTTGCTTGGTGTGACCATTCTATTACCATTGCTTGGTGTGACTGTTCCATGACCCTTGCTTGGTGTGACTGTTTCATGACCCTTTGTTTGGTGTGACTGTTCCCGACCCTTTGCTTGGTGTGACTGTTCCCTGACCCTTGCTTGGTGTGACTGTTCCCTTGACCCTTGTTTATTGTGACTGTTCCATTGTACCTTGACTGGTGACTGTTCCCTGACCAGCTGCTTGGTGTGACTGTTCCATGACCCTGTCTTGGTGTGACTGTTCCATGACCCTGGTGTTTGCTTGGTGACTGTTCCATGACCCTTTGTATGGTGTGACTGTTCCATGACCCTTGTCTGGTGTGACTGTTCCACTGACCTTGTCTGTGACTGTTCCATGTGTGACCTGTTCCATTACCCTTGCTTGGTGTGACTGTTCCATTACCCTTTGCTTGTTGTGACTGTTCCATGTCCCTTCCATTACCCTTGACCATTGTTTGTGTGACTGTTGTTGTGACCCTGTTTGTTGTGACTGTTCCATGACCCTTGTCTGGTGTGACTGTTCCATGACCCTTGCTTGGTGTGACTGTTCCATTACCCCGCTTGGTGTGACTGTTCCTGGTGTGAGACTGTTCCATTACCCTTGCTTGGTGTGACCATTCTGATTGCTTGGTGTGACTGTTTCCTGACCCTTAGCTTGGTGTGATTGTTTCATGACCATGCATGTTCCTCCTTCCTTGGTGTGACTGTTCCATGGCGGTGACCTGTTCCATTGCTTGGTGTGACTGTTCCATGACCTTTCCTTGGTGTGACTGTTCCATGACCATTGCTTGGTGTGACTGTTCCATGACCCTTGGTGTGACTGTCTCCTTTGCTTGGTGTGACTGTTCCATGACCATTGCTTGGTGTGACTGTTCCTGATCGCCTGGTGACTGTTCCATGACCCTTTGCCTGGTGTGACTGTTCCCTGACCCTTGCTTGGTGTGACTGTTCCATTGACCATTCATGACCATTGTATGGTGTGACTGTTCCATGACCCTTGCTTGGTGTGTGACTGTTCCATGACCCCCCTTGTGGTGTGACTGTTCCATGACCCTTGTTTGGTGTGACTGTTCCATGACCCTTGCTCTGGTGTGACTGTTCCATGACCTTGCCTGGTGTGACTGTTGCATGATGACCCTTGTTTTTGTGACTGTTCCATGACCATTGCTTGGTACTGTGACTGTTCCATTACCCATCCTTGTATGGTGTGACTGTTCAACATGACCCTTGTTTGTTGTGACTGTTCCATGACCATTGCTTGGTGTGACTGTTCCATGGACCCTTCCTTGGTGTGACTGTTGCATGACCCTTGTTTGTTGTGACCAGTTCCATTACCCTTGCCTGGTGTGAGCATTCCATGACCCTTGCTTGTGTTGACTGTTCCCTGACCCTTGTTTGAATTGTGACTGTTTCATGATCCTTGCTTGGTGTGACTGTTCCTGACCCTTGCTTGCTGTTCCTGACCCTTGCCTAGTGAGAGACTGTTCCATGTCCCTTTGCTTGGTGTGACCATTCTATTACCATTGCTTGCTGTGACTGTTCTGACCCTTTAGCCAGTGACTGTTCTCATGACCCTTGTCTTGCGTGTGACTGTTCCCTGATCTTTGCTTGTGTGACTGTTCCCTGACCTTGCTTTGCAGTGTGACTGTTCCCTGACCCTTGTTTGCGGTGTGACTGTTCCATGTCCCTTTGCTTGGTGTACCATTCCATGACCATTGCTTGGTGTGACTGTTCCATGACCCTTGTTTGGTGTGACTGTTCCTGACCCTTGTCTGGTGTGACTGTTCCATGTCCCTGCATGGTGACTGTTCCATGGGGGACATTCTATGACCATTGCTTGACCCTGTCGTGACTGTTCCATGACCCTTGCTTGGTGTGACTGTCTGGTGTGACTGTTTCATGACCCTTGTTTGGTGTGACTGTTCCTGACCCTTGTCTGGTGTGACTATGTTCCATGACCCTTGTATGGTGTGACTGTTCCCCATGACCCTTGTTTGGTGTGATTGTTCCATGACCCTTGCCTTGGTGTGACTGTTCCATGACCCTTGTTTGTGTGTATTCCATGTCCCTCCAGCAAACAGTACTGTTGCATGACCCTTGTTTGGTGTGGGACTGTTCCATGACCCTTGCCGTTGTGACTGTTCCATGACCCTTGCTTGGTGTGACTGTTCCATGACCCCTTGTTTGGTGTGACTGTTTCATATGACCTGGTTGCACGTTCCATGACCTATTGTTTGGTAGTGCACTGTTCCCCTGACCCTTGCTGGTGTGACTGTTGCATGACCCTTGCTTGTTGTGAACTGTCATTCTATGACCATTGCTTGGTGTGACTGTTCCATGACCCTTGCTTGGTGTGACTGTTTTCATGACCCTTTGCTTGTTGTGACTGTTCCCTGATCACCCTTGTATGAAGTGACTGTTCCATGACCCTTGCTTGTGACTGTTCCCCTGACCTTTGCTTGGTGTGACTGTTCCATGACCCTTGCTTGTGTGACTGTTTCATGACCTTGCTTGTTTGACTGTTCCATTACCCTTTTGTGGTAATGACTGTTCCATGACCCTTGCTTTGGTGTGACTGTTCCTGACCCGCTGCCTAGTGTGACTGTTTCATGATCCTTGCTTTGGTGTGACTGTTCCCTGACCCTTGCTTGGTGTACTGTTCCTGACCATGCTATGGTAGGACTGTTCCATGATCCTTGCTTAGTGTGACTGTTCCTGACCCTTTGCTTGGTGTGACTGTTCCTGACCCTTGCTTGATGTGACTGTTCCTTGACCCTTAGCTGGTGTGACTGTTCCTGATCGCTTAGCGGTGACCCCTGACCGCTTAGCGGTGTGACAGTTCCTCGACTTGTTTGGTGGGACGCCAGTTCCATGTCCCTTGCTTGGTGTTACCATTCCGCTGACCATTGCTTGGTGTGACTGTTCCATGACCCTTGCTTGCTGTGACTGTTCCTGACCCTTGGCTTGGTTGACTGTTCCATGTCCCTTTGCTTGGTGTGACCATTCTATTACCATTGCTTGGTGCACCTGTTCCATGACCCTTGCTTGTGTGACTGTTTCATGACCAGCAGCTTGGTGTGACTGTTCCCTGACCGCTAGCTATGGGTGACTGTTCCATGTCCGCTTGCTTGATGTGGACTGTTCCTGATCCTTTGCTTGTGTGACTGTTCCTGACCCGCTTTGCTTGGTGTGACTGTTCCCTGACCCTTGCTTGGTGTGACTGTTCCATGACCCTTCCTTGGTGTGACTGTTGCATGACCCTTTGTTTGTTGTGACTGTTCCATTACCCTTGTCTGGTGTGACCATTCCATGACCCTTGCTTTGTGTGACTGTTCCCTGACCCTTGTTTAGTGTGACTACTTTCATGATCCTTGCTTGGTGTGACTGTTCCCCTGACCCTTGCTTGGTTAGTGACTGTTCCCTGACCTTGCTTGGTGAGACTGTTCCATGTCCCTTGCTTGGTGTGGACCATTCTATGACCATTGCTTGGTGTGACTGTTTCCTGACCCTTGCTTGGTGTGACTGTTTCATGACCCTTGCTTGGTGTGACTGTTCCTGATCCTGCTTGGTGTGACTGTTCCTGACCCTTGCTTGGTGTGACTGTTCCTGACCCTTGCTTGGTGAGACTGTTCCATGTCCCTTGCTTGGTGTGTGACCATTCTATTACCATTGCTTGGTGTGACTGTTCCCTGACCCTTGCTTGGTGTGACTGTTTCATGACCCTTGCTTGGTGTGACTGTTCCCTGACCCTTGCTTGGTGTGACTGTTCCATGTCCCTTGCTTGGTGTGACTGTTCCCTGATCCTTGCTTAGTGTGACTGTTCCCTGACCCTTGCTTGGTGTGACTGTTCCCTGACCCTTGCTTGGTGTGACTGTTCCATTACCCTTGCTTGGTGTTACCATTCCATGACCATTGCTTGGTGTGACTGTTCCCAGACCCTTGCTTGGTGTGACTGTTTCATGACCCTTGCTTGGTGTGACTGTTCCCTGACCCTTGCTTGGTGTGACTGTTCGATGTCCCTTGCTTGGTGTGACCATTCCATGACCATTGCTTGGTGTGACTGTTCCCTGACCCTTGCTTGGTATGACTGTTCCATGTCCCTTGCTTGGTGTGACTGTTCCATGACCATTGCTTGGTGTGACTGTTGCATGACCCTTCCTTGGTGTGACTGTTGCATGACCCTTGTTTGTTGTGACTGTTGCATGACCCTTGTTTTTTGTGACTGTTCCATGACCATTGCTTGGTATGACTGTTCCATTACCCTTGTATGGTGTGACTGTTGCATGACCCTTGTTTGTTGTGACTGTTCCATGACCATTGCTTGGTGTGACTGTTCCATGACCCTTCCTTGGTGTGACTGTTGCATGACCCTTGTTTGTTGTGACTGTTCCATTACCCTTGTCTGGTGTGAGCATTCCATGACCCTTGCTTTGTGTGACTGTTCCCTGACCCTTGTTTGGTGTGACTGTTTCATGATCCTTGCTTGGTGTGACTGTTCCCTGACCCTTGCTTGGTGTGACTGTTCCATGTCCCTTGCTTGGTGTGACCATTCTATTACCATTGCTTGGTGTGACTGTTCCATGACCCTTGCTTGGTGTGACTGTTCCCTGACCCTTGTTTGGTGTGACTGTTCCCTGACCCTTGTTTGGTGTGACTGTTCCCTGACCCTTGCTTGGTGTGACTGTTCCATGTCCCTTGCTTGGTGTGACCATTCTATTACCATTGCTTGGTGTGACTGTTGCATGACCCTTGTCTGGTGTGACTGTTCCCTGACCCTTGTCTGGTGTGACTGTTCCCTGACCCTTGTTTGGTGTGACTGTTCCATGACCCTTGTATGGTGTGACTGTTGCATGACCCTTGTTTGTTGTGACTGTTCCATTACCCTTGTCTGGTGTGACTGTTGCATGACCCTTGTCTGGTGTGACTGTTCCCTGACCCTTGTTTGGTGTGACTGTTCCATGACCCTTGTATGGTGTGACTGTTCCATGACCCTTGTCTGGTGTGACTGTTCCATGACCCTTGTCTGGTGTGACTGTTCCATTACCCTTGTCTGGTGTGACTGTTCCATTACCCTTGTTTGTTGTGACTGTTCCATTACCCTTGTCTGGTGTGACTGTTGCATGACCCTTGTTTGTTGTGACTGTTCCATTACCCTTGTCTGGTGTGACTGTTCCATGACCCTTGTCTGGTGTGACTGTTCCATTACCCTTGCTTGGTGTGACTGTTCCATTACCCTTGCTTGGTGTGACTGTTGCATGACCCTTGTTTGGTGTGACTGTTGCATGACCTTTCCTTGGTGTGACTGTTCCATGACCATTGCTTGGTGTGACTGTTCCATGACCTTTCCTTGGTGTGACTGTTCCATGACCATTGCTTGGTGTGACTGTTCCATGACCCTTCCTTGGTGTGACTGTTGCATGACCCTTGTCTGGTGTGACTGTTCCATTACCCTTGCCTGGTGTGACTGTTCCCTGACCCTTGTTTGGTGTGACTGTTCCATGACCCTTGTATGGTGTGACTGTTCCATGACCCTTGTCTGGTGTGACTGTTCCATGACCCTTGCCTGGTGTGACTGTTCCATGACCCTTGTTTGGTGTGACTGTTCCATGACCCTTGTCTGGTGTGACTGTTCCATTACCCTTGCCTGGTGTGACTGTTCCATGACCCTTGTTTGGTGTGACTGTTCCATGACCATTGCTTGGTGTGACTGTTGCATGACCCTTCCTTGGTGTGACTGTTGCATGACCCTTGTTTGTTGTGACTGTTGCATGACCCTTGTTTTTTGTGACTGTTCCATGACCATTGCTTGGTATGACTGTTCCATTACCCTTGTATGGTGTGACTGTTGCATGACCCTTGTTTGTTGTGACTGTTCCATGACCATTGCTTGGTGTGACTGTTCCATGACCCTTCCTTGGTGTGACTGTTGCATGACCCTTGTTTGTTGTGACTGTTCCATTACCCTTGTCTGGTGTGAGCATTCCATGACCCTTGCTTTGTGTGACTGTTCCCTGACCCTTGTTTGGTGTGACTGTTTCATGATCCTTGCTTGGTGTGACTGTTCCCTGACCCTTGCTTGGTGTGACTGTTCCCTGACCCTTGCCTAGTGAGACTGTTCCATGTCCCTTGCTTGGTGTGACCATTCTATGACCATTGCTTGCTGTGACTGTTCCCTGACCCTTGCTTGGTGTGACTGTTTCATGACCCTTGCTTGGTGTGACTGTTCCCTGATCCTTGCTTGGTGTGACTGTTCCCTGACCCTTGCTTGGTGTGACTGTTCCCTGACCCTTGTTTGGTGTGACTGTTCCATGTCCCTTGCTTGGTGTGACCATTCTATTACCATTGCTTGGTGTGACTGTTCCATGACCCTTGCTTGGTGTGACTGTTTCATGACCCTTGCTTGGTGTGACTGTTCCCTGACCCTTGCTTGGTGTGACTGTTCCATGTCCCTTGCTTGGTGTGACTGTTCCCTGATCCTTGCTTAGTGTGACTGTTCCCTGACCCTTGCTTGGTGTGACTGTTCCCTGACCCTTGCTTGGTGTGACTGTTCCATGACCCTTCCTTGGTGTGACTGTTGCATGACCCTTGTTTGTTGTGACTGTTCCATTACCCTTGTCTGGTGTGACCATTCCATGACCCTTGCTTTGTGTGACTGTTCCCTGACCCTTGTTTAGTGTGACTGTTTCATGATCCTTGCTTGGTGTGACTGTTCCCTGACCCTTGCTTGGTGTGACTGTTCCCTGACCCTTGCTTGGTGAGACTGTTCCATGTCCCTTGCTTGGTGTGACCATTCTATGACCATTGCTTGGTGTGACTGTTTCCTGACCCTTGCTTGGTGTGACTGTTTCATGACCCTTGCTTGGTGTGACTGTTCCCTGATCCTTGCTTGGTGTGACTGTTCCCTGACCCTTGCTTGGTGTGACTGTTCCCTGACCCTTGCTTGGTGAGACTGTTCCATGTCCCTTGCTTGGTGTGACCATTCTATTACCATTGCTTGGTGTGACTGTTCCCTGACCCTTGCTTGGTGTGACTGTTTCATGACCCTTGCTTGGTGTGACTGTTCCCTGACCCTTGCTTGGTGTGACTGTTCCATGTCCCTTGCTTGGTGTGACTGTTCCCTGATCCTTGCTTAGTGTGACTGTTCCCTGACCCTTGCTTGGTGTGACTGTTCCCTGACCCTTGCTTGGTGTGACTGTTCCATTACCCTTGCTTGGTGTTACCATTCCATGACCATTGCTTGGTGTGACTGTTCCCAGACCCTTGCTTGGTGTGACTGTTTCATGACCCTTGCTTGGTGTGACTGTTCCCTGACCCTTGCTTGGTGTGACTGTTCGATGTCCCTTGCTTGGTGTGACCATTCCATGACCATTGCTTGGTGTGACTGTTCCCTGACCCTTGCTTGGTATGACTGTTCCATGTCCCTTGCTTGGTGTGACCATTCCATGACCATTGCTTGGTGAGAGCTGAATCCATCCCACACCATGATGAACCCACCTTCATGTCTGTTACATGTTACAGTTTATGAGCTCTAAATATATTTACTGGTTCTCGTGTTGTATCTCTTATTTCATTACAGCCTATTAAAATCTTGAAGTCATAGGGCGGTGAGAGGGGGTTTCATTTGTCAGCTCATCAAGAGATCGAATCCTCTTCACTAACACATAAAGATCATATCTCTTACCTCACTACAGTATATCAAAATCTGAACAAACAGTTAAGAATAATGTCATAGGGTTTGGCGAGCTGCATTTGTCAGGTATACAAGTAAAAACTGAAAAATATGGATATTTGCAAAAGTAAAATTCCATTCCATCCAACATGACCTTTGTAGCAGGTCTGCTGCAGTCTGAAGGTCATTTGATCCTTTTGTCATGGCTTCCTGATGTTCACGACCAGACATGTCAACACACATTCTACTGACAGCCATGGCATGTCTCCATTTAATACGAGTGGCACCAGCTAAGGAATATGTCTTTGACAAGCCACATAACTGGACATTGCACTTTCAGACGCAGTGCCGAGCTTTGATGTCAAGTGCACTTATTACAGGATGGTTCCGCACACTTCCAGTGTGCATCCACTTATGTAATTTTCGAGGTCTAATATGCATCATACTTGCATTCAGGAATAGATCCGGCCTAATATGTACGTGAAATGACTATCCGTCTAAAAGGTTTGAGTCATCGTTTGAAGTGAGAAGGCCATTGCAAGACATTCACAGCTGTAGTGGACAATTCTCCTGAAGGCATTCTGTGTCAGGGCATGGTACATTGTCTCTGTGTGTCTGTGGACTTAATCAAGCACATCCTCAAATCACAATGAAGAGTTCTGCTGCAGCTGTGTGTATTTGTCTTTTACTGAGATCAACAGCTTGGTAGGGCTGTAAATGAATGGTCTGGGAATTTATTCATGGAAGTGAGAAAAACAACCAACCCATAATTTATGAATGCACTGTTTATTTAATTGGAAAAAAAAGGAACTAAGAAAACCAACTAAACCAGTAGTTCAGTGTTAGCCCTCTCACCTGTCACACTTGAACATGGATTCCCTACTGAGACACAGTGTACTGATTTGGAGTGAGCCAGTCATTCGTTTCCCCTCTTAGGGCTAAGAGGAAACAATTCACTCCATCTTTCAACATATTTTGGTTTGACATAAGGGATCAAACATCTTATCTTCCTTCCTCAGGGCAGATGCTCTATCTACTGAACCACCAGTCACATTATGTTAACATAAGGATGTAACTGACATACTGGTCAATTCAACTCATCCAAGAGCCCACCCACCAGCTCACTCTCAACTGTATACCCATCCACCTACAACTACTCACTCTCACCCAGGGTGAGGGATAGCCTAAGGCAAAAGTGCTTGCTCATGCCAAAGGCCCAGGTTTGATTCCCCACATGGTACAATGTGTGAAGCCCATTTCTGGTGTGCCCGGCGCAATATTGTTGGAATATTGCTATTGAAAAGTGGTGTTAACTAAAGTCACTCACTCACTAACAGCTCCCTCTATCGACCCTTTCACCCACTCACCACAAACCCAGCAACCCACTCACTCACCCTTGGTGTACTAGTTGTACAATGGTGAGGAAGCCCTGGACCTGATTTCTTGAAACAAACTTAAGTTTTTACTCAAATTTCAAACTGAGTTTGACAATTTGAAACAGCTGAATGTCTAACTCGCGTGTATTTCGAAAGTCAAAAAGCAAACATAACTCAAGTCACCTCTCTACCAAACTTAAATCGTCTAATATGATTGAGTTAAATATCGGTTTCAGTTTATTCTGGAAAATGTATTTTCCTGCATTTTCTCAAATTTTGAGTAAAACCTCTGTTGTTGGACATTTACTATAAGGCACATGTTTATTCTGGTAGTAAATTCCAAGGTTTACATTAGACATCGCCAGTCTCTTGCCAGGCACCCATAGCCGTTACAGTCTTGTCAATCACGGGCTGATAACATCTTCACTGCTGAGGAGTAGCAAATGGGAGACTATTTGGAAACCCAGGGGGGTTTTGGAGGTTTGCGCCCCGGCCTTTAAGTCAAAATTCAGACTTAAGTTTGTTTTGAGAAATCGGGGCCTGGTCTCACTTGCCTCAAACCCAGCAACCCACTCACTCACCCACCCTGGGTGTACTAGTTGTACCATGGTGAGGACACCTTCTCCTCAATCACCCCAATCCAGATAATCTGCTGTCTGTATAAATGCTCCCTCCATTCCAACATAAATAGAGATAAGCTCACAGTGATTGCAGTGGCAATCTTGAAACAGCATCATAGCGCTGGCTGATGTTGTTATTGTTTATTGAGTTGTGTCCAATCTGTCTGCTGAATGTTGACATACAGTATTAGGCTCAGCTCACATTCCGGGTCAATTAACACATAATTCAATGGAGCTGTCTATCATTTCACATTAAGCACCAATTTGCCCTCACACACTTCCAAGCTCCAGCGCCTCTTCATCTGTCACTAAATCCCATACTCCTAGTTGTGCCAACATTCCCAGAACTCAGTCACACATTTACTTTAGTCCTCCCAGTGCCAGTCTTCATCATTCTTCACTCATTCACTCCAAGTCTTTATCATTCCTCCGTTCTCATACTCACTCCCACATTTCCTTCCTCTCTTCTATCCTGCATGCCTCTGGGGCGGTGGGGTAGTCTAGTGGTTAAAGCGTTGGCTCGTCATGCCGAAGACCCGGGTTCGAATCCCCACATGGGTACAACGTGTGAAGCCCATTTCTGGTGTCCCCTGCCGCGATGTTGCTGGAATATTGCTAAAAGCGGCGTAAAACCAAACTCAGTCAGTCAGTCCAGCATGCCTCTGCTTAGTCATCTCTCTCCACTCTCTGCAAAGCCAGCAACCCACTCACTCACCCTGGGTGTGCTAGTTGTGATCAAGCTGTGGTGTCACTCACAACAATTTGACAAACCCAGCAACCCACTCACTCACTCTCTTTGCTTAGTCCCCCCCCCCCTCCCATCAGCTTAATCCTCCTTCCCTCTCTCTCTCACTCCTACATTTTGTCTTCTATATCACAGTGACCAATCCATGCATGCTTCATCTGCATCTCTAATCAGTCTTTTTAAGTCTGTTGTTGCATATATCACGTCTTGGCTGATCTGTTGTTGAATATATCATGCCTTGGCTGTGTTGCTGAATATATCATGCCTTGACTGATCTGTTATTGAATATATCATGCCTTGACTGATCTGTTATTGAATATATCATGCCTTGGCTGATCTGTTGTTGAATATATCATGCCTTGGCTGATCTGTTATTGAATATATCATGCCTTGGCTGATCTGTTGTTGAATATATCATGCCTTGACTGATCTGTTATTAAATATATCATGCCTTGGCTGATCTGTTGTTGTTTATATCATGCTCTGACTGATCTGTTGTTGAATATATCATGCCTTGACTGATCTGTTGTTGAATATATCATGCCTTGGCTGATCTGTTATTGAATATATCATGCCTTGGCTGATCTGTTGTTGAATATATCATGCTTTGACTGATCTGTTATTGACTATATCATGCCTTGACTGGTCTGTTATTGAATATATCATGCCTTGACTGATCTGTTATTGAATATATCATGCCTTGATTGATCTGTTATTGAATATATCATGCCTTGGCTGATCTGTTGCTGAATATATCATGCCTTGACTGATGTGTTGCTGAATATATCATGCCTTGACTGATCTGTTATTGAATATATCATGCCTTGGCTGATGTGTTGCTGAATATATCATGCCTTGGCTGATTTGTTGTTGAATATATCATGCCTTGACTGATCTGTTATTGAATATATCATGCCTTGATTGATCTGTTGTTCAATATATCATGCCTTGGCTGATGTGTTGCTGAATATATCATGCCTTGGCTGATCTGTTGTTGAATACATCATGCCTTGGCTGATCTGTTGTTGAATACATCATGCCTTGGCTGATGTGTTGTTGAATACATCATGCCTTGGCTGATGTGTTGCTGAATATATAATGCCTTGGCTGATCTGTTGTTGAATACATCATGCCTTGGCTGATCTGTTGTTGAATACATCATGCCTTGGCTGATGTGTTGTTGAATACATCATGCCTTGGCTGATGTGTTGTTGAATACATCATGCCTTGGCTGATCTGTTATTGTTGTTGAATACATCATGCCTTGGCTGATCTGTTGTTGAATATATCATGCCTTGGCTGATCTGTTGTTGAATACATCATGCCTTGGCTGATCTGTTGTTGAATACATCATGCCTTGACTGATCTGTTGTTGAATACATCATGCCTTGACTGATCTGTTGTTGAATACATCATGCCTTGGCTGATGTGTTGTTAAATACATCATGCCTTGGCTGATGTGTTGTTGAATACATCATGCCTTGACTGATCTGTTATTGAATACATCATGCCTTGGCTGATGTGTTGCTGAATATATAATGCCTTGGCTGATGTGTTGTTGAATACATCATGCCTTGGCTGATCTGTTTCTGAATATATCATTTCTTGGCTGATCTGTTGTTGACAAAAGAACTGAGAAGATTAGTCAGAGGTACCAATCTCTTTGTTTTGTGTTTGATTCAGTTCAATCTGTTTTTAGATCTGTTTTTACCGATGATTCAAGTCACAATCTAAAATTGCATGTGATATTGCGTACACTTTTTTCAAATGAAACAGCCATATTAGTAGTGATGTCTCAAAGATTTTTCTTTTGGAAAATGGTTGAATTTTATTGAAGGCGTCACATAAGCGGTATGAAGCAGAATTGGATTTTTTACTTACTCATCCCTCGAAACATTAGCAATTTTAATGCCATCTTAACTGTTCAAAAACAGGGTATCTGAAGACATGTTTATCCTGAGCTTCATTGGACTCAAACGTCCAACTGTTCCACAAGTTGATTTCAGCACTACCTCAGTAGTGGTAGTAGAAGTAGCATCTTACAGTGTTGTAAATAGGAAGTTGTGTATTTTGTGATTGTGGACCTTATGAAGAATATAGAAAGGTATGTAAATAGATTCATTCAGAACATCCCTAAATATTTGTATGTCAAGTTATTATGTGTGTAGTCTGCTCACAGAGAGGATGTACACTACAAATGGCATAAACTACTTCAGTGTACATTGGAACCCATTGGGAATTCAGTGTAGGAGTTTACTTCAGCTCTTATTTGACACATCGTCATAAAGAATAAACCTGTTAGGAATGATGACAGACTCTGATGACTCTGTGTTTGAGCCTCATTAGTCTCCAGTGAACTCTCACAGAATGGAAGTCAATTCTTATTGTATTGTTATTTCATATGACGTACAGGATGTGTGATCTTAATAACCTGTGTCGCTCACTCTTTCTCTCCCTCCTCACTGTAGTCCGAGGGGAATTGCTGCCTGGTGGAAGGAGGTGTTTGAACTAGTCATCAAGCATCTCTCATTATCCAGTGTGACATATTGCCATGTTATTATGATTCATATCACCATGTTGTAATGGTTCATATCACCATGTTGTAATGATTCATATCATCATGTTGTAATGATTCGTATCACCATGTTGTAATGGTTCGTATCACCATGCTGTAATGATTCATATCACCATGTTATTATGATTCATATCATCATGTTGTAATGATTCATATCACCATGTTGTAATGATTCATATCACCATGTTGTAATGATTCATATCACCATGCTGTAGTGATTCATATCACCATGTTGTAATGATTCAGTATCACCATGTTGTAATGGTTCATATCACCATGCTGTAATGATTCATATCACCATGTTGTAATGATTCATATCATATTGTAAATGATTCATATCATGTTGTAATGATTCATATCACCATGTTGTAATGATTCATATCACCATGTTGTAATGATTCATATCACCATGTTGTAATGATTATATCACCATGTTGTAATGATTCATATCACCATGTTGTAATGATTCATATCACCATGTTGTAATGATTCATATCACCATGTTGTAATGATGATTCATATCACCATGTTGTGATTGATATCATATCACCATGTTGTAATGATAATGATTAGTATCACCATGTTGTAATGATTCATATCACCATGTTGTAATGATTCATATCACCATGTTGTAATGATTCATATCACCATGTTGTAATGATTCATATCACCATGTTGTAATGATTAGTATCACCATGTTGTAATGATTCATATCACCATGTTGTAATGATTCATATCACCATGTTGTAATGATTCATATCACCATGTTGTAATGATTCATATCATATCACCATGTTGTAATGATTCATATCACCATGTTGTAATGATTCATATCACCATGTTGTAATGATTCATATCACCATGTTGTAATGATTCATATCACCATGTTGTAATGATTCATATCACCATGTTGTAATGATTCATATCATGATCACCATGTTGTAATGATTCATATCACCATGTTGTAATGATTCATATCACCATGTTGTAATGATTCATATCACCATGTTGTAATGATTCATATCACCATGTTGTAATGATTCATATCACCATGTTGTAATGATTCATATCACCATGTTGTAATGATTCATATCACCATGTTGTAATGATTCATATCACCATGTTGTAATGATTCATATCACCATGTTGTAATGATTCATATCACCATGTTGTAATGATTCATATCACCATGTTGTAATGATTCATATCACCATGTTGTAATGATGTAAACATTGAGCCAATGTCCCAGCTCAGTTTCAGTTTGTAACCAGTCTGACTGACAGTCCTACTAGACACCCATGTAGACAAATGCCCTCCTGTCTTGTTCCATGAGAATACATCTGTTTCACCTGAAACAACATTCAGATAGTCTGGTGATTTGTTTAAATGTATCAAAGGCTGAAACCTTGATTTGTTGGTGACTTCAAGGTTATTAGCAAGAGCCATTTTGTGCTAAGTTGGTGATGAGGAATCTGTAGGTGGTGATATCACCTTCAACATGATGTGATGATGACTTCAAGGCATGGCAGCAAGTGGGTGCAGGGAATTAAACCTGAATCTGTAGGTGGTGATATCACCTTCAACATGATGTGATGGCAGCAAGTGGGTGCAGGGAATTAAACCTGATAGGATGGAGATTTGATCCACTTGGCATTTGTGGACAGTCACCAAATGGGACCTGTCACCTTGCATAATAGTATTGTATGTGGTGATACATATATGCTCATGTTGTTTCAGGATAGAATGAACATTGTGTGGATTCTTTTCTTTGAAATTCATGCCTTGGAATTTCTAGTCATAGGATATATGAAAGTGGATCTTGTGTATTGTGTATTGTAGAATATTTAGTGATTGAGTTTGGTTTTATGTCACTGTTAGCAATATTCTAGCAGTATCACGGCGGGGACACCATACATGGGCTTCACACACGTGGGGAACTGTACCCACGTCTTCTATGTGACAAGCAAACGCTTTAACCACTCAGGAAGCCACCATACTGCCCTGTATTGTAGAATAAACTTTAGTTCTGATATACAAATATGTCACACTTACTGCTGTATTATATCAAGAATTGATTTCAATATGCTTTTCCCTTTATGGAATTATAAACATAATAACTTGAGTGCACACTTTACGTAAATGTAAAGCAAAATGTTTAGAGGTCAATGACCAGTGATCTTCACCAAATGTTTCAGTCAGCAGTGCTAGCAATACCCATGTACAACCTACAGCAAATTCCACACATTTAATGCAGATGCATCACAGGGTCCTGAAAGCTTGACAAGATGGATCAGGCTTTGATATACCATCTGTACAGTTTCATCAAGACACAGATAATCCTGATGAGGGAGAGTGTTTCATTCAATCACTCAAATACCATGTCACAGTGCTTCAGCTGAAGTGATGGAGATATGATGAGGAAAGGCATACGTGACTTGGAGCAGCCAGTTCCTGATCTCTAATCTGCCTCTGTCGTGTTAAATGTCAGCATATTGCCACATGAACATCTCACTAAAGTAATAGTCAGCGTATCAAGATCAACATTCACGTGACAAGCTTACAAGCTATCTGTGATTGGGCTCCAATCTCTGAACCATCAAATCTCCATTCATCTTCTTTATGGTGTTTGTTCAGCCTATGTAGGGTCTCAGTTCTCAAACACTTTGTGTTGATGCAGATTAATACCGTGAAGACCGTAACTTCTTTCGACCACCATTTCTTTGATCATTGCAGTAATTGACTCTGCCTGATGGTGCCATGGTACGTGTTGTGTGAACACTTTTTACGGCAGCAAAAACCTCGCACACAGACCCTCCAATATGTTGTGCACCACTTTAATGCAACCAAATGTGTCTCCTGAAAATAAATTAGAATACGATTATTGAAAAAAGCTCTAGTCTGCGCATATTTGAGGATTTGTTTACGAAGCCATACCATATTTTGTTTTTTCATTGTTGAGCCAAGCTCTCCACAAATGCGATTGTACTCTTGAAATATCAAAACAGTTAGTTTTGTTGATGGATACATTTTGTAATGCCCAATATATAGATTTATGTGGTTTCACATGTCATTTATTAATTCAAGGGAAAATCAGAAATTGAATTAATTTTTCACCTGTTTTTAATAGTCACTTAGAATATTACATTATCAATGTTCACGGATGTTATTTTTTCGTGATTGATTCTCACGCCACTCACTCACTCACTCACTCACTCACTCACTCACTCACTCACTCACTCACTCACTCACTCACTCACTCACTCACTCACTCACTCACTCACTCACTCACTCATACATACATACAACTGTCACGCTGCTCAGATCCCTGGTATTCACTCAACTCCCTCCATCTGTAGTTCTAATGGCTGCTTGAGCCCCATCAGAGAGTCCTTCTTCACACGGACAGACTGAACCACTAACAAAGAAAGCAAGTTTTATGTGTCAATGACTGTTTTCTACATCACCTAATCCTTTCCTTACAAAGAAGTTAAAATCTGTGCCAGATTAGTCTACGAGCCTGGTCGGATAATAGTACAATGTACTTGGCCTCAATAGTCCCACACCCTTTAATAGAGCCCATGGGATTGGTTGTAGCATAAACAGTGTCAATGGTGAACTGATGGTGCTTCAGTGACAAAAGCGCTGTCTAGTCCAGGATGTAGACGATGTTGAAGTGTGATAGTGTAGACGTAATTTACGCTGTTGATGCTGTGCAATAAAACTGATATGATGCCAAGGAGGTGTGTTATATTGTGTAGCAACCAGTACATAGCATTCACAGGGCAAAGTTGTTCTTGGCTTGTGTTTTGTACTATCGACCATGGTAGCTGAAATCTGGCTGTTTTGTGGGAAAAACTCATTCTCAGGCTGATTAGGGTTTAGGTAATATGACAGATAAAATCTCCACATTCTTGGAACATTTAGTAAATCAATATCTGGCACTATAATGGTAAACAATTAGGAGAGTTCTATGGATATACAACTTCTTTAATATAATATGAGCGACGTTTCAGTGTAGCTACTACCACCGTCATCAAGACAATGATGTTATCATCATTTGCTTGATAACGGTGTTAGTAGCTACACTGAAACATCGCTCATATTATATTAAAGAAGTTGTATATCAATAGAACTCTCCTCGTTGTTCATCACACCAACTCCTAAATGCCACTCAAACAAACTATAAAGGTAAGTTATGAATGGTGACAGAATTCTTCTGTATACTTATTGAGTTTCTTGGTTGCTATGAAAAAGAAAGCAAAATGTTTCTATTATTTTATTTACAAATGCAGTATCAGGGTTGATATCAGGTGCTTTTCTGTGTTTTCTGTTAGTATTTCTGTGTCTTTCATTAAATTATTTTCTGTATCGGTCTTATGAGACAGGATTTTTCATCACTTTATGCCTTAATCTGACCCAGAACTCATTAACACTGGAGCTCATACACGCTGGAACGTTTCCTTTGTAACCTTTTCCTTTGTAGAGGTGAATTGGCTTCCCTGCAACATTGACTCAGACCACAAATTTAGTAGAATTGTTTCACTGTCTGTTAGCATCTCTGACATACCACTCACTCACTCACTCACTCACTCACTCACTCGACCGCCTCCGTGGTGTAGTGGGTTTGATCCCCGACCGCGTCAAGCCAAAAGACGTTAAAATATGGTACTTGTTGATCCCTGCCTGGCGCTCTGCATTAATGGGTACAACAAAAGACGGCTCGGAGTCAGTATAATGTGTCTGAGTGGGTTATTCCTGCTTCACTGCGGCATGGTATCTCAGTGGGCTAGCACTATAAAACCAGCTTAAGTCTGGGCTAGTACAAGCAGCCGCACATACACATACACACACATTTCACCTCACTCACTCACCTGCCCACCCACTCACTCACTCACTCACTCACTCACTCACTCACTCCACTAGTTTGGGGGTGTCAGTGGTGGCCTCATGAGACCAATAAATCAGCAATCTGACCCCCTCAGCCGTCATAGCTTCCAAAAACTAGAAGTCTGACAACTGGTAGCCTAGATCACATACTTTATGTGCCCCTCTGACAAGTGTAAATTGGCACACCTATGAAAAACACAATGATCCCAAATATAGCATTACACTGACCGGTTTCTTCAGGGCACTGTCCCTTTCACATGCTATAATAGTATGAACGCACAAAGCCATTTGCTGTGATAGTACTTTTTGTGATATTTTCCTTAAATGCTTCCTTATGTTTTGAGAAATTCATCATTTGCACAAAGGTTTAAGATGAGAGGAATATCTTTGAAAACTTAAAAAGGAATATATTTTTTCATATTTGGAAACTGTTTTGTAATTTCCTGTTTTCTGTTTGAACATGTTTGAAGGTTTTAGATGAGGTGAGTTGACCCAGAGTGACTGCTTGCTTGTAAAGGACAAGCAAAGGACATTGGGGTCAGCAATCGGCTGTCTTATTATAGTCCTAATAGAAGATTTCTGAACCGACCAGATTACAATCCCCTGACACCTCCTTATAGACAATTAGCTTGGGCACAATGGTAAATGTTAGATGGCGCCAGTGGGTAGTGATAAATGCCAGGCAACACAGTGGCTTTGACTGGGTACTTGCAGGACATTTGTTCTAATTTGCAGGATTTGTTATGTTTGTTAAGAATGTTGTTTTTCTCCCTGACAAAATGAGAGGCAGATTGTCTTATTGTGTTGAGTTGTCTGGGGTTCAGTTTTAGAGCACTCTTTATCGAAAATACCATGTTTGGGAGATGTGTATTTTCACATATGTTCTGTTTGTTTTACGTGTAAAGGTCATTGTCAGATTATCAGTCTGAGGGAAGAGAAGAGAGTGACAGTATGGATTCAAGTTTGACGTTATATTTTGAGGATTACAAATCCCAGAACAACAGAGGATCATGCATTTTATGAAATAGGAAATGTGTCTGTATCAATTGAGAAAATATGAGTTGAGATGTTTGTGTTGTAGATGGCAGTAAAATATAACTGTGCCTTGTCATTCAGACATCACTCATTTCTTGTGACAAAAATGAAACATTAAATGGCTATTTATTGGAACAATTACCAGTGATTTCTTTTTTTTTTCTTATATTATTCAGATGTGATTACACGGATTAAAACATACTTTATCACAAAACCCAAATCATACTTTCTAACATTTCCTGAGCGTGACATTGGAATTGAAAGACAAAATATATCACCAGGGTGATCTGCATTATATCTTCCTTCCCCGCAAATGACTTGGAAGGTTGCTGGGGAATGAGGTGTTTTTCTTCTGATGTTATCAGAGTGAGTGAGTGAGTGAGTTATTATTTAACGTCACATCGGCAATATCTCAGCCATATCGTGACGATGATGTAATCAGAAAGGTGCTATATCACATTCTATATTCAGCAGCAAAAAAACGTCAGTACGAATTCAAAATTAGATAGGCACTGTAATCAAATTATTACAGAAATTGACATAATAAGCGGATCAAAAAAAATTTTTTGTGTACAATATCTTGACACATCAATGAATAACTCAATAATTTCAAGACATTATGTGAACGTTTGCAGTCCATTCAGACTTTTGACTTCAGTATCTAGTGTGACCACCACGAGCGGCAATAACTGCACATCGATAGATGAAGGCCATTGGCACCTGGAACCACACTCTGAGAAAGGCCTGGCGCAATAAATTGACTGTGTTCGGCCTTGGTATGACATTATTCAGTCTCCTCTGAATTTCATCCCAAAGATGTTCAATTGGGTTTAAATCAGGACTAAGGGCTGGCCACTGCATTGAATGTTGACACCATTCTGCTGTAGGAAGTCCCATGTAGCTCTGGCAGTATGGGCCCGGGCGTTCTCATGCTGGAAAATGTTGTTCCGGTTCCGCTGCGATGCCTCCTCCTCTCCCTGGACCAAGGTTCTGGAACACCGCAGGACCCACTCTCTGGTTCAGGCCTGTTCCACCCCATACCATGATGCTTGCACCACCCCATGAGTCGCTTTCTATAACACATTGGTCTGAGTAACGCTGGCCACGTCGTTGCCATATTCTTGTTCTGCCATCTGCAGTTGATACGCAGTACCAACTCTCATCTGTGAACAGAACAGTTCTCCATTTAGGGATCATTTCTATAGTATGCATCGCCATGACTTCAGGTAAAACTGACTGTCTACCAAACCACGAGGACGATAGTTTTGTCCATAGTTTTGGTTAGGGCATAGACGGTCCGACGGTAATAGGTCCCGGTAAGGTCTACGGCAATGGAGGTTCCCGCTGTTAAGAGGTCAGCGTACTGTACCAGTACTGATTGGTCTTCCGTGTTTTCCCACTGTCTGGCGTGCTGTTTCTGATGGCTGCATGAAGGGATTCTGTACATGCTGTCGTACAACATGGCAGTCTTGTCGTCTTGTGGTCACCCTTGGTCTGCCAGTACGGTGGCGATCATTTGTGGTGTTGGTGGCCCGGAAACGTTGCTGCAGCCTGTAGATGGTCAGAACGTTGACCTGGAAGTGACTGGCAATGGCTTGTGCAGTGTGGCCAGCTTCAAGTCTTCCTAGCGCCTGGTTCCTCTGAGCTGTCATAAGTCGCGGCATCCTGCTGACGTTGTAATGTGAATGTTTCAACCAGGTTTGGGGGTGCATTTTATAGGGCTGGTCCTTGTGAACAGCACGTGCAGCATGAGTTGCATGAAAAACATGGAGAACACAGTACCATCTCTGAGATCAGGTTGCGTTTTTGAGACCATTTCCTGGGTTCCATTCTGAGTTTGGGAAGGAATGTCTTTGCTCAGGTAAAGTTGGAGATGTTGTCAAAAATATACAATCAGAACATTAAATGAGTTTACAGTTATCTGTTCCTGCGAAGGAAAATTCCAAACTGATGTTTCTTTTGCTGCCTAGTATATATGACCTTAATCTGTGGATAGTGTAGAGCAGGATCAGTGTTAACTGCTGATATTATCACTTGTCTCTGTTGTGTTGCCATCATGCTTTGATTAATTGTGATGCATGAGTTGTTTGGTCACTTTATGCTCCTAGATGGCACAAATTAGTACATATGGACAGCTGGAGCTAAGCTTTGGTCTGTCTTTGAAGTGACCATAAGTGGCCTCAGAATACCTTAAATCTAGTAAAATGTGTTTCATATGGCTGCCATGTTTTGTACTTGATATTGATGTTTCTGTAATTGTTTTCTAATACAGATGGATGAGGATCTCAATCTAAAAGAAGATGTTGCTTTATCGTCGCGAGTATGTCCCGGTCACGAGAGGGCGCTGCCAATTGACAGAACCATCATGGACCTGGATATTCGAGAAGAAGGTTAGTCTCATTTGGTATTGCTTTCAGGTAATTACTTGGGCACAGGTGTCCCTTCGATGTAAGTTACAACAATCTGCAACAGAGTTATCTCCCCTTATTAATGTCAGGATCAGCTAGCAGTAAATCCCAGATTCTACTGGGCACAGGTGTCCCAGTGATGTAAGTCACAACAATCTGCAACAGAGCTATATCCCCTTATTCATGTCAAGATCAGCTAGCAGTAAATCCCAGATTCCACTGGGCACAGGTGTCCCAGTGATGTAGGTTACAGCAATCTGCAACAGAGCTATATCCCCTTATTCATGTCAGGATCAGCTACCACTGAATCCCAGATTCCACTGGATCAGGATCCTTGACTTATCAGCATTAACATTTTCTGGTCCTGGTACCACAAACTTGTCTGTGTTTGTTTAGGCTATTGAAGCAGACAATCACATCAAATTAAATCTCACAGTCCCTGAATCATATAGCCATATTATCTCCTTCCACACAGCCCTTACTGTAGCTGTAGCCCTAAATGAAGCAAACCTAGACTCTCCACAGGTTCAGGTTCTTGTTGCTATTAAATTTTATCAGTATTGGAGGGTAGTCCAGGTTGGAATAGGTACCCAGGGACGACTTAACAGATCGGCTGGTCAGCCGCCGTGACATGGTTGATTGTGTGTCATTGTGCCCGCCAACTACAGGAACACTGATCAGAACATCAATCAAACTGTGTCTGGGTCAGATTATTTAAAGGCTCTCTTCATATAACTGGAATATTGATGCATGAGACAATAAATAAGCCGTAATACTGAAACATCATTATCAATATTGATCCATGTTTTATGTGTTTTCTTAATCAATATTCTCAATAAATTGGAGTGATTTACCGGCATTTAACAAGAAGAAAATATTTATTTGAGATCTGATGTGAAGGCAGAAAAGTAATAAAGTTTGAAAAAAATAACATTCCACACTCTCACGAACCCAATCTTGCCCTGAAGGTATTGCCACCTTGCTGTGCTACATGGAGCTGGTGCCTGAGAACTGGCTGGAGAACCTGCAGCCGGTGTATGCCACCTGTAAGGTTCTGTGTTATGGAGGACCACCACAGCTACAGGCGGTGTCCAAGAAGGTGAGTATGAAGGTGGGCTGCTGCTGTGTCCAAGAAGATGAGTTTGTCTGTAGGCTGTGTTAAAAGAGGTGAAAACGGCTCCAGGTTGTGTCTGGCATGGTGAGTATATCTTCGACCTGTGTTAAAAGAGGTGAGTACAGCTGCTGTTTCCAAAATGGTAAGTACAGCTGCAGGCTGTGTCCAAGAAGGTGAGTCTATCTGTTGGCTCTGTTAAAAGAGGTGAGTATGGCTGCAGGCAGTGTCCAAAGAAGGTGAGTACAGCTTCTGTGTCCAAGAGGGTGAGTACAGCTTCTGTGTCAAAGAAGGTGAATATGGCTGCTGTGTAGAAAGAAGGTGAGTATGGCTGCTGTGTAGAAAGAAGGTGGGTATGGCTGCTGTGTAGAAAGAAGGTGAGTATGGCTGCTGTGTAGAAAGAAGGTGAGTATGGCTGCTGTGTAGAAAGAAGGTGAGTATGGAAGAAGTGAGGTGAGTATGGCTGCTGTGTAGAAAGAAGGTGAGTATGGCTGCTGTGTAGAAAGAAGGTGAGTATGGCTGCTGTGTAGAAAGAAGGTGAGTATGGCTGCTGTGTAGAAAGAAGGTGAGTATGGCTGCTGTGTAGAAAGAAGGTGAGTATGGCTGCTGTGTAGAAAGAAGGTGAGTATGGCTGCTGTGTAGAAAGAAGGTGAGTATGGCTGCTGTGTAGAAAGAAGGTGAGTATGGCTGCTGTGTAGAAAGAAGGTGAGTATGGCTGCTGTGTAGAAAGAAGGTGAGTATGGCTGCTGTGTAGAAAGAAGGTGAGTATGGCTGCTGTGTAGAAAGAAGGTGAGTATGGCTGCTGTGTAGAGGAAGGTGACTATGGCTGCTGTGTAGAAAGAAGGTGAGTATGGCTGCTGTGTAGAAAGAAGGTGAGTATGGCTGCTGCTGAAAGAAGGTGAGTATGGGAAGGTGAGTATGGCTGCTGTGTAGAAAGAAGGTGAGTATTGCTGCTGTGTAGAAAGAAGGTGAGTATGGCTGCTGTGTAGAAAGAAGGTGAGTATGGCTGCTGTGTAGAGGAAGGTGAGTATGGCTGCTGTGTAGAAAGAAGGTGAGTATGGCTGCTGTGTAGAAAGAAGGTGAGTATGGCTGCTGTGTAGAGGAAGGTGAGCATGGCTCCAGGCTGCATCCCTGAAGGTGGGTATTGTGCAAGCTGTGTTGAAGAAGGTGAGTATCATAGCTGCAGAAGCACACCTGAACAAGAAGGACCACACTAGCAACAGTTGCTCTTCATGAAAATTCAGTTGTGGTGCTACTGGTAGGACAAGACATACCATATTTTGACACCTGGCTAGCTATTCTCGAAACGTTCGTAGCCCTATGAACTTCTTAAGCCCATTCTCAACACATTGGCTACGATCAAAGTTAAGAATTCTTAGGGCTACGAACGTTTCGAGAATAAGGGCCCATGTGTCATCACTAATTTTCAGCATCAAGTCAAGTAATATTCTCTGCTATTTTGCCTTTTTAAGCCAACAGAAATTGATTCGCCAGATAATCAAGACATTATTCTTGTGGGTTGATGTTGTATATATTTATGATCCTGTTAGTGTTGAGATCCCATGGTGGAATGGTCTGTTACTAAGGCACAAAACTGTCTGTTTCAGTGTCCCCCAGTTGCGGTAGCTATTGCTAGACAGAAGATGGAGGGCAAGTCCTTCTCTAATGCCAACAGCGTCGAATTCCCCATTGTTGAGGTCAGTGACACCATGGGATGGGACTCAGGACCGGTCAAGAGAGAGGTCAAGCTGTTGCAGTGGAACTGGGCTGGACAAGGTGACACTTGGGGATTTAGTGGAAGTGTATGTTCAGTAGGGGAAAGTCAGATGAAGATGGTGGTGAATACTGATGACTGAGGGAGGGTCAGATGAAGATGGTGGTGAATGCTGATGACTAAGGGAGGGTCAGATGAAGATGGTAAATGAATGCTGATGACTGAAGGAGGGTCAGATGAAGATGGTGGTGAATGCTGATGACTGAGGGGAGGGTCAGATGAAGATGGAAATGAATGCTGATCACTGAGGAGAGCGTCAGATAAAGATGGCGGTGAATGCTGATGACTGAGGGAGGGTCAGATGAAGATGGTGGTGAATGCTGATGACTAAGGGAAGGGTCAGATGAAGATGGAAATGAATGCTGATGACTGAAGGAGGGTCAGATGAAGATGGTGGTGAATGCTGATGACTGAGGGAGGTCAGATGAAGATGGAAATGAATGCTGATCACTGATGAAGATCAGGTGGCGGTGAATGCTGATGACTGGGGAGGGTCAGATAAAGATGGCGGTGAATGCTGATGACTGAGGGAGGGTCAGATGAAGATGGTGGTGAATGCTGATGACTGAGGGAGGGTCAGATGAAGATGGCGGTGAATGCTGATGACTAAGGGGAGGGTCAGATGAAGATGGCGGTGAATGCTGATGACTGAGGGGAGCGTCAGATGAAGATGGCGGTGAATGCAGATGACTGAGGGGAGCGTCAGATGAAGATGGCGGTGAATGCTGATGACTAAGGGGAGGGTCAGATGAAGATGGTGGTGAATGCAGATGACTGAGGGGAGCGTCAGATGAAGATGGCGGTGAATGCTGATGACTAAGGGGAGGGTCAGATGAAGATGGCGGTGAATGCTGATGACTGAGGGGAGCGTCAGACGAAGATGGTGGTAAATGCAGATGACTGAGGGGAGGGTCAGATGAAGATGGTGGTAAATGCAGATGACTGAGGGAGGGTCAGATGAAGATGGTGGTGAATGCTCATGACTAAGGGGAGGGTCAGATGAAGATGGTGGTGAATGCTGATGACTGAGGGGAGCGTCAGATAAAGATTGCGGTGAATGCTGATGTTTAAGGGAGGTTCAGACGAAGATGGTGGTGAATGCAGATGACTGAGGTGACTGATATTGCTGGTATATTGCTAAAAGTGGTGTAAAACCATACTCACTCTCTCTCTGATATTGCTGGAATATTGCTGATAGTGGTGAAGAGTCATACTCACTTCACTAAAATAGGATCTTTTCCTGTGTTTGTGAAGATCTCATGTCGCCTTCATCAATGACCATAGGAGGGACCATGAGTTTCCTCTGAAGACACAATCTAAATGAAAGATGTGTGATTTCTCTGGGGAATCAGTTGTCAGCTTTCTAAAGGGATTAAACTCATGTTTTTAACCAACTCAATTTGAAAATTTCATTTTTTGCAAAATTGAAAAGCGAAAAAATACCCTCAGTAGTTTACCCGTTTTTTTGTAGATGCACAATACTCCACAGAATCGTACACAGAATCGTACACAGAATCCGAGGACAAATGCACTTTAAGTATGGAATGGATGTGCACTGAGCTAAAGCAAAAGAAGAAAACCATTTTTTATCTGTGTTTACATGGATATTTGTGAAATGATAAAACAGCAAGATCATGTAAACATAAAAGGTTCTGGTTGAAGTAACTTCCAAATAATGTAAATCTTGGAAATGCAAATTGACTGTGGTTAGTGTTAGTCATTCTGGACTGAAATCGCTCAAAGTGTAAAATGTATCACTATATATATCACTCTCTGGTATCATTCCATTAAAGTTATACACAATTTCAGACCATGAGAAAATCTTTTGTTAGAACAGTCACACTGGATATAAGTTCACTTGGACTATGAAAAGTTAAAATGGCCGACATGAAGAAAGTAGCTGGAGAGATTTACCTGCAAGATGTGTTTACCTGAACTCACAAACATGGGGTCCCTGGACACCTCCAATTATAAGTTTTAAGGGGCCTTGCTATATGAGGGGCTTGTGAAGTAACAGTAAAGAGAAGTGTACGTTTTGATAATTTCCTTAGAGCCTGGCATGAATCATTGATCATGTGGACTGATGGATGAACTGATGCTCTGCAAGAAACAACTAAACACTTAGTAAAGTCATGATGTGTTGTGGGTACAATGAATAATATTGTGCGTCTTTCTGGACACAGTGAATGTTTTTCTGCGTCTATTCTCTAGATTGGTGTGTAATGTACAAACATTTACGAGTTGCATGAAACCCTGTGGATACCTAATTGAAGCCATTCAGGATACACCCACAATGAATGGGTCAAATTTCCCAAACCAATCAATCCTGACGTCATGCTCAATCAAAACACAGCATGTTTGGGGCTTGGTGCTGTGGACTTCACTGCATCAATGGTCGTCATGGCCGAATTCATCACGTCATTTCTAGTATATAACTTGTCATTCATAAGGTTGTTTCTCGGTAACTAGCTTCTCATTCATAAATTGATGTAACACAGCTAATATCATCAGTTATTTAGAGATATTTATTTATTATCAAGATTTATAATTAAATTTAATAGAGTTTTGTAACTGTCTTGAGGACTTGATTTGTTCATATTAGTATGTTCTTCTGTTTCTGGATTGTTATTCGCTTCAGTTGAAATTCCAGTGACCAGCTGCTAACCTGCATGATATACCTGCAATATCTCTACACACATTCCATGATACAAATACCAAACTGGTTTTACTCATATTCAGAAATTTGTCTGTCAATTTATGCCTTTTAGCATGACATAAAAATATCCAATTATAACGTAAACATTACCACTGGATTATGGTAGCCTTATTCCTGTGGATACACAGAATACATACAGAAAATCAAAAGAAATTTTAACACTAAGTCATAGCTATTCCTAGTGGTATACCTAATCTACCCCTGAGTTATCTCCCTTGATCCTGACGTCACTGTATTGTTCTCCTAGAATCCTTCATAATTTTTCTGTATGGTCCACACACATGACGTGCAGAGAATCGAGTGAAATTTCATTTCAAATCAAGACTTCAATTCTCCATATATATGTCAGTTACAAATCGCATTCCATTTAATATTCAATCGCATTGCTGTTTTGCATTTATATTAGATATATTTCCAACGTATTTAGGATCTGAAGTTTTCCCGCCCTTTTGGATTGACAAGTATGGCGCAGAGCAAATGTTTGCAATGTCAGAAATTCATGGCAGATGTTGATCCCCACTCTCTGTGTGCTTCTTGTTATAAAGGCTTACCTTGCCCAATCTCGGATCGATGCTTATTGTGTCAGGAAATGTCTGAAGAAGATTGGTTGTTGATGGACAAATCTCGTTCCATAGTTAGGAAGCGTAAACATTCATCGTCATCAGAATGTTCTAAGTCAAAGAAAGTTCAGGGATCTCCGCCTTTATCTATTATATCTGAACTGAAGTCTCGTTCTAGATCTAAATCAAAATCCTCTCCCCAGTTGGATATAGCTGCGTTCTCAGAACTTTTGGCAGGATTTAAATCCGATATCCAGGCAGCCATGGATAAATCTGTACGGGATATGTAGATGAGGAATGATGAAAACTTTAATCACCTGTCAAAACATTTGGAGCATCCTGTTTTATCCGGCAAGATGGCAGATAGCCGCAGTGGCTTGGTTGTCGATGGCAAGAGCCGGGGGGCCAAAGTCACTTCCTACGGAACCCAGGGGTGCAATGACCGGGAAAGCCTGTTACCATGCCCAGGCGTACGTAGGAGGCCGGTCCCCTCAGGGGGAGAAGCCTAGGGCTTCAAGCGACGGGGATGGAGTCGGCCCAGCCAGCTCTGGATCCGGGGTGACCGTGGCTCAGGCTACTCACTCCGCGTCCTTTGTCCCCAGGGAGCCAGTCATCCGTGGCTGCTCCCTGTCACATACAGCCTGCTACCCTCTCCCTTGTGGAGACCGGGCTGCAAGTGTTTCATGGGTCTGACTTGGTCCAGACGGCATGTGATTCCCGCCCTGGCTTTAGCCAGGCCACTGGGTCGGCTGCTATGAATAACGGTGTATCAACCCAGCAGTCTGATTTGCACGGGCCTAGCGGTTCAGAGGACATGGCTATGGACCCGAAGGTTATTTTGACACAGACAATCCGCCCTTAATCCCGTTAGTGTCTGATGTGACGGACCAGGAGGATTCATCCGTTTATCCTTTTTCACAACCAGCGTTTTCCATGAAAGAAGGCTTGTTGACGGTACAACCTAGGACATGTCAGCACAGGATTTTATGCCGGGCTGGTCATTTAAAGAAAAGCTGGAACTTTTGCACGGACTTTATCCTTAAACTCTACCACTGCCGTCGGACGAGCAGGAGATAGATATTCCCGTGGAACTCGGATTATCAGGTTGTCTTCCCCCAGAATGGATGTCCAGGCTGTCATTACCACATTCATCATCACTTAAGAAAGTGTTGGAGAATTACAACTTAGGCCTCTCCAAGGCTACCAACTTGAATTCTTTGCCTAGGGTTGCTCATAAACCCATTTATTCCATTCATGATCGTGTTATCCCAGCCAATCAACCGAGTTTAGACAAGGACTTTACACAGTTACAGGATGCTAGAGGCTCTCGTGACTATGCATCGTTCTGTACTTTCAAAGATTGTAAGGAATTGATACGGCAGCCTGTTCGGCTTTGCATTGATACCCTATCTTATTCAAACTGGTTTTCTGCGGGAGTTAGTGCCTTGCTCCCACCGTGTTTCAGATTATCACGGAGTTAAGAAAGACACTTTGATTTCCATGACTGCTCAAGAGGTGGTGTGCGCATTCGTTTCTGGATGTAGTGTATCAGTCCTTAGCCGATGCGATGACGACTCAAGTGAATATATTGGGACGACTTACAGCTATTGAGCGGATACAGCGGCTAGATTCAGTGAGGAATTTACCGGATGTTTCAAGGAATTTTCTATTGCACCAGCCCTTGGAATCGGATAACAGCTTTAATGGACAATGTCAACAGGTTATTGAGGCTAGAGATGCCTTGATGTCGAGGAACTTGAATCAACATTTGGCGTCGGCTCTTTTATTCCAAAATAGAGGAAGGGCTGACACTAGATCTAGAAGGGGTTCCAGTGTTACGTCTCGTTCTGCTCCATCTTCAACAGACGTAGTCAGAATTTTCAGTGATCTGCCCTTGATCGTGCTCCGGATTCAAGAGCGCGTTCAACAAATGTGGCTTTTACTAGAGGCTCATCCTTATCTAGAGGTAGAGGTAGGGGAGGTAGATCTTTTCGTGGATCAAGATCAACTTCCAAGAAATATTGACTCAAGTCTCACTGTTCAGCGTTCTCTTCCTTACGAATCGGAAACGTTCCACGAAATGATATTGGATTTGGACTTTGTATGTCCGGTGACACAATCTCCAGTAGGGGGCAGATTGGCCCAATACTTAGACAATTGGAAACTAATAACATCAGACAAGTGGGTCCTGTCTGTCGTGAGTAGGGGGTTTATTCTTCCTTGGCACAAGCAGCCTCCAGTGACTTGTTTTCCAGAGGGTCGTCGGTTTTGTTTTTAAGGTCAGCGTTTAGCGGGGGCAAACTTAGCAATAAATCAGCTACTGGAGAAACGGGCAATCATAGAACTTCCTCCAGGGGATCAGACATGCAGGTTTTATTCACCGGTATTCCTAGTCCCCAAGAAAGATTCTGACGAAATGCGCATGATAATAGACTTGAAAGTGTTGAACAAGCTATTTTTGAGGAAACCGCCAAAGTTCAGGATGGAATCAATTGCAAACCTACGCACCTTGATTTGTCAGGATTCCAAGTTTATAAGCATAGATCTAAAGGATGTGTATCTTCATATCCCTATTCATCCAAGATCTCGCATATACCTAAGATTTGCGGTGAAAGGCCGCAGGTTTCAGTTCAGGGTGCTGCCGTTCAGAATATCTCTAGCGCCGTGGTTGTTCACAAAAATAATCTCCCCGATTCTGGCTTTTCTTCATCAACGAAAGATTGCGATACACGGTTATCTGTATGATTTCTTGGCAAGGAATGTGGTGACAGCGGTTCTCATGAAGCAAACCATCTTTATAATCCACGTGTTTACGCATCTGGGTCTAAAAGTTCATCCTACCAAGTCAGAACTGGTCCCTTCCACGAGAATCAAGTTTCTCGTGTATGTTGACCTAGCATCTACATCTTCAGGAAGGATGACGCAGTGAGAGATGGTGCCTGGGACTGTCTGAGTGACCACTCGGAAGGATGATGGATGGATACTAGTAAAGGGACAGCATGTAGCAAGACAAGTTGACATGGTAAGAGAATTTACATTTAGATGTATCACATAACCGAGCACAATATGGACAGAGTTCTAACTTCTGAGCTATGGTTGATGGCTTCAGGTTAGAATATGATTTACATGCTCAAGGTGGTTACCTTAAGGTTTGAGTTGAGCACATTTATAGTCTAATGACAGTTAACCGGAAGTGACGTCATAGAACTTGAAGTGACGTCAAAGGACTGGAAGTGACATCATAGGACCGGAAGTGACGTCATCTAGGTTAGTTAGTATTACATCATAGAGATTGTCTCTAGGGTCCGGAAGTGAGGTCATTAGACCGGAAGTGATGTCATCAAACAGGAAGTGACGTCATAATTACCAGGAAGTGACGTCATAAGTTTAAGGAATATTAGGTTTAATGACACAATTCGGGACTCGAATAGAATCATGATATATTCATAGGAATCTATCTTAATCCGGATTTATGGTGTCAGGAATTATATAATTCCTACTATTACGGATTAGGATAATCATCATATCTATTATATCAACCATAACTATAGGAAGTTAGAAGACTCACCATCTCTGGGAATGTATTCCCCCACTGCTACTGACCAAACTGGAGATAAATTATTTATCTCTGACTAAGTCATAGTTATTCTTAGGAGGTTGAGTAATCAACTCTCAGTTAGTGGTATAGAGGGTAGTATCTTCCAAGGGTAACCCTCCTTCCTTACTTGGGATTCAGGCTACCATAATCCAGAGGGAATGTTTATGTTATAATTAGGAACAATTACATGTATTGTTAGTAAACTTACCTCTGGATTATGGGGAGTAGTTCCCACCCTGTGTCTTCCCCACGAATTTATCCTTAGAAGATGTCATAGATGTGTTTTTTTAGAAATATTATGAAGGGTTCTAGGAGAACAATACAGTGACATCAGGATCAAGGGAGATAACTCAGGGGTAGATTAGGTATACCACTAGGAATAGCTATGACTTAGTGTTAAAATTTCTTTTGAGTTTCTGTATGTAATCTGTGAATCCACAGGAATAAGGCTACCATAATCCAGAGGTAAGTTTACTAACAATTACTAACAATACATGTAATTGTTCCTGTTTAGTATATTAATTCATGCTCTCTCCGTAAATTCAGTTTGTCAATTCCTCTTTGTTAAAATATACATATATCTGCAGCTCACGTACACTTCATTTTCCGTTTGCACTTCTTCTGACCATTTAGACTAAACATTAAAAATGGAAAAATGTTGTTGTCTGCAATTTGTTGATATTTTAATTCTGTTTCTTGCTTATTGTACTTGTCTGAGTTCACTTGCCAAGTATTTACAACCCTATATATTATAAAGGGATAATTCTGGCTGAAGATTGGTTGACTTTGAAGGTCAAGGTGACCACAAGTTATCTATAGATTCAGTATGCTACTGATTCACAGTTTTGTCGGTTTTATATCAAACATCAATAGAAGCAACAAGTACTATATCATGGTCTCTACTGAGTCTGCTGTAGGATTTGTGCTATATCATAAGCATGTGTTTATGAATCACCATGACAACAATCCCAGCTGGTGGCACAGGTACAATACAAGTGTTCATCTGATAAAACATGGAAACATATGGAACAAATCAGAATAGGGAATTACATCTGACATCATTGTGGTCTAATTTAGAAATGTCGTCATATCCTCTTTAGCTACTTAAAACATTTTGAAAACTTTGAGACATTGAATGATGTAACCTTTAACATTCGAGCCAGAGTTATGTGATACCTAAAAGTCTTTGTAGAAGAGCATGCATGACCTCTGATGTCTGATATTGACATCAAACACTGAAATATGGTTTGACTTTAATGGAAAGTTGAAGTTCTCTGTCCTGTGTCAAATAATATTGTATTATATGTCCGTCAAAATAAATGCAAGGAAAAAAGTTTAACAGACAGACAAAACATTCCTTCCCTCTACTTTTTTCTTCTTTAAACCAATTATATATACTACTCAAAACAAAACATTTACCATACACAACACCACCATTGGTGATTTTATTTTTCTGATGGGATCGGAAGTATGCAAAAAGGTAGATAAGTAAATTTAACAAATGTCAAACATCAGTCACAAGCCTCTGTTATTATGCAGGCTGTTGGTATTATTACAGTGACGCGGAATCCGAGGGATTGATTCGATTTTATCATGGTGAAGGTGCACAATTACGTTTTTTTGTATTTCTTAAATAAAGACATAACATTAATATGTCTGACCCATGTTTCTTGTGTGAAGGGGCAATGCCAATAGGATTTGACTGCAGTGTTGCATTTCAGATATATTTGGATGGAGAAAACGTATTACACTGTGGACATGAATAGATGATCTATTAATATGGTTGTTCTGATATTGATAGTTAACGTTAAGAATGTGATGAAAAGGCTGTGATATGCTGCCTTTCATCACAGATTTATGTGTGTTATGCTTGACTATGTTTTCATATTCTAGTTACTTCATACATGGTATTCTACCCATGAAGATCTGGGTTAGAAGTGATCTTCAGTAACCCATGTTTGTCGTAAGAGGTGACTAACAGGATTGGGTGGTCAGACTCGCTTACTTGGTTGACACATGTCATCGGTTCCCAATTGCGCAGATTGATGCTTGTGCTGTTGATCACTGGATTGTCTGGTTCAGACTCGATTATTTACAGACCGCCACCATATAGCTGGAATATTGCTGAATGCGGTGTAAAACTAAACTCACTCACTCATACATGGTATTCAATGTATACTGAACATAAAAAGAAACCTAACACTTGGAGAAATGAATTATATTGAAAATGGGTAGTAGAAGGTGCCATAATGGTCAGGTCTAACCTGACACATCCACACATTTCAAAAGTGGTAAAACAGGCTTGGTGCGTGCAGCATGTTCTTTTGTGAACATGAACATTCAGGCTGCCCAGTCTACTGTAGCTGTTGCATTTGCCATGAGGTGCAGCTGCCATTCACAACCTGAGGACATATGGGCATATAACAGGCAAGGCATCTGACCGCCTCAGCTTAGGACGGACACGTGACATCACAATCAAATTCGTCTGTGTCATTTGCATAATCATATTATGACTGCAACGTCAACCAGTAACACAGTTTAGGGGTCCCATCGAACACATATGGGATGCTCTTGGAGGAAGTGTTCATGCCTTGAGACATCCACTCCAGTGGCCCCATGTTGGTACAGCAGTGGCACAGGTTGCCTCATGCTGTGTTCGTGGGTGTTAGGCAGTCAATGAGACAACTTGGCCTTGCTGCTGTGAATGTGAAGAGGGGGTAGGGTATATAAGGGGTAGGGTATATAAGGGGTAGGGTATATAAGGGGCATAGGGTATATAAGGGGTAGGGTATATAAGCGGCATATGCGGTACTGAACAAGCTCCAGTACAGATGGCTTGTACCGGTGAAATCAAAAAGTGGCCCTATCATGCTCCTGTTGACTGTGGAGGGTGCACCAAGCGCACCTTAATGCCTAATCATATTTTACTGCAGACTCATTACGTCCTTAAACCAGGTTTATCATTTATCCACTAGCAACACACTTTATTCTATATGGGAATGTTTGTGACATAAAGTAACACATCAGAAGTTTCTTTTTTCTGTTTAGTATATAAACAAATTGTGATAATAAAAGGTGTTCAAAAATAGCTCAGTATATCCTCCATTAACAGTGGCTCCATCATAAACAAGTTAAGTGTTCACATGAATAGATCGGTACAAACCTTTGTGGGTACGTGGACACAATAAATTTATGTTAGATTATGTCTAGTATTGAGGCATGAATGGGATGATATAAAAATAAATACGTTATGGCGCAGTAGGTCTATTTGAGCACTATACAAGTTGCTTGTGTAAGAAAAGCAAGATTTATGTATGTGAACTTCTTTATTGTGAATAATACATTTCGGAGCAAGCATACACGAATTGCATGAATCGTTTCTTGTAAAAATGTAATCAAATTACTAAATAGGATGTCCTTGAACAACTTTATTGCCAGGCTTTGCCCACTTTAAGTAACCTGCATACTGATAATGAAAATTGTTGAATTCAAATCATGGTATTCTGGCATTTGTGATGAAGTTTACATACAAGTGCACCACCTTCTGCCTATCCTTCCTTCTAATTGACCTTAGGGGCAGTGGGGTAGCCTAGTGGTTAAAGCGTTGGCTCGTCAAACCGAAGACCCGGGTTCGAATCCTAACATGGGTACAATGTGTGAAGCCCATTCCCAGATAGCATTCAGACGTTGGCCCAATGTTGGCAATGGTTTTGCCAACATTGCCAACGTTGGGCCAACGTCTGAATGCTATCTGGGTTTCTGGTGTCCCCCGCCGTGATGTTGCTGGAATATTGCTAAAAGCAGCGTAAAACCAAACTCAGTCAGTTAGTCAGTCTAGTTGACCTGCAGTAGTTATCTCCAGTTTGACAAGGTGGGACTTGAGGAACTGATGTGGGGGTATTGAGTAAAAGCAAAATAAGGCTTGTTTGTTGCCGTGGAACTGAAGCTTTGCTTCTATGATAAGTTTCAGGGTTGTTTGGAACTGGTGACAGGAAATCTGTAACCAACATTTCCTGTCAGAAGCATGTCAAACTCTAACAGAGGGATGTTAGAACTGTGAGAGCAGTTAGAACTGCCAGAACTTATACAGCTGCAAGAAAATGTTGTCCTTTGTCAGTGGCAACTGATCCAGGCATCAGTCTAACATGGTGGCACTACATCAAGGATAAATCAAAATGCTGCACATATGTAGATAATATTTGGTTCGTTTGTTTAATTGTTTGTTTGTTGTTTAACGCTGCACCCAGCAATATTCCAAGAATCGAGTCTGGACAAGACAGTCCAGTAATCAAAAGCATGAACATTGATCTACGCAACTGAGATACGATGACATGTGACAACCAATGTACATAATAAGTAGTATGGATGGATATGATGATATTAAAAACAAATCTAATAAGATCTAATACTGAATGATGTTTTCCAATTGTTTATTACAAAGACTGTTTCGAAGTTTTTCAGATGAACATTTGACTTGCCTTTGCAGGTGTTTGCAATGGCCACCACTGATAAGTCAGCTTCACTCACCATTAGCTGAACACCTGGTGTCATCAATGTTTGATAGTGACTCATAAATACTTGCTGATGATAAAGAAGGAAATAGAAAATGGTTTCTACTCTTACCAAAATAATATTACGAGAATACATGTTTTCCTTTTTGATATATAGAGCTGACATGATATAACTGAAATATTTTTCAAAATGGCCATTAAAGACAACTTACTTATCACAGTACAAATAGTCGTATTAGAGTGCCAGTAGGATGGATAGCATTGTAATGACAGTGTTAACACAAGGCTATTAACTAATTGGGGACAGATGAAAGTACCTTGTGATGATGGTAATCTTGAGAAAACAGTGATAGGTAATGTTTACTCAAATGCACTGGCTTTAGTCGTATAATAAGAACATGCTTAAAGATCATGAAAGATTCATTTCATCTAGATTCAGAAAATGTAAAAGGTGACATCAACTGCAATGAAAGCAAACATTCCAAATCATAGCTGTGATCACTTTGTCAGTTACAGCTTATTGCTGCTTATTGTGTTCTGTGTTGACCTGGCATTCGTTGAGATTGACTGAGGTAAAGATCCATGAAGATTGGGGTCAGGATTGAATTGTGTCCAGCAACCTGTGGTTTTTAAAAGATTTAGCTCACATGCTTGAGTGTCAGGGTGGCTGGCTTTGTTGATGCGATGCCATTGTATCCCACATACATTGATTAATACTCTGATCCATATATACGTGGAATATTGAATATTGATGAATGGAATCCATATATACGTATTGGAATATTGAATATGGGATCCATATATACCTGGAATATTGAATATTGATGAATGGGATCCATATATACCTGGAATATTGAATATTGATGAAATGGATCCATATATACCTGGAATATTGATGAATGGGATCCATATATACCTGGAATATTGAATATTGATGAATGGGATCCATATATACCTGGAATATTGAATATTGATGAATGGGATCCATATATACCTGGAATATTGATGAATGGGATCCATATATACCTGGAATATTGATGAATGGGATCCATATATACCTGGAATATTGAATATTGATGAATGGGATCCATATATACCTGGAATATTGAATATTGATGAATGGGGTATTCAGCATCAAAGACATTAAGAGTGAAATTAGACCAAAACTTTATTTCATCATGGGACACTTTAAGGGAACACATGCCAATACATACTTGTAAAAAAATCCCTTGGGAAAAATACATTTATCTTCCAGCTAATAAGAACAATATGGCACTTTATGCCACAGTAAGAAGCTAATCTCTTTCATCCACAGCACTCGATGTCTCTAGTACACCGTCATGTCTCTTTGTGATAAACTCATATCATGCCATACCTTCATTTTAGACACTTGAATTAAACTTGTTTTCAGCAAATAAGTTGCTTCAGTTCCTGCCTTTTAACATTATACTGAACAAAAATTGTTAGGATTTTGATCCTGAACTTAAGGACATTGTTCTTGTAGTGAAGACTGACTGCACAGTTTCATAAAGATATCCGTAAAATATCCATGGTCGCTTTTTTTTATGGTTTGGTATAGATTTGTTGAAATTCGCTGATATGTCTGTTTAGTTCAGTGAACCACAAATGGCAGCTGAGTGGTGTTCTCATCACTGTTTTTTTCAAGTGATCGATTTAACTTGTTTTCCATGGGTTGGATCCTGTGTTTCATTTCTTTGATATTAAGACTAAGCTTCTCAGCGTTCAAAGGACGAAGTCATTTTGTAATACAGCTGGTTATACAAAGTGTGTGTTTTTTTGTGTGGATTTGATGATTGAGTTTTAATGAAAAAAATATGGTGTTGGAGGAGAGAGTAAAAAGGATGGAAATAAAATGTTCTTCTTCTTTTTCTGAAATCATTACCTGCAGAATACAGGTTGGTGGAGAAAAAGACATACCCACTATGATTGTATTTATATGTGTTTTCTATTTTAAGACCTGTTATATTAATTGATTTTGAGGTTGTCATATTTCAATAATTATAATGGGTGGCCTAGTTGGCTTAGCTAGGTGTTGCAGGTCTCTGTGCAGAGTTGTGTCCCTTAGGCATGTCAGGATACACTGATTCTGGGTTTGAATCCCAGATGCCTCCTGATAATGACCTTTGTGGATGAGCATCTAACTTTACTTCTGGCTTTCTTCCTACATGAATCTGACATGTCTTGGCATCATAGGAATAATATTCAAATCTGCATTATGCTCATTACACTCACAAGTAAAGATTTTTTTCCATGTTCACAGGGTCTCAGATAACATCTAAGTCTGGCGTGCTGGTGGAGTTCTCAGAGCTGGCGTTCCACTTGCGTTCCCCTGGTGATCTGAATCAGGAGGAAATGGATAATATTGTGGACTTTTTACACAAGAGAGTTACACGTCAAGAAGGGACAGAACTCTACCAGCTCGATCTACTCTACAACTCACTAAAAAGGTAACACCATTTGAAACAAATACAATGTGGAGTTGAATGGAAAACTTTCATGGTACTTATTAAAAAATAGAGCATAACTGACCTGTAAACTAACATTTCTATCCAACATATTTAGAAAGGAGGAAGTAAGATAACAGTCCTTTTTGGTCCAAACGTCAAATTGTTTAGTTACTCATAACTCCTGTCACTACCAATGTTCATATGTTTTGGAGGGCACGCTTATTTGCTGTGCAGAGTTACATCCCTTGATGGTGGGTTCGAATCAAGGTCTGGCCCCAATTATGTTTCTCAGTTTCTTAAGTTTCACGAAAGTGGTTTATATGGAGCACCTGCATCTTTTTGAGCTTTCCTAATACATCAAGCTGACATGCTGGTGAACAGAAATATTCTTCAGTGTGGCGTTCAAAGTCACACACACTCACTCACTCACTCACATGCCTTGCTGCTAAATAACTGAAACTGACTTGTGTGCTTGTGTGTCATTGTGCCTGTTGCTTGGATTCTGACCCAAAGGATTGTCTGGATCAGATTCTGTTATTTCCAAAGGCTGTGGGGCCGGTGGGGTAGCCTAATGGTTAAAACGTTGGCTCGTCACCAAGACCCGGTTCGAATCACAAACAATGTGAGCCCATTTCTGGTGTCCCCCACTGATGTTGTTGCTGGAATATTGCTAAAAGCTGCGTAAAAACCAAACTCAGTCAGTCAGTCAGTCCAAAGGCTGTGATATAATTAAACTATTACCAAGGGTGGAGTCAAAGAGCATCAACTTACTTCCTCTCTTGTACAGCTGTGCGCACAAGAGCTACTGGATGTGTGCGGATGAGGCCAATATGAACAAGAGTGACAAGCTCAGACAGTTGATGGAGAACTTCTTCGAGGATAAGAAGTCAGCACTGGAGAGGATGGACGAAGAGGAATCCGAGTCTGACCAGGTAGGTCACAGGTTCAAGGTAAGATGTCTGAGTAGATAGGTCACAGGTTCACGGTCTGACTAGGTAGCTTACACATCTTGAGGTCTTGACTGGGTAGGTCACAGATAGAAAGTCAAAAGTTTGACAGGGTAGGTCACAGGTTCAAGGTCCAAACTTTGACCTGGAATGTCACAGACTGGAGGTCAGAAGTCTGACTGGGTCAGCTTACACATGTATGTCAAGTGTGTATCTGGAGTAAGATGTGCTTGAAAAGAGTACCAGTTGGCTTCCTTTAATAAGGAAAAATGATGATGATGATAAGATGATGATGATTGTGATGATGATGATGATGATGGAATGGAAATTGATTCCAGTTCCATGTTTCATTTCTTTAAGATTCAATGTATTTGATATCAGAAGGCTCTCAGTGAGATGCTCTTTACACATTGTTGATATGTTCCTTTGTCTCTTCAGATCCCGTCAGCCCGAGACCTAGATCAGGTGATCATAGATGTCCGACAATTCATCACCTTGTATGGACAGGAGCACAGCCTCACAGGCAGATCTATAGCGCGTGTGTTTCATGGTATTGGCAGCCCATGCTTTCCAATTGCTACCTGGTGCCGTGTAAGAAGGTTCTGGCGGAGTCATCTGCATGTCAACTTCAATGTGTGTCTGAAAGCAGCAACCAGGGAACTTGTCAGGTTCAGATCATAACTGTTGTATATTCAGGAGGAGTGATCTTTGTGTCAACTGCAGCATGTCCTGAAGCAGGGACCTGGGAACTTGTCACGTTCAGATCATAACTGTTGGATGTTAAGGAGAAGTGATCTTTGTGTCAACTGCAGCATGTCCTGAAGCAGCAACCAGGGAACTTGTCAGGTTCAGATCATAACTGTTGGATGTTCAGGAGGAGTGATCTTTGTGTCAACTGCAGCATGTCCTGAAGCAGGGACCAGGGAACTTGTCACGTTCAGATCATAACTGTTGGACGTTCAGGAGGAGTGATCTTTGTGTCAACTGCAGCATGTCCTGAAGCAGGGACCAGGGAACTTGTCATGTTCAGATCATAACTGTTGGACGTTCAGGAGGAGTGATCTTTGTGTCAACTGCAGCATGTCCTGAAGCAGGGACCAGGGAACTTGTCATGTTCAGATCATAACTGTTGGACGTTCAGGAGAAGTGATCTTTGTGTCAACTGCAGCATGTCCTGAAGCAGGGACCTGGGAACTTGTCACGTTCAGATCATAACTGTTGGATGTTAAGGAGGAGTGATCTTTGTGTCAACTGCAGCATGTCCTGAAGCAGGGACCAGGAACTTGTCATGTTCAGACCATAACTGTTGGATGTCAACTGTTGGATGTTCTGGAGAAGTGATCTTTGTGTCAACTGCATGTCCTGAAGCAGGGACCAGGGAACTTGTCACGTTCAGATCATAACTGTTGGATGTTCTGGAGAAGATCTTTGTGTCAACTGCAGCATGTCCTGGCATGTTGTGAAGCAGGAGGAGTGATCTTTGTGTCAACTGCAGCATGTCCTGAAGCAGGGACCAGGGAACTTGTCACGTTCAGATCATAACTGTTGGATGTTCTGGAGGAGTGATCTTTGTGTCAACTGCAGCATGTCCTGAAGCAGGGACCAGGGAACTTGTCACGTTCAGATCATAACTGTTGGATGTTCTGGAGAAGTGATCTTTGTGTCAACTGCAGCATGTCCTGAAGCAGGGACCAGGGAACTTGTCACGTTCAGATCATAACTGTTGGATGTTAAGGAGGAGTGATCTTTGTGTCAACTGCAGCATGTCCTGAAGCAGGGGCCAGGGAACTTGTCACGTTCAGATCATAACTGTTGGATGTTCTGGAGAAGTGATCTTTGTGTCAACTGCAGCATGTCCTGAAGCAGCAACCAAGGAACTTGTCATGTTCAGATCATAACTGTTGGACGTTCAGGAGGAGTGATCTTTGTGTCAACTGCAGCATGTCCTGAAGCAGCAACCAGGGAACTTGTCAGGTTCAGATATTAACTGTTGGACGTTCAGGAGGAGTGATCTTTGTGTCAACTGCAGCATGTCCTGAAGCAGGGACCAGGGAACTTGTCATGTTCAGATCATAACTGTTGGACGTTCAGGAGAAGTGATCTTTGTGTCAACTGCAGCATGTCCTGAAGCAGGGACCAGGGAACTTGTCACGTTCAGATCATAACTGTTGGATGTTCTGGAGGAGTGATCTTTGTGTCAACTGCAGCATGTCCTGAAGCAGGGACCAGGGAACTTGTCACGTTCAGATCATAACTGTTGGATGTTAAGGAGGAGTGATCTTTGTGTCAACTGCAGCATGTCCTGAAGCAGGGACCAGGGAACTTGTCACGCTCAGATCATAACTGTTGGATGTTAGGAGTGATCTTTGTGTCAACTGCAGCATGTCCTGAAGCAGGGACCAGGGAACATGCCAGATTGAGACAATGACTGTAAGATGATATGTCTCAGGGAACTTGTGATCGTGACTTTATGTCAACAGTAGATGTTCTGTTGGAGTTATCTATATCAATTTCAAGATGTCTTAAATAATCCATGGACATGTTAAGATTAGATATACACTGCAAGTGTCAGTTTGTGTTGACTATTAGACACTGAGCAGACACTGATGCAATGGTATGGTTGAGCTTGAATTTTCTACTCACTTTCACTAAATGTCATACAATAATTTTCTGTTGCAAATTGACATTTTCCATTTTGTCATAATTGGTTGAAACGTGAGAGACATTACTTAGTGTCATAATATATGCCCATAATCAATTTTCTTTTAGAGAACTATGAATATATATAGTTTGTAGATAGCTCTTTGATCTTTTCTTCAAACAATAATTTCAGACAACAAGGAATCTAAATATATTATAGATAGAGAACTAACCTTATAGATATCTGCTACATCCCAAATCTAGGATTACATCGTGTCAAGCTACATCCTCTGATTAGTGTGATATCTTTTCTTCAAAAGGTCAGACTATTTGTACTGAATATATTTTAAAATATTTTAGTCACTGAGATAAATTTTGGTTCTGTAATAACCTGCTGGTATCTGTAAAAACTCAATGTACAAAATCACCCAAAAAATACTTTTAAACTTTCCATGTTTCACTGTTATATATTTTAGTGGATATTGCCATTGTTCTTCTTGTGGTTTACAGTCCACAAACAGACATTAACACTTACATAAACAGACTTAACATCTGAGGATTTGGGCTTCACTTGATGCCCAGCACTGAAATGTGGTGTTCCTGATCAGTCACAGATAATGGTGCCCACTAGTATGAATCAGTGAGTTGGGTTTTACACCATTTGGAACAGATTACATCAGAACATGTCAGATTGACGTGGAAAGAAGCCATTATGTTCAAGTTTATGTCCCACTTTGAGACCTTCAAACAATGATATGATGCTGGAAGGCTCAGAAATATAATCCGAGTGTAGTTCGGAATCAAACCCAAGATCATAGGTTCTTTGTAGTCAAAATGGAGTGGCTCAAAGGGAGATGCAAATCGCAGTGCCTCTGATGACTAGGGCACCTTCTCCAACTGTATCTTGTTCCTGACCCTGACTCCCAGCTTGGTTATCTAGACTCCAGCCAGCGGTGAATGCTGCAGGCCAAATTATCAGAAATGGTTCCATTTTTGTTTTGTTTTTTAAAGTGCATCACTTTTTTCTGAATATGTGGACTCACCTTAATTGCATCACCTGTCTGTAAGTATGTGCACTCACCTTTTAAAAATATCTCTAACAGCACTTGGGAATACACACTGATCTCCTGACCTGGTTAATAGTGTCATGCCCTTTTAGCATATCTCTTTGTGGTGTGAGTCTGTTGGTTTTTGAGTATGGTTTAATGACACTTTTAGCATTATTCCAGCAATATCACAGTGGGGACACAAGAAATGGGCTTCTCACATTGTACCCATTTTGGGAATCTAAGCTGGGTCTTCAGGGTGACGAACGAACACTTTAACCACTTGGGTACCTGCTACCCCACTGCCCCAAGGACAATATAAGGTGCCAGGACTGCTTGAGGGTGAGTGAGTCAACATTGATCATAGAATCACAGAAATTCTTTTGGACAAGTGGAATTAATTGCATGTAGAAAGAATCAAGTTCTATTCTTTGAAAAAATAATGATTTTTCAACTTCTGTGTCCATGGATGCAAGTTCTATGTGCAAAGGCAGGAGTAGTTATCCACATGGGCACTCATATAGTCCAGTCCTTGCTGATCTTTAGCCATGTATACACACAGAAGAAAGTATTGCAAAACCAATGATATTTTAACGACACATATCCATTTATATTCATATAATTACGTTTGTTTCTATAAAAAATATATAATTAGTTTGACACTTCGGGTGCACCATACACTGATTTTTTATATGGACATACTGCGATAAAATACTGCTTCACGTGCAATACATGTCATTGAGGGAAATTGGAAGAGATGTTGATTGTCATCCAACAACTATCAGCTGATTGGCCAGAAAACATAAGCAAACTAATGCCGTTGAGGATCGTCAGCTTTCAGGTGGACTAGGAGGGGCAACTCTGTGGGAGAAACAGCTCTTCTCAGAATCTGACGATCTGATCAGGGACGATGCGTACACATCGGACTTTATGTTTTAATTGGCAAAACCAGAACGATGGTACACATCGAATTTATGTTTTTAGATGTTTGTCTTAGATGTTCGGTAATTGAAATTGGTCCAAGTCGTTCTGTAGTAGTCAAACTGCCATTTCCTCTCCACTGATTTACTCAAGTGAAATAGAAATACAAAAGACAAGTGAAACTTGGTCAAAACATATGTTCCAGAGAGACAAGACGACATGAGTGCTGCCTTCAACTGTCCCACGTCCAACTGTAATCTGGCAGCAACCGCTTCCAAATGAAATTACATTTTCATTTGACTCAGTGACCAAAATGATATCTGATGCTGTTCCTTATTTTGACATTACATGAACCATATGTTCTCTACCCATACAGATCCGGGTTACAGTTGGTGTTTAGCAACCTAAACATAAAATACTCAATGAAACGCTGATCATAATCAAAACATCATACCCACTCTGTGAGTTTTTGCAGAATTTTTGTCCCAAAAATAAAAAAAGTTGTTTAACAAACTATCATTAAAATATTGACACAGTTCACTGTTTGTTACGAGGAGGAGTGCAGAGAAAGGACAGCCAGGTGTTCGAGAAGCACCTTTACAGAAAGTTATTTATTCATTAACCTGTGCTGTGCCGTCTCCATCCGTTCTCGAACACCTGGCTGTCCCTTTCTCTGCACTCCTCCCTCGTAACAAAGACTATAGGCTTGTTGTATAAGGGGGTTAATGCCATCGGGTGGTCAGACTCGCTAACCTTTTTGACACATGTCATCGTGTCTCAACTGCGTAGATCGATGCTCATGCTGCTGATTACCGGATTGTCTGGCCCAGACTGGATTATATACAGACCGCCGCTGAAATATTGCTGAGTGTGGCGTTAAACAACACACGAACAAAAAAATACATTTATGTTTTCTGGTGGGTTTAGGTGAACATTTACCTTGCCTTCGCCTGTGTTTGTAATCGGTACATTAGTGGGGCAGGGTAGGCTCAACATTCCTCAAACAACCCACAATAGTATAAAATGCTTCATAGTTTCTGATCCAGCATTCTCCGAGTTCAGCGGTATACCTTGGCAGATAACAATATTGCGCTCGTAAAACATTTAAATAAGCACGTATGTTGGTCTAATCTTTCAGGTGCGTTTATAATTAAAAGAAAGGTCTTTGATACAGCCCCTTCCTGAACGTTAGAGAACCCTCCGTGCTTGACCAGTTATCTTGGCATGTGTGGCAAACGCGGATCAGACAGGAGCCTAGTCAGACTCAAAGTTAGTTTACTGCCGACTATCGGTGATCACATAATGCTTACTCAATAAGTCTGTAATCCTTAGTTTACTGACAGTAAGAATTCAGTCTGGTCAGACAAGTAAGGCATGATGCTCATGGGCGAGTCCAGGAATTTTGAAGGGGGGCTGGGATGTGGGGTGTGTGTGTGTTTCAGGTTGGCTCCGCCATCGCAAAACAATCTTCATTGTGGTCTTAAGTCAATTTTCAAAGGGTGTGTGTGTGTGTGTGTGTGTGTGTGTGTGTGTGTGTGTTGTGTTGTGTTGTTGTTTGTTGTCGAACCCCCTGAACCCCTCCTCTGGATCCGCCAATGATGCTGATAAACCCAGACGTGCATATGCAGCATTCGATATCACTTTGCAACAGACCCGTGAAGATCCGGGTTAGAACTTGATCTTCAGTAACCCATGCTGTGGTAAGAGGCGACTAACGGGATCGGGTGGTCAGGCTCGCTGACTTGGTTGACACATGTCATCGGTTCCCAATTGCGCAGATCGATGCTCATGCTATTGATCACTCGATTGTCTGGTCCAGACTCGATTATATACAGACAGCCCCCCTATATCTGGGATATTGCGGAGTGTGGCGTAAAAGTAAACTCACTCACTCAAATGGCAATACACATATTCATGTCAACATCATCTAGTAGTTAAGTTAAGACTTGCAGAATCTGTTTTGCTCGCTAGTATAGACGGCGAATGTTTCGAACGGATAGATTTTGGGAGAAATGTTCGGAACCAGGAGAGACGAGAGACGTCAGCAGTCACAGAAGTATCAATATTGGCATTTGTATTTCACTCTGAGATGACGGAACTTCGTTCAACGAAAAGAAAACCTCCCGTATTGATTGATTTTGAGTGAAATTGCTTCCAAAACCTGGAGGTTCAAGCAACGAGGTTACACCCATTGACTCTTTAAGACCGTGAACGTTGAGCATTTCGTCATCCTGGACTCCAACTCAAATGCCCAAATCTTTTGATTTTGCTATAATGACTCACCACACAATGAGTTTGAATAGTGCTGTGAACAGGTTTATATAACCTTGTGACAATTTGGAGTGGGAGGAAGGTCGAAATTATGCAGTGTTAGATGCTTACCACTTTGGTCAAACTCACGAAATAAAGATGCTGTCGGGGCAAATCTCGGATTCGAAACCGTGGTAATAGGATTCGGGCATGCCAAGGGGAGACAACTCTGAACACCAATTTGTTGCGCCTAAGACTACTGGGTCATCTTCGCCATCTTTGTGACGTAAAACATGACGTTTGGAAACATTACTGCGAGAACTCACCAGCCATACATAATCGATGCGTGCTACTGCGTAGATAGACCATTTGGAGCTGTGCACCATTTAGTCAGGTCATTTATATGTCATGAGACCCAACCCGGTAAATGACGTCCTAAGCAACCTATGAGCGTGGCAACTCAATGGACCAAGCGATCAGCCTCGATGACGCCCAACGGTTGGGGACATTACTCAGATCATCAATCACTAGATTCTCTGGTCTCACACCGCCATTTGAATTATGACGTCAAACACACATCTTTGTATTTCAATTTATTGAACAATGTGAATAGCGATTAAAAGCGACAAAGGTCTTTTCGAAATAATAGGAAGTTGCATGATTAGGACCAGGTCACGGGGTTTATGAACCGCTTGAAATGGTGATGAATCCAGAGGTTCGCGAAAATCTGGGCGAACCCTGTCCTGTCCCGCCGATGACATCCACAACAAATTAGAAGGCACGCACATTGTTCACCTGTTTATAAATGGGTATGTATGGCACTCGTCAAAGGAAGCAACTGAATCGGAGATATTTTATTCACTGTCAAATTGGGAAATGACTTCCATAAAAGCTTGAAAGTCTTACTATATTTGACGCTTTCTTTGTGTCCTTGACCTCAGGAACACAACAAATCGCGAGTGGGGTACAGGTGTATAGTTAAAGTACTCGCCGGTGAATAAACAGCTGAGAAAAATGTAACTTCTCATAAGGCGAAATGACTTCACGTACGGGGTTATCTGTTTTTGATAATCAGACGTGACAGATGGAGTAGGAGATCGGCGAAACTTGTCATGTCCATGCGAAGGAAACGGCCTCTGTGTCGTCTGCTCCGGGTGCAGTTGCGTCCCTTCCCCACAACGGAAACCTATGATCGTGGGTTCCAATCTAAGTTCGCCCCGGTTATGTTTTGGGATTTGTCTGTACGATATACGTCCTTTCACCAAAGTGGTAATCGTCCGAGATGACCAGCATATACATGTTGCCTGACAGCATTTAAATATCTCAAGATCTCGCGAGGCCCAGTCTTATGCCACCCTCCACAGTGTGTATGCCGAAATGTATACAATTTCTGATCATATGACTAATTGCATACAATATGTTGTTCCAACAAGTTGTACAGTATATATTAACCTTCAGTTAACAGTTACAGCCATCTGTGTATTCTCTTTGTGTCATTACATCCTGACGCCAGGTATGTCTTTGTACAGCTCAGTTACGTTCATCTGATAATGTCGTCCAGTCATTAAAAGCATCAAGTATCATTTTGGGTTAGTTAACGACCTTCTGCTAAGTTAATCCCCTTATTATCTGAAACAATGTTTGTATATAAGAGTAATTAATGGAAATACCCAGACAGACCTTGCCTGAAACCTTTAAAGGTCCGGTAATGCATAATACGTCCAGGATTCCATCGGTGTAACCAGATATCCGTTGTCAATAGACACCGAAACTGGCGTGTTATTGGTTATAACGGACATCTGTATTCGTACTGCACGGTTCTGGAGTCCCCAGCCGTGTATTGCTGCAATACTGCTAAATGCGGCATAAACCATAGTCACTCACTCACTCACGTACTGCTGGAGCAACCATTACGATTTGGTCGTTGCAGCAAGTACCTTCATACTGTTGTTTCCTCCTTTTGTCAAACATGACAGGCAGTTTATAGTCACACATGTCATGCTTGGCTGGATTAGTAATCGGCTGGTAACTTTCCAGTGCTTCACTAACCCAGACAAAGTAGGCGACAGGACATAAATACCTGTATTAGTGTGCTTTAACTTCAAGACATTGTTACAAACTCCAATTGTTTATAAAAAAGTATGTCGTTCATTATGATATTTTTAGAATTCTCAACTACAAGAATGTTACACCTTTTTTATATAAAAAGAAGTTAATTACTAAAACATATGTTCAATTGTTGAAAGTTTAATTCAGTATTCAGTTGAATGTTTGCATTTGGTGATAGCATAATTTTAAGCAATGGCTGGAAGTTGTTCGTGACAATAATTTCACTTGCAATTGGTTTAGATATGTATTATATTTGAGCTCAGACGGATTGTACATTTATTTTACCGATTATAATCACAAGCCCTCGTGTCCTTGCGTAGACTATTTTTTTGGAGATGACCCCCGACATGAAATGCTACACAGTACAATACATTATGACAAGGCCGGACACTTCGCTACGCTGCCATCGCATATAATCTATTAAAACTTAATGTAAACATAATCATGGATGATTGGCCTATTGATCACCACTCATGGCACCTACCAATTCTATATTGTTATTTCTGCAAGTCGATTGAAACCCGATTTTGACCCTCAACTAAACGATCTTGACACAAATGGACAACGATATATCCGCACACAACGGGGGTGTGGTCGAAGCAAGGACACGAGGGACTGTGATTATAATTAACATTTCCATGCTAATAAAAAAGGCATAACATTTTTGTTATATGTCCAAAGTGGTCTTGGTTGCCTCGTAACATATATGGCAAGTCAGAGCAAGTTATTCGATAGATGGTGGGACATGTTCGTATATTTTATGGCGGTTCTGAGAGATGCTATCACCTATACTCGTTCCTAAGGTGGAATGGTGTAACTGAAATACTACTCAGTTTTGTATGGCTCGTTGTTTTTAATTTGATTTATATGTTCAGTGAGTGAGTTAATGTTGCTTAAAGCTGCATCAGCAAGTTTGCAGCTACTCGAGGCAAGAAATACAAATATGCTCCTATGGATTACAATTATATGTTCAGTGGCAACGGGTTTTGCAAATAACAAAGTGTAATGATATAGACTGTATGTATATTATGAATAATAGATATTTGAATATATGGTGCACTTTATATGTGGGTATTGTTTCACAGACTTTCACAAACATGGCACAAGAGCAGGCATTTCAAGAACTATAGCAATGATTAACATCTCATCCTGTCCTTGGTTTCAGAGTGGTTTCTTTACCATTAGAATTGCATATCTGTGCTAGCAGAACAGGTAATTATGTGCTACACGACCCGTGAAGGTCCGGGTTAGAATATTGGTCTTCCGTAACCCATGCTTGTCGTAAGAGGCGACTAACGGGATCTGGTGGTCAGGCTCACTGACTTGGTTGACACATGTCATCGGTTCCCAATTGCGTAGATCGATGCTCATGCTGTTGATCACTGGATTGTCTGGTCCAGACTCGATTATATACAGACCGCCGCCATATAGCTGGAATATTGCTGAGTGCAGCGTAAAACTAAACTCACTCACTCATATGCTACACTAGTCATGGTCTCAAGAATTGAGAAAAACATTTTCAAGTGAGTGAAAAGTGTCATGATAACCTTATGGGCACAAATTTGTAAAAATCCGTTAACCTACGTTTTGATAAGTGCTAAACTTGATCCGGTTTAGGTGAAACTGGGTTTAACGTCGTGCTTGAGAATATTTCGCTCATATGACGACGTGCATGCGTGTGTATGTGTAGGTGCGGCAGCTTGTACTAGCCCAGACTTAAGCTGGTTTTATAGTGCTAGCCCACTGAGATACCACGCCGCACTGAAGCAGGAATACCCCACTCAGACACATTATACTGACTCCGAGCCGACGAGACTTTGTTGTACCCATTAATGCCGAGCGCCAGGCAGGGACCAACAAGTACCATAATTTAACGTCTTTTGGTATGACGCGGTCGGGGATTGAACCCGCGACCTTCCGCTCTCCGGGCGGACGCTCTAACCACTACACCACGGGGGCGGTCAAATTTGATGCGACTTGTCATAGGTGGCTTGCAACGCATGTTATTGATCAGCATTAAGTATCGCCCTGGCAAGGCTGATGCGTTATCAAGAGTTCCGGACACTGGAGGAAGTGTCGGTAAATGTTCATACGGAACAGATTTCAACAGAATTTGTACAATCGATTACCTGAACAGAAGAATCTGAAAAAATGGGATTCTCTATGACAATATGGGCAGATCCAAACTTATCATTATTTTATTGACCTGCCTGACATCTAAGGTGACAAACAAATTGGGTTGAACATCGTATCGCACATGGTTCGTATTATGCGAAACATTTGCATTGCAGAAAGTAGGTCAGTAAAGTGTCATTTCATTACAGATAATCCACAGCTGAAACGGCAAATGGCGTCTTTTGTACCCTCGAATCTGAAGAAAATTGTTCAGTAAGTGTGAACCAGCACTTACCCATACATCATTATCACTGATTGTCATACTGTAGTATTAACGAACGCGTGGATAAGATCGTAATCTAGATTGGTATTACATACCTTTGAAAAACTTGGTGATATTCCGTTTTGGAGTGATTATTTGTGAATCAAGTTGTATATGAATTTAGAAAACAATAATTTCATTCACGACGTGGTATGAATTTCATGAAAACACGCAATTTCGCGGATCGTGCAAGCGATTTTCATAATGTACGAATGAACATGGCCAGGGTAAAATATGAAATTTACAGTGAAACTTCTCAGTATGTTGCCGTATATTTGAGTTATAACAGGTTTAACAAAGTGATTGTGTTCCTTCAAACAGAAAACCCCCGTGAAGCACCAAAACAATAAGTGTAGAATATGTTGAATAAAATGAATGTTACGTCATGAATGTTGGTGTAAGACCCCAGGAGTTGTGTACAAGGACCTGTGGTATCATGATGCCCCGCTTATACTTACCTTCTTTGACGTTTCTCAAAGTCCTGTGTGATGAGTCATAAAAGCGTTCTCTTCGAGCCTCATACAAAATCTTTCGACGCAATGTAAACGTCAACGCAGATTAAATCATAGGGCTGATTGTTGTTTTAATCCAGATATATTAGCATTTTATCAGAGGAATCTATACAAAGACGCAAGGCATTGGAAACGAAGCTAGTCAGAGTTTCCTTCCGGTTCTGTTTCATAACGTGTACCTGTACCTTCCTGTAGTGCTGGTGTGATTCTGTTTTATTGTTTTCTGTTCCCCATTTTGTCTAGGGCGGTGGGGTAGCCGGGTTCGATTCCCCCACATGGGTACATTAATATTGTGTGAAGCCTCTTTCTGGTGTCCCCCTCCGTGATACTGCTGGAATATAACTCACTCACTCACACACATTTTGTTTACGATGATAAGGTCGATACACAATGCCATTTAGAAAATGGTCAAATGTAACGTATGTTATATTTGGGTTTACAGTTTCTCAATCGCGGTGGCTGAGCGGGTTAGGTGGCTGACTTTGTGTGCTGGCGATTAGGTGCCTGACCATGAGGATGTGGGTTCGAATCCCGGATGGAACTCGACCCAACGTGGGTGTAAACGAAGTATTGGTTTGGGTTTTCCACTCATACACATGTGCATTAAACAAGTACTGCCCGAATATACATACATACTCCGCGTATTAAAATTGTAATTTTAACATAATTTTACAATATGTATAAATGGAATTTGATAACAATTTGCATGCAATTAGACAGTAGAAAATAAAAAAACCCAATGAATATCCAGATTGGCGGTAAGTTTGGTCATGACTACCACATCAGTCCTATTGTCACACAGTTTACAAATACTACTGTTTGTTGTGATTGTTTGAACCTCAACTGGCGACCTCATCAGTACCTGGTGTACCTACGCACGGATGACACCCGCCAGTCTCTGCAATCAAGCGTAGAATTTTCAGCGGTATCCTCTGCCGCTCCGCGTGGAGTGCCTGCGTCAATTCCCGCAAAGTTTGAACAGGACAATTTCCGGCCGAACTTGTGGTCCAAAATAGTTTACATCGGACTCCTCGAGGGGCTGGGTATTATTTCAAAGGCATTGTTCTGCTAAGGTGCGAAGACTGCTCGAGAAGTGAGGGAGTTTTAGTTTTACGCCGCTTTTAGCAATATTCCAGCAATATCACGGCGGGGGGACACCAGAATGGGCTTCACACGTTGTACCCATGTGGGGAATCGAACCCGGGTCTTCGGCGTGACGAGCGAACGAGGGAGGATTGCAAAGGGCGGAACAGCCAGGTGTACGCGAGGCACGTGCACAACTGCCGACAAAGTCATTGATTCATTAACCTGTGCTGTGCCGTCTCCATCCTTGCTTGCACACCTTGCACACCTCCCTCGTAACAAATAATGAACTGTGTCAAGATTTTAATGCTAGTTTGTTGAACAACTTTTTTATTTTTAGGACATAAATTCTGAAAAAACCCACAGAGTTGGTTTGATGTTTTGATCAGTGTTTCATTGCGTATTCTATGTTTAGTAGTTTTCGAGTTAGAATGCAATTCATCGGTCCGATTTCGAGGCAAACGGACTATAATCGCTGTGGTGGTAACTCTACAGAAAGTGCTGACTGTGTCAATGTTCCCTCTTGTGTGAACTGTGGCGGAAAACATGATTCTTCATCAAGAGATTTCCAATATGGAAGCGTGAATCCAAAATTGATTAATTGAAACACGAACGAAATATCTCATTTCAGGATGCAAAGAAGATTGTTTTCAGTGAAGAACAAGCTGCTCGCAATCCTTACTCTGGGGTTGTCTCACAATGTGTTCCAGTTTCATCAGTATCCATTGGATGTCAGACAAATTACACGTGGACCAATTTCAGACGACCAATCTTAGTGAGTTCAGTTTTACGCCGCACTTAGCAATATTCCAGCTATATTGGCGGCGGTCTGTACAACAACAACACAAAAGGAAAGATACTTGAGCAAATCTTCGAAGGGCATTTAGAAGTGGAAAACATAAGAAAAGCATGATTTATGGATGTCAACTTCTTTTTTGTGAATAACACGACGTTTCGGAGTGTATGTTTGCTCCTTCATCAGGCGAAACGTCGTGTTATGCACAATAAAGGAGTTGACATCCATAAATCTTTCTTTTCTTTTTCTCCAATAATGATTATGTATTTTCAATAATGGCTCTGACATATACCTTCATCCTGCAACTGGTTCATACTCCTCTCTGGATCTATCTATTGTGGATTCCAATTTACATAATGAATTTGAATGGTCAGTCCAAGACGACCTTTGTGGGAGTGACCATTTACCCACTATTCTTTCAGCAATAATTCCAATTGACGCTCCACCATTATCTCGGTGGAACATTGCAAAGGCCGATTGGTCTTTATTTCATTCATTATGTAATGAAAGATTAAACCCAGATATTTTTCTGAATGTACTTGATCCTATTCAAGTTTTTTTCTGATGAACTAAATAATTGCCGATGGGTGTATTTACAGGTCCTCTATAGTTCCACATATTCGTAAACCATGGTTTAACATTGATTGCATAAATTCTAGAAAGGCAAGGAAGAAGGCAGAGAAATATTTCGCCATCGAACAGTTCACAACTTCAATCAGTTTAAAATTTCAAATGCCAAGGCTCGTCGCACCTTTAAGTCAAAAACGACAGTCATGGCAAAACTACGTGTCTAACGTTAACTCCCGAACAACAATTTCTAAGGTGTGGTATGATAAAGAAAATTAAAGGCATAGGGTCCAAATGTATTGTTCATCATCTTAAGGATGGTGACACTCTTCTTACAGATAAATCTGATATTGCGAATAAATTAGGTGAAACGTTGGCTAAGCACTCTTCACCATCCAATTATGTACTAGACCTTCAAAAATTTAAAGACCAGCAAGAAAGAAAGAATATGCAATTCTGATAATGGTGAAGAGTATAATGAAATCTTTGCATTACAGGAGCTTCATACTGCCCTTGGCCAGGCCCATGCCACTGCTTAAGGGACCGATAATATAGTTTATCAGCTCCTAAAAAATCTACCTGAAACAAGTTTGGAAACATTACTGAATATCTTCGACAATATTGCCAGACTTCTGGCAATTTCCCACCATCATGAAGAAATGCCATTGTTGTTCCTGAGCCTAAACCGGCTCGGGATCATACCGATGCCTCTAATTACAGGCCAATATCTCTTACTTGCTGTGTTTGCAAGACAATGGAACGTATGGTTTGGTACCTGGAAACCAACAACCTCATTACAAACATACACTGTGGTTTCCGGGAAAATCGAAGTACTGTCGACCGTTTAGTACGATTAGAATCCTTCATTAAAGGTCACATGCAACCCAAAAATCAAACATAATTAAAACACAATTATCACTTATTCATGACATATAATATACATTGCTGGTTATGAAAAAACATATAAACAAAATTATAAGCGTACAATCGCAAATCAAAAGTGCAATATTGTCTACTTCGGTTTACTTCCCAAGAAACGAAGCAGCCGGGATACCGAACCCAGTCAGAGCGGGTGGGTGTGCACTCAAGTGTAGCGGCTGGTTCATTTGCAGATGCCCTCACGACTCATTGTGTGTGTATATATAGAGATGTTGGGTTTTGTAAATACATGCTCATTTTGAAATATTGCCAACAGCAGTGGGCCAAGAACGGCCCTTATCGCACCTAGTCCTTTCTTTAATCGAATGTCATTTGCATAGGCGGATCCAGAGGTGGTGCAGGGATGCAGGGGTGCAGGGGTGCGCCCCCTTGTCCTGAAAGTTTATTAAATGATCATTGAAAATCTCGTGAAAATGAAGTGTGCACACTCCCACCCTCCCTCTCTCAAGAGTGTGCACCCGTTTCTCAAAAAGCTGTATCCGCCCCTGATTTGAAAGTTGACGTATTCCCACATCTAGATTAGATAAATCTTACTTTAGTTAGTAATCTATTTTAAATTCAAGGCACATAACTTTGCGCTACTAGTTTCAAATTCAAACATAGAAACCTAACTAAAAGTGAACACACAGTATATAGCGCTAAATTCTACACATCCTTTACCCTGAACCTGCCTATAATGACAGCTTGACTCCTGAGAGTTTCTAGGACTTCAGTCCTGCCCCACAACGAAGCACATGTGATACATGTGGTCTCACCTTAGGCACGTGAATTTGTTCAAAATAAGGTGAAATAAGTCATGAGACTATAAACCTTTTAGCGCTTAACAGGCAGCTTGGGTTAGCCGGGGTAATAAGTTCAGATTGTGTGCTTTGAGTAGGATATCTAGCCTGGAAAAGGCGCGTTATGAATATTCTCATTATTATTATTATGATAGTGCGCATCACGCTTGTGGTAAACTTCCGGTGTCTGTGTTCAGCATCAGCAGCTACTTCCGCCGAACGTTGTCACTTAACACACCCGACACTGTATCACCTCCAACAGTATTATCCGACTGTATACAGTTAATGAACGCCATTCACGTGGGTCATCAACATATCCGTATGTAGAAATATCCAAGTTAAACTTTGGTTCCCATAATGAGGTACCATTGTTTTCATCTTAATCAAAACAGATGGATAATGCCGACCTCGAACAGTCTTTGACTTTGATGCATTTCCTGGCATGTCCATCTACTATCATTCTTGGAGGGACAAACAGAACGTGTATGTTAACGGTCAGTAGCGGACACTGAAGACGGTCAAGATGGTCAACATTGTTTACTTCTTCACGCTGTCTCTTTCTCTCAACTCAAGGTACGTAAACTCAGGTCTACTTCAAATTCTACGCAGCAGTATGATTTTCCAGAAACCTTTGATCATGGATTTGAATCTCCAGTGTCGCTGGTAATGTTCGTGGCTGTGAGTTTCACCAAAGTGGTCTGCATTAACTGAGGCGTTCTCCCTACATCACTAGCATGAATTAACATAACTGAATTAATGTACGCTGCGCTATCCAGACTCACTTTCTCAGCTTCTATAAGACCCTCAGAATACAGAAGTTGTATATCCATAAACATAGTGTTCATTCTTCAACGATAAAGCACTATGGTAAACCAACCAATGACTCTGTTTCCTCTTATTTCAAGTTGGTCACTTGTTGCTTTTACACAAGTATTAAAACTAATCTATTTAACCTAGAAAGTCCATCTCTACTGTTTATTAAATGCAGTCGAGTTATCCAAAGTTACCTCTTCATGTTGTCCAAGTCTTTCATATTAAGATGTTATCAATTTTAGTGTATAGTGTGGAAAACTGGGTATTCATTTGTAGGAATTCCAAAATGAAGAACGATTTATATAAGGGGCTTTTGGAGTTAAGAACATGCAAAACCATTTTCTAAACGCCATCGCGTAGAGCCATTCCGGTTCTGTGGCGTAGTTCTTGTGTCTTGTATCATCTATTCATGACAGGTGAATGGGATTAGGTAAAGGTTTCTCAAAATAGGGCAACCTCTCTTCTACATATTTTCAAACCTATCATTCTGAAACGTTGTACACCCATCTCAAAGTAACCCGTGAAGATCTGGGTTAGGATTGATCTTCAGTAACCCGTGCTTGTCGTAAAAGGCGATTAACAGGATCGGGTGGTCAGGCTCGCTGACTTGGTTGACACATGTCATCGTATCCCAATTGCGCAGATTGATGCTCATGCTGTTGATCACTGGATTGTCTGGTCCAGACTCGATTATTTACAAACCGCCGCCATATAGTTGGAATATTGCTGAGTGTGGCGTAAACTTAAACTCACTCATCTCAAAGTACACATGCTTATTAAAAAAAGACCTGATGAAAATATTATACGAGGCGTCATGAATAAAGGGTCAAAAGATATATAGCACATTTAAAGAATTCTCAGAAATAATAATGCTATATACACTCCAGAACATTTGAATCATAAGTAGTAGACATATTCATAAAGAGTTTTTTGCCGTTGCGGGGTATATTGATGACTTTGTCTTCTTGTATATGTCTAATTTGGATATCTTGCAAATGCTTTCATACCAGCACTGTTTATCTATCATAATACATCTTTCTCTAAACTCTGAAATAAAAGATTCAACACATCCAACATCCTGATTTACCCATACATAACCAAAACCATAACTAAAAAGCAATTTTTTAACACTTAGAGCCCAACACTTTCTTCCTGCTTTTGCCCGTAGATATTGGACATTACATATGTTTTACACAATATACTGTTTACATCTTGGTGTAAAATCCGAACCCAATATTTGATTATTCTTACATATTGATGGACCTTAATCGAAAGCAGCAATACTTGGAGATGCTCTACCCACATGGAGTACCTGTTTATAAAGGTTGTCAGCGACACGTTCTACCGCAGCAGAAGGGTGGAATCCCCAAACCTCCGAACCATACAACACTGGGAGAATTTTAACATAAAATATATATAACAATGCATTAATTGGCAAATTGATAAAATTGTTGACAATAGATCTTAATGAGCAGATAACCCTTAAAGCCTGCTCTGAAAGCGTTGCCTGTGTGACATGCCAAGATCCTGAACTGGTATTTATAAGATGTAACAACTTCTAATTTAGAACCATTTAAATAAAACCTTTCATATTTTTTTAATCTACCACCTCGCCGGAATACCATTACAATCTACTACTACCATATCGTCTGCAAACAGCAACATGAAAACATATAATACTTCTAGTTCAATACGTCTCTGTCCATCATCTCCTAGAAAGTCAATAATATCATTAATATACAAAGAAAACAAAAACGGTGACATCTGACAACCCTGTCTCACACCATATAGACATTCGAAAAACTCTGAGTGACTGTCCTGGAGAGAGACACAAGATATAACCTTTGAATCCATATTGCTGATTAAGCGAAACACTTTACCTTTGACGCCATTAACCCAAAGCTTGTACAACAAACCACTCCTGGATACAGAATCAAATGCTGCTTTAAGATCAATTGTCTGGAACCCTTTTCTGAAACCTGCTTGTTCTGGAACTAAAATGACATTACTTTTGGACCAAAGATAGAGCCTATTACACATAATTTTTGAAAATATCTTCCCAGAAACTTCCAACAGTGTTATAGGTCTGTAGTTGCATGGTAACAGCACTAGCAAACAGCAGTTGTATAGACCATCCCCCCAAAAATGAAAATGACAAACATGAAGCACTCGGTCATTCATTATCTTGTGTACCCTCCTCGCGCGTCCAAGACACAGGTGCACCTTGTTCTCATGGTCCTTATCAAGTTCATTCCAAAAGCTTTCGGAATGGCATTCCATTCCTCTACTAGAGCTCTGCGGAGTCCTGGGAGATCCACTGGTGCTGGGTGGCGTGTGTGCACACGTCGATGGAGTTCATCCCAAGCATGCTCAATTGGGTTGAGGTCTGATGAGCATGCTGGCCACTCCATCCGCTCTACATCCCGCTGCCTAAGAAATGCCGTGACAATCCTGGCCATGTGAGGACTTGCCTTGTCGTCTTGCAGTAAAGAGAGTCGACCATAAAAGCCATGCATAGCTTGCAGGAATGGTACTGCTGTAGGTGACGATAAAGTTGTCCGGTATGATTACCGTCGACCACGTGCAGTACGTCCAGTAGGAGTTATCCCTGTCCAAACCATGACCGACCCCCGCCAAATCGGTTATGCGTGGCCATAGATGCATCTGTGATTCGCTCTCCATTGCGATGATAAATCCTCTGCCGACCATCATGAAAGCACATGAGACCATTGACGTTGATTCCAGCGGCCTTGGTGGCCATCTACTCCATCTTGTCAAGTCTTGTTGAAAGATAATGATAGGTGTTCGAGTTGTGCTCCGGAAACGAAGCCCACCCCTCGTTTTTAAGACCAAGTCCAAATCGTTTCCATGGAACCGAGAAAAATATAAATGCCAAAAATCTGCAAAATGATCTGTCTCATATATATGCCAAGGGGAGATAAAATTACCTAAAATCAGCAAATCACAGGTATGTAACATCAGTACAATTCGACGGTTAATATCCGAGGGGCTCAAATCTATTTTGACTTAAGGGCTACTACATCCACAAAGGTGTTCACATTTCCAATACTCTGATCTCTGATCTGAATATATCAGCATTCTTATACTTAACTTATCTTATCAACTTAACTTATCTCCGTTACTATTGGCTTACGAGTGTACATATCACATATTTACCCCGTAAACATCTAATAAATCACTTCCGTTGAGGATAGATGTCAAATCCCACTTCAGGTAGGGAGTTGCAATCACTAACAGAATTATGAAGTTCCATCAAAATTTGTAAAGTCACGTCTGGCCCAGACAATCCAATCCAGTGATTGTCACCATGCGATACGATGCCAGAGTATGTGTTTATGAATCACTATGAAGGCCTCTTCAACCTGAAGACATGTCCATTCCTCTTTTGCACTGGATTCAAAAGCTACATAAACATTCGTACAAAGAGAGATAAATTGCTGGATCCAGCAAATGTACCACCAAATCCCTGTAGCAAAGATTAACCAAAATCCTTAATATTGTCAAGGAAGAACTTTCTTATATTCACCAGAAAGTACTTGAGACAGGCAGAATTAATGCTATGTGGTTCCTTGCGCGTTGGGGTGTTTGTAAATATACGTGGTGTACTTACGCATCCGTCTTCAGAGGTTCAGGACAGTTTATCAAAAATGAAAGCAAATATCATTTGAAGTTTACCGAGAAAACATTATGTGAAATGCTGGTCACATACATCACTATTTCATGTAAACATTTGGAAATAACAGTTGCAGCAAAAAAAAAAATTACAATGCTGCAAAAGGTAATACAATGTCTGTGTTGTCGACTAAACAAACATGGCATCATCCCTATCTCCGATTCAAATGATCGCGGTATATTCAACCTTGTCATTTCTTTTATTGACGAACAAAAGTTTGACGATCCAGTAAAACCAATGTTCTGGGTTGACTTAAGTATCACGATCAGTAAAACCAAAGTTCTGTCCTGCGACTGACACACGAACTGTAACGTCTCGTCTCCAAATGATTTACTTACACACAAATTTAATAAAATACGTTTTAGTTTGCAATTATTAATACAAAATCCAAGCATTCACGTGCAGAAAACACATATGTGTTGCAATTTAACAAACTATAGAGTTAAGTTAGTTGGGAAAAACACATTTTTATAAGGGACTATTTAGTCTCGCGTAATACACCCGTTTAAGAGTGCGGCAATACGATGAAATTCTTGGAAATGAAGCCGCATCACACGCGTTGGGATATGGGTATTCGCCACAGTGCGGATTTTCTTAGAGAGAAACTGCAGATTATCTTTCCCTCGGGAAAGATAATCTCAGACTGTCATGCCCCGTCACTGGTTAGTTCTTCAACATTCAAAGTAAATTTAAACGTTCCGCATTTTTAATCGTAGAATATGTTTATTTTTAATGCATGGCTAGATTATCTAAATTGCTAACAGCTGAAGGGATGTTGTAAATCCAACAAGAACCCATGCAGAAAGCAAAGTCACTGTAAGTCCCCGTGGTCCCTAGTATGGTGATCCACCTTCAGTTGTTGGCAATCTATAGCCTGTTTTTATATTGTATTGTCAAGCATAGTTAAAATGTTTTAGATTTAATTACTATTTTAAAATTTTGTCTGTGATAATCTAGTTCTTTTACTGTCCTTCGTTGACAGGTTTTTATAATGTACCTTTAATTTGCATTAATCTGTAACTTGAGTTAGTCACGATATGGCTGAAACATTGTCAAAGTGACTTTAAATTTTAACTCACTCACTCACGTTAGTTATTGTCTTAATCCCCATGGGCACCAACTGTGCTCCCCTCCTTGTAGATCTGTTTCTTGATGAATATCAATGGTACGCTTGTAGAGTGAGTGTTATCTCTGAAGAAATAAATGTATATTTGAATATGCATTCCTCAATATTCTTTGAAAAGCAACAGGTACAGAGACTCACTGGGCCTATATTCGGAAATTGTTAGTAATGGCGAAACGTTTATACTTCAAACAATCAATCCTGGGGAGTCGAAATTGCAGTTGGACAATGAATAACCTGACATGTCTGGACTATCAATATCTCACTTCCGGCCATTACTTACTGTAGATGCCTCCGAGCTGCAGCTACAGCTAGGACGTGGAAGAAACAACCAGGATGCCTAATACACGTCACTTCCCCTGAAGTTTCACGTTCTATGACACAGTGGGAATAGAAGTGGTGAACACCTAGAATGTAATACTGTGAACCTACAAGTTTGTAAAATAGCATGAGTGAGAGTGTTCCAGCAATTTGTGTCCATAAATACACAGATGTGGTCGAAATGGTTTCCGTTTCCCTGTAGAATGTCCGTGTAAGGAACACGCAAGGAGCCCCCCTACCCCCCACCTCCCAAAAAAAAAAAACACCAAAAAAAGTAGATCCGAAACACTAGTACAATAGAAATATGTAAGGATGCCACGACCCTGAAGGAAGTAGTGCCAAGAGTCGTAAGATATAGTTAAGGTATTTACAATAGATTAAGTTAACAGATTGTCAAAGTAATTAATTAATCAATTCTTCATTAAGAATTGTAAAAGTAAAAGAAAGTAAAACTTCTTACCTGAGTGAATTTACAAAACAGCCACCGAATGGTTTGTGACTGTCATTCGTATTATATATCTTTTCCAGACATCGCAGATAATCGCGTTTACAGATAAAACTTACGATGACGTTTTTATTGTGAACTTGAGATTATGTCATTTAGTTTGACCAAAGCATCGATGGCCAGTCACGAGTTTGCCTCGAACAGTGACGAAGGTATATGAGGCACGCGGGTGATTTTACCATCTGATATAAAGATACAATACAGATAAACGAACTGCGCCTTGGTTCTATTAGCTTTAGAGATACTGGTCCCGGATTATGTCCGATGTTCGTTATCAGAATAACCCTTGGCAGTGTTAAGATAGTGGAACCTGGTCAGTGAGTCTGTAATATATCCAATTTTCAATAACATATCACGTCATAAAATATTGGTAAAACTTTGTCCAGTTTTCTCGTGTTAATATACAGATTAAAACAATAGAGTTAGATTGCAGTTGTAGTAAAACTGTAAAAGTGAAAACAACTTGAAGCGAATGGTATCTGATAGTTTGGATCCACTTGAACATACAATAACACCGACGGACTTCAGTTCTTAACTGTTCTACCCGTGAAGGTCCGGGTTAGAATGAACCTTCAGTAACCCATGCTTGTCGTAAGAGGAGAACCCGTGAAGGTGCGGGTTAGAATGAACCTTCAGCAACCCATGCTTGTCGTAAGAGGCGACTAACGGGATCGGGTGGTCAGGCTCGGTGACTTGGTTGACACATGAGTAGTAATGTCTAATTCACCACAAGGTCATTTTGCCGGATCCAGCCGGAGCAGATGTTGATTGGCTCATCCAAGTCACGTGGTCACCGTCAGGTACGAGATGGACAGGACATCACAGGCTAGGAAAGGTCAATGAAAGGTGGTTGTTTTAAGGCAGTCGTACAGAAAACACCTTCATGACTTGAGGAAACAAAAGTAAAGTATCATGAATAAATTAATGTATAGCATACCGTCATGAATAGAATAGATAGACAGTCTACTTCAAAAGGTAGTCATGTCACCCTGCATTGACTATAACGCTGAATGCAGCCGGAAACTATTGTTAACCATTTGTAAAGAAGGCGCTGAATTATTCAGCCCTGTCCCGACTTGGATAAATGAACCCGATGTTTAAATGGTATTTCATGCTTGCTTTTCCCTTTAAATGTATCGTGATGAAAAGTTTAACTTTAACCGTCTCAACTAAAGTATGTATACAGTTTTAGTTCAGAGCGTGATATTTAATGCTTCGAAATACACATGGATAGAAACATATCTATGTCATTTAGAAAACTGATTAGTCATGTAGCAGTGTGACAGCATATAGCTAGGTTTGTTGGGAAGCAATCTATAAGAAATGTTTGAGGCGAGCAACGTGTTTCATGTTTACAATTGTCTCCTCATCCTCTCAACCCAGCCTGCCGCCCCAAGTCTCCTTAGAAATAAGCAAGACAATATCAGCTTGTGAATAAACCATTCCTCTGAAGGCTCCTTTCCAAGTATCCACGGTTATACATGAATATCAGCCTGCCGCCCCCCTCCAGCCCTCTCTCCTTAGGCTTTTGTGATCTGTTGCGCATGCGCCAATGTCCTTTGAGGCTGCTTACAGTTCAGTTCAAGATGTCTTACCTGTGTGACGCATGTTCTGGCCTGCTGCCCGTGGAAGCCAACGGTGAAGACCGTCAAGGATTATTTACCTGTGTGTATTGTAAGACCATATCAAAATACACATACCATCGTTTTTAACCCATAGCCACAAGTGTGTTGTGAAGAAAAGAGAGTCTTCTAAGATTCCCTCCTGCACGTGTATGACAGTATAAACTCTACGGTAGTGTAGCCTGACAAACAGTTTAACTCTCGCCAGCAAACGGATTGGACGTGAACAACATTAAGATAGCGTCAGTTCCAAATTGCGCAGATCGATGCTCATGCTGTTGATCACTGGATTGTCTGGTCCAGACTCGATTATTTACAGACCGCCGCCATATAGCTGGAATATTGCTGGGTGCGGCGTAAAACTCACTCACTCACTCAAACACTGCTTATTTCGCACACGGTGAGTGATTTCTACAAAGTATGTCTTATACAAATTGATGGAGGAATCCGATGTCGGATATAAGTCCTCTGTAAGAACATGTCATCGTCTCACTGAGCCAGATTTGATCGAAATGGGGGAACGATTCTACACCTCAACACGTTTACCTTGTTAATATCAGAGGGTGGTATCATAGCCCATTTTCAAGATCCGGGTTAGAACGATCTTCAGCAACTAAATCTTGTCTTAAGAGACGACTAACTGGATCGGATTGTCAGGTTCACTGGCTAGTTCGATGCAGGTGAATGTATTCCATAAATCCATGCTTATGATTTCAGTTACTGTCAGAGTCATATAGCTGGAATATTGCTGAGCGCTTTGTTAAACCATAAACAAACATATTTTCTTTAGTGCATTCTTTTAGCAGTGAAAGTTTGATACATTTGATACATTTTATGTTTTAAAGCGCTTAGATTTTATTTTATTCAAGTTCCAGACGTTTCTGAGACATCAGCCATGAAGAGAAGCCTCATTAAGTTTAAGCAGTCAAAGACCCGTGGACGTGTGTATAAGCCTTGTCTTGACGATCGGATTACTACAGAATGTGTTCAAACTGAAGCACTGGAGCCCATGTTCATTCTACACTTTGCCTTTAATGCCATGGGAGCAAACTGAGACATTATTTCTGAGATATTTTAGCAATCATAAACCGATGTATTGTCTAATATCGACACAATTAGAGCCGACAAACCTTAGTGTTCAAACAAGTTGAATAAAATTTCCAAGGACTTTCAACTGATCCTAACCTAGATCAGCTTCACAGCAACCATGAACACTTCAACAACGGTTCCTAACAATGACCAAAATATGACATATATATGTATCATCTGCCAAAACGGTTCTTATCCAACATATGTAATGCCGATACAAATTCTGATTGGTGCCTGTGTGATCCTAGAGAATGTCCTCACAATAGTCACGCTGGCAAAATGTCGACGGATTCAGAACTTCCTTCGTCTTCTGCTCATCAACCAATCTGTGACTGACACAATGGTGGGATTCTTCTTTACGTACCACTCTGCTGTTGTGTACAACCATTTGTACAACACCACTGAATGCATTATCAGATACAGTGTTGTAGCCCTTTCGTCAGGTGTGTCTCTTGTTACAATCACCGTTCTATCCATGGAAAGAATTATCGCTGTGAAGTTCCCTTACCGTCACTACAAACTCAATGAAACCAGAGTCATGATATCAACCGCTGTGGTCACGTGGCTAATTCCTGTTTGTGTAATGGTATCTGCTTACAGTTTCGCCGACACAAACATCCAAGAGTGCAACTTCCTGCTTCGCTACTTCTATGAGTCTCTTCGTGTTTGCTGCGACAAGCCTTCCCTGCATCATCTTCGTCTTTCTCTGCAATGTTTACATGTTCTTTGTTGCCAGGCAACAGATCAGAAAAATCATCCCGAACTTCGTGGGTAGAGAGAGGTACATCAACGAGATAAAGATGAATATGAAGGCAACGTTGACAAGTGCAAGCGTCGTTGTCCCATTTCTCATACTAAATACTCCACAATATCTCTTCTTCCTGACTGTGGCAGTACGACCGAACTTAAAGTATTTACACTCCTCTATAACTACCCTGAACGTATTATTTTCTCTGTTGGTGCTCAACAGTGTGATCAACCCTATCATCTATGCATTTCGAGTTGATGGAATTCGAGAAACGTTTGTCAAGTACATCTGTCGTAAAACGCCCTCCCTCCAGCCATAAGCAACCACACGTTTGTGTAAAAGCGGAAGCATTAAAAACCGAAAGGAAGATTTAAGCAACGTTTATGTACTATCCGTTTACATGTTCAAAGGAAATCTTTACTAAAAGCTCCTAATCGATAAAGTTCGCGAAAAGGTGAGTGTATCCTATATCAATCGAGACACAAAGTGGAACAATTTTAGGAGGGTTTACCTTATACAGCATCTGGCAGCAGATGAGCTGTCTAACCACCGTAAGTAACGTGTCTACCCAACAGCTGTGAGCATGACAACTCCAGAGCCTACAACACAATTATTATTCGCAACATATGGTATATCAAATGTAGTCCACAGTGTGTCGCGTGCAGTGTACACCTGCCGCTTCCACCTCAACCTACAACACCTGCCGCTTCCACCTCAACCTACAACACCTGCCGCTTCCACCTCAACCTACGACACCTGCCGCTTCCACCTCAACCTACGACACCTGCCGCTTCCACCTCAACCTACAACACCTGCCGCTTCCACCTCAACCTACAACACCTGCCGCTTCCACCTCAACCTACAACACCTGCCGCTTCCACCTCAACCTACAACACCTGCCGCTTCCACCTCAACCTACAACACTTGCCGCTTCCACCTCAACCTACAACACCTGCCGTTTCCCCTACACCTGCCGCTTCCACCTCAACCTACGACACCCACCAACCTACAACACCTGCCGCTTCACCTCCACCTCAACCTTCCACAACATGCTGCTTCGCTTCCCCTACAACACATGCCGCTTCCACCTCAACCCGCTTCCACCTCACAACACCTGCCGCTTCCACCTCAACCTACATCACCTGCCGCTTCCACCTCAACCTACGACACCTGCCGCTTCCACCTCAACCTACGACACCTGCCGCTTCCACCTCAACCTACGACACCTGCCGCTTCCACCTCAACCTACAACACATGCCGCTTCCACCTCAACCTACAACACTACACCACGCACATTCACAAAGCATTATCCAAGTCACTGCCTTGGTATATTTTAATCAGAGTTTAAATATATAAGCACCTGCAAAGGATGTTTCTGTACTTAAGTTCTATTTTTCAGATATTAAAGGCACAATGTCACATATTTTCGACAACATTTTGGCCTATATTATATGTATTAGAGCATATGCACTCACTTTAGCTTCCTATTGATACAATAAAAAAAACCTTATTATCCCTTACGACTTGCCTGAAATCGATAATTGAAACTTTGAGACGAACAGCTTCCAAACAGGGAACACTTGCCATATATGGAATGTAACTGCTCCGTACATGAGTTATATGATATTCGTAAAGAGCGCTCCAAGACACATAACTCTATGGGGTTTGCTTGAAACAATCTTCGGCCGGAAGAGATAGTTAGTATTATTGATAGAAATGTATTATTTATTTTTAGAGGAGTTTGGTGTTAAATAAAGCCTTTAATTATAGTGTAATGCTTTTGCTTTTGTTGCACCAATACAATATGAGACAATGCAGATCCATCAATCTATAGACCAATTTCTTTAACTAGTTGCGTTTGTAAAACCATGGAACGCGTGGCCAACTATAGATTAGTGTGATTTTCTAGATACCAATGACCATATAACCAACATTTAATGTGGTTTTCGTAAAAATAGGAGCACTGTTGACTATTGGTTTGATTGGAATCATTCATTAAAAATCAATTGTAGATTCACGATCCGACTGTATTATTTTATTCATCACAAGGGATTAGTAGTGCAAATGAAAGATATTTTGGATAGTATTAATTTTAATTTAATCATTGGCTTTTTAAAGGAAATTGATTTAATTGATAACTGTTTTGTTATTTTTTATCTTAATTAATCTTTTGACGTTACATGTGTCCATCCTTTTTTGAACATTCATAAGGTTAAGTGTGCATCAGACTTCATTGCTATTTTTCCTTTATTGCTATTGTTGTAAATGTATTAGCAACACATACAAACACACACATACACTTATCATACATACACATATACATGCACACATACATACATGCACACATACATACATACATACATACACACACACACACACACACACACATACACATACATGCACACATACACACACACACACACACACACACACACACACACACACACATACATACATACATACATACATACATACATACATACATACATACATACATACATACATACATACATACATACATACATACATACATACATACATACATACATACATACATGTATATATATATATATATATAAATTTTATATAAATGTATTCAATTTTCAGGAATCAGTGTAGAGGATTTCTAAACAGTAAATGGAAAGAAGACCAGAAGGCTTGAAAGCTTGCAAAGTTACAATTTCAATATGCAGTAAACTTGGAGGTTTCGTAATATCTTAATATTTCTTTTTGAAAGGTCAAAAAGCTTGGTTTAGTCATTTTTCTGTTACATTTGTAAAGGAGAGATTTTGTTATGATTACAACATTCATAGGATTATTATGTTTACCCTATGCTCTTCACTGAAGGTGATTCTGCCTTCTGTATGATTTCCAATCCATTCTAATAGCTTTTCTCATATATCCATTGTAGAATCACGATCGACTGTATTGTTTTTTCATCACAAGGGATCAGTTTTGCAAATGAAAGATATTTTGAATAGTATTAATTTTAGTTTAATTATTGGCTTTTAAAAGGAATTTGATTTAATTGATAAATATTGATGTATGTATACCTACATGTTTTATTAATCGGTAGAAAATAATTATTAACTAAGATTGTTCGTGGTAATGCCCTCGACGGGGGTTGAGGAACCGTAAAATTATTGTGCCCCCAAGAGGGTATGCAAGTCCATGTCATTCAAGGTAAGTTTATATCTACCAGCTTTAAATCGTAGTATCTATGTTATTTACTGTATGGCTAGATTCATTGACAATTGCTGACATCTAACGGGATGATGTAAATCCAGCTTGGGTCCATGCAAGAAGACGCCATGGTTCCTGGTATGGTGATCAACTTTCAGTTGTTAGCGATCTATAGCCTGTTTTTATATTGTATTGTCATCTATAGTTAAATGTTTTAGATTTAATTACTAGTTTAACATTTATATCTGTGACATTCTAGTTGTTTTTACTTTCCTCGTCTTTTATCCCTATTTATTATGAATTGTTTTTAGTCATGATACGGCTTGTAATATGATCCCATTTCGTTTTAAAGTTATCAGTGGTTATGTTTCGTTCTATAGTGAATTATGATTTTGGGAATGTTTCGCTCTCGCTCTAGTGGTATCGCCATGTGGTCAATGTGAAGAAGCTGAAGGATTAAAAGTATGGACCACGCTCTATCTGTTTTATATGGAGAGTATTACATGGTGGCAGAGGTGAGATCAGGCCTACGCATCACCCACTAAATTCCGCTCATGATTGTGTGACATGTCTCGGACGGAATAAATTTACCAGTCGGCGTGCTGTTTCGACTACGCGCCATGAGGACTGACAACGTACTTTGTGCAGTGTAATATTGAAGTGCACATAAAATCACTATGGCGGAGTCAGTGCCATCACCTTGCATGGACTGGTCACACCCAGACAGGGGTCAGGCATTTAAAGAATTTAGACAAACGAGTGAACTTTGGTTCAAAATTAAAGGTACCAAGCCAGAAGTTCAGCATAGCTACATCGTCTTATGGTCTGGCAAGGAAGGTCTTAGGATGTTTAACACTTGGAATCTCTCTGAAGAAAACTTGAAAAATCCCAAGAATTTGTGGGATAAATTCTCTTCCCAAATTGAGCCTTCTGAAAATTTCAGAATTCACAGACTGGAATTTCTTCGTTACAAACAAAAAGTAAGTGAGACTATTGATGACTTTATCACAAGGTGTAAGGCGAAAGCTATAAAGTGTCTGTTTAAAGACAATGATGCAATGGAGGAGAGAATGATTGAGGTTCTCATTGCTGGTGTTCCGTACCCAGAGGTGCAGAAAACACTATTAGGACGTGATGAAAAGTTAACCCTCCAAGAGGCCATTGATACTGGAAGGCGACATGAGGCAAGCGTCACAGTTCAAGAATCTAGATGGCAAGATTTTGCAAACAGACGGTTTTGCAAACACTCTTTTGTATCTAGAAGCAAGTGTCCAGCAAGTAACAGTAGATGCAAGATGTGTGGTAAATGTGGGCATTGGAAGGAAATGTGTCAGCAGGGTAGAGGCAGACAGCAGCATAGGCGTAGTATATCGCAGACAACAGTCGAGGTCGAAGAGTAGTGGACGACAGTCACAAAGGGGTGGTGAACACATATCACAATATAGCTACAGGAAACAGACACATCAACATACACAAAAACAGCATGATATAGACTGTGTGAGAGAGGATTTTGAACACTTCCATTTTGAAACGGTAACTTTTATTGATGGGGTCGCCAAGCACGATGTAGATGAGCTGAAAGTAAACTTGGATGTGAAGCTGGATAACTGTCAAGGTAATCACACCATGAAGGTCAAAGTAGACACAGGCGCACAAGGAAATCTACTCCCACTTCGTGTATACAGAAGGATGTTTCCAGAGTACCTTGATGCATCAGGTTTTCCCAAATATGGTACCACAAAGGCTCAACATGTCAAACTGAGTGCGTACAATGGTACCGACATACCGCAGTGTGGTAGTGTCACTTTAGCATGTGGATTTAACGGTAACTGGTTGGACACTGAATTATTTCTTGCTGATGCGCCAGGTCCTATTCTACTTGGTCTCCCTTCAACCCTTGCTCTGAATATAATTACACCAAATTGCTCCACCACTTCAGTGCACAGTGTGGATAAATCAGTACCTATCCCTAACAAGGAAACCCTGCAGAATTTATACCCTGACAGATTTGAAGGCATTGGTCAGTTCCCTGGTAAGTGTCATATAACCCTCAAAGAAGATGCTGAACCAGGGCTACATCCAGCAAGAAAGTATCCAATTCAACTGAAAGATGAGTTGAAGGCTGAGTTGGACAGAATGGAGTCTTTGGGTGTGATTGCCAAGGTAACTGAGCCTACAGACCGGGTTTCATCACTTGCATTCAGTAGGAAGGACAATGGAAAACTCAGAGTGTGTCTTGACCCTAGTGACTTAAACCGCTCTATTAAGAGAACATATCACAAGACACCGACCCTGGAAGAAATAACACACAAGTTTTGTGGAGCAACTGTGTTTAGCAAGTTAGATGCTAGGCATGGCTATTGGAGTGTCACTCTTGATGACAACTCTAGTGTACTTACAACTTTCAATACACCGTTTGGGAGGTACCGGTTTCGTCGACTTCCTTTCGGGTTACGGATTTCTCAGGACATCTTCCAAAGAGAAGATGGATATGATTCTTGAACAGTGTCCAGGAACAATTGGCATCAGTGATGATACAGCAGTGTATGGAAAGACTGTTGAGGAACATGACCAAAATCTTCATCAGCTTATGAAAGTTGCAGCAAAATATGGCCTGATTTTCAACATTGAGAAATGTGAGATCAGAAAAGAGAAAATCAAGTTTTTTCGGAAACTACTATGATGCCCAGGGTGTACATCCTGATCCAATGAAGGTACAGGAGATTCGCAACTTACCTCCACCTGCAAACACTGTTGAGCTACAGCGGTTTCTTGGTATGATACAGTATATGTCGGCATTCATACCCAACTTGGCTGACTTCACAGAATCGTTGAGGATGTTGACTCACAAAGACAATGTATGGCAATGGACAGAATCGCATCAAGCTACATTTGACAAGCTGAAGACTATGGTCTGTCTTGATGGTACATTAAAGTACTTCGATCCAGAGAAGTCAACGGTTGTTCAAGTGGACGCATCGATGAAAGGTCTTGGTGCTGTGATAATGCAGGATGGCTATCCAATTGCTTATGCAAGCAAGGCACTTACTGACACTGAAAAGCGATATGCAAATATCGAGCGTGAACTTCTTGCTGTGGTCTTTGGATGCAAGAGATTTCACACATATGTGTTTGGCAGCCATTTCATTGTGGAATCAGATCATAAACCTCTGGAGAATATTCAGCACAAGAATCTAGCCAGTACTCCACCTCGACCCCAGAGGATGATGCTCCAACTTCAACAATATGACTATGAGATTAAATACAAACCAGGAAAAGAGATGATTCTCTCAGACATGTTGTCTAGGCAGAATCCGGCTCCAGGTCCAACTATCAGCATTGACAAAACAATTCACCAGGTCCAGTTCTCAACTGATAAGCTTGAGATGATCCGCAAGGAAACTGAAAATGATGAGACATTTAGTGCATTAAAGACCATTATTATATCTGGATGGCCAGAAGATGCAAAGCAAGTTCGGAAAATTATTCGTCCATTTTGGTCCTGTCGACATGAGCTGTCTATAGAGGATGGCTTCTTGCTGAAAGGTGAGAGGATTATGATACCACCTGCGATGAGGCGAGAAGCGCTACAACTGCACATTGGTCATCAAGGTGTTTCCAAGTGTCAACACCGTGCCAAGTCATGCATATACTGGCCAGGTATCAACAAGGAGATTGAGGAACTGTTGGAAAGCTGTATGATTTGTCAAGAGAATAAAAAGTCTCAGTCACATGAAACATTACACCCTCATAATATTCCCCAGAGACCGTGGCATACAGTGGGAATGGATTTGTTTCATTTCGTTGAATGTGAGAATCTGTTGATTACTGACTACTACTCCAAGTCATTTTTTGTACGCAGGATACATGGTCAGTGTACAAGTAGGGCTGTCATAGATCAATGTAAACAACTGTTTGGTGAACAGGGGATATACCCAGCAAGGTTATCAACGATAACGGGAGACAGTTTGACTGTGAGGAATTTAGGCGTTTCGCTGACCAGTGGTGTTTCGATCATGTGACATCTAGTCCGCGGTATCCACAAAGTAATGGATTTGTGGAGAGAATGGTGCAAACTGTAAAGCAGTGTCTTATCAAGGCAAAGCAGTCTAGAACTGATCCTGATCTAGCTTTGCTCAGCCTCAGAACAACCCCTGTTGACGGTACTATTCCATCACCAGGTGAGATTCTAAATGGTCGGAAGCTGCAAGGTATCTTACCTGTATTGATTGCAAATAATCACCCGCAGAAGGATGCAAACATGAATAGATTGCAGGATAGACAGCAGTTGCAGAAATACTACCACGACAGAAAAGGGGTGAAAGATGTACCTGCGTTGAGTGTTGGTCAGAAAGTCTTGACTCAAGATCAAGATACTGGGAGATGGGTACCTGGTAGGATATCTGCCAAGTGTAGTGAGCCCAGGTCGTATATGGTAGAAACTCCAAATGGCAATGTCTTAAGAAGAAACAGGCACCATTTGCGAGAGATGCTGGGAACACCCAGAAAAGTGAGGTTTGCACTAGATGAACACTCCAGTGAGACTTCTCAGTCAGTCAGGTCTGATGAGGACAATCAACTTGCTGATGGATGCACTGGAGAGTGTACACCACTGTACTGGACCACTAGGAACATTGATTGAGCAATATTGGACAGATAACTATTGCACTAGTTCCAGGATGGTTGAATGGTCAAGAAACCAGATGTGGAGATTTATTGAGCAATGCATTGAAATATGATAACTGATTTCAATCTTTTAACAGTTCAGGATATTCAGCAGAAGTGTTAATCATTGTGTTTAAGGTTAAGCTCAGTTGTGGAGTATTGCTAGTGTGAAAGAGTTAGTGTGTGAGTAATGCAAAAATTTGCAGTTTAATTCCAGAAGCTTTATTTATTGTGATTTTTATGTCAGAATAACTAGTATTGTGAAACAGTGGTGAAATTAGAAAGTGATATTGTTGTAGTGGATATTAACTGATTCAAGACCATTCAGTCACATTATAGTTTGATAATTGAACACCAGAATGTACAAGATGTGTTATTTAGTAAATTCCTTTTCTTCAAAAGAAGGGGGATGTAATATGATCCCATTTCGTTTTAAAGTTATCAGTGGTTATGTTTCGTACTATAGTGAATTATGATTTTGGGAATGTTTCGCTCTCGCTCTAGTGGTATCGCCATATGGTCAATGTGAAGAAGCTGAAGGATTAAAAGTATGGACCACGCTCTATTTGTTTTATATGGAGAGTATTACACGGCTGAAATATCGCCGATGTGACTTGAAATCTTAACTCGCACACAGTTTCAACACGGTGATGCTAATTTTGGATTATTGTCAAAACACTATCTGTTGTGAGTAAGTGAGTGAGTTAATATTTAGCGTCACATCGGCAATATTTCAGTCATATCATGACGAGAACAAGTTAATTTATATAAATATTAAAATCAATAAATTTAGAACATAAAAATACCAGAGCATCACAGATATAAATTTAAAACTAGTACACTATCATAAAATTAATTCAGTATAGACTGTAAAAAATATAAACGGGCTATAGATCACCAACAACTGAAGGTAGATCACCATACTAGGAGTGAGTGAGTTGAGTTTTTTACGCCGCACTCAGCAATATCCCGGCTATATGGCGGCGGTCTGTAAATAATCGAGTGTGGACCAGACAATCCAGTAATCAACAGCATGAGCATCGATCTGCGCAATTGGGAACCGATGACATGTGTCAACCAAGCCAGCGAGCTTCACAACCCGATCCCGTTAGTCGCCTCTTGATTATTTGTATGTCAGTGTAATTAATAAAATGTAATATCATTGATTATATGTATGTCAGTGTAATTAATAGAATGTAATATCATTGATTATATGTTTGTCAGTGCAATTAATAGAATGTAATATCATTGATTATTTGTATGTCAGTGTAATTAATAAAATGTAATATCATTGATTATATGTTTGTCAGTGCAATTAATAGAATGTAATATCATTGATTATTTGTATGTCAGTGTAATTAATAAAATGTAATATCATTGATTATATGTCTGTTAGTGTAATTAATAGAATGTAATATCATTGATTATATGTATGTCAGTGTAATTAATAGAATGTAATATCATTGATTATATATTGTCAGTGTAGTTAATAGAATGTAATATCATTGATTATATGTATGACAGTGTAGTTAATAGAATGTAATATCATTGATTATTTGTATGTCAGTGTAGTTAATAGAATGTATAATACGTTACTGCTTAAAAAGTGGTCCACAGCATAACACTGAAAATCACTTTAAATCTGATTCATGTCCATCTTTATCAATGGTTGCTGAACGCTATAAACGATACCTCATTCACTACCCTTATTGGGGACATGAGGTCATTCCTTTGTCACGATCGGATCATATAACAAATGCAATACACCGTGACTGAGTGGGTTGGTAAGTGAGTGAGTGATGTTTTATGCCTCTTTTAGCAATATTACAGCAATATCTGAAATGGGCTTCACACAATGTACCCATGTGGGGAATCGAACCCGGGTTTTCGGCGTGACGAACAAACGCTTTAACCACTGGGCTACCCCACCACCCTAATGCAGTATACAGTATATCAAGTGCAAAATAAAGTGTAATACATACGATGTCTCGAGTTCAATGAGCCCCCGGAGAACACTGCATTATGATGATCCGGACGACCCCAGCACTAGAGGCATGTGGGTTTTGGACGAAGTACTATATAGTCTTGACATATTACCTTTTAGGAATAGAACAAACATTGTTAGTACGAAACCAGTTGGAAACTGGGAGCTGAGCTTAGTGCTCCTTGTGAAAACCTGGCAATAAAACGTTGTGGACCAGCAGACAGACTTGTGTTGTCAATATCCTCACATCATATGTATGTAACCTCTTATGATAATTGAAATGTTTCTTTCTTTGCTTTTATGTATTATCATTATTATCCTACGACCTTTCCGTAACATCGATTATTTTGCCTTTTATCATTTTGAAATATTACAGTGGGCAAAAAATTGTTCTTCTTATACCTCTTCCTTTCTTTAATCTACTGCCTGGACAACATCATTTGAAGGTTGACGTATTCCCCCTGCAGATTAGTTAATCATACTTTCATTTGCAATCTGTTTTCAAATTTAACAATATAATGTGAGGCACTGTTGCGTTTTCGATTTCAAATTCAAATCAGTGTTGCAGATTTTACGAGTAATCTGGCACATGTATCAACTCCAACCCAACCTGTAAAGTCCCAGTTAGTATTGATCTTCAGTAGCCCATGCTTGTGGTAAGAAGCGATTAACGGGATTGGGTGGTCAGACTCACTGACATGAATGTCACATGTCATCGTATCTTAATTGCGTAGATCGATGCTTATGCTGTAACAGCTGATTCGATTATATACAGACCGCCGCCAAATGTAGCGCTAATATTACTGAGTGTGGCTTTAAACACGGGCAAACTGTAGCGCAAAATAATGGTTGTGCAACAGAGAGAAAAATGACTAGTCTTCAAATGTGGTGGCGCGTGGTCCTGTGCTTAAAACTCAGGTCACAAATCGGTGAAGTTAAGCAGCGTCGAGCTCGGAGAGTCCTTGGATGGGTGACCGTGTTTGGCAGCTTGACTTCTGAGAGTTTCTAGGACTTGAGTCCTGCCCCACAACGAAGCACATGTGACACATGTGGTCTCACCTTAGGCAAGTGAGTTTGTCTCCGTTCACCAGCAGGAAAATGGGTACCCGGTGGAAAAAAGGCATATGACTATAACTTTCTAGCGCCTAACAGGCAGCTTGGGTTATCCGGGGTAATAATGGCCTTGATTGTTAGCGCTATGAGCATACCTAGTGTTGAGTTTGGCGCTATATAAATGGACACATTATTATTATTATTATTATATGTGAGCGAAGCGAGCAAACCGTGACGACGTCCTTATAGGGGTGACTATTGGGGGAAAACAGCTAATGCGATAGCGATAGTCTATTGCAACCAACTATTGCAATAGTATTGCAGTAGTATTTGTTCTCCTTATATTCTATCATGTGAAGTCATTTCACAAATTAATGTATAGTTTATATGAAATATTAACTGAAGTGGTTTCAGTCTCTTTTAGTAACAGGCAAGAAACTTGAAACCCAGAACAAGTTTAAGAGGTAATAGGGGCGGAGAACTCTAAATCAAAGTGAATGAATCTGGTACTTCCTGTATTTTGCGCTGCGCATTTATCAATGGAAGTCAATTACTAACTATCGCTAGTCACACATACTATCGATGCATCGATAGTTTTTCGTTTCTGCCATCGGAGGTTCAACAATTGCAATGCATCGATAGGTCGATGCATTGTTACAACCCTACGTACTTTCCTCGCTGTTCGAAAAAAATATTTTTAATGTCAAAATAAAATATTGCCACGATCAAAGGCAGACACCCATTTCCTCACAGGGCTGTGCTCTCAGATTTTCAACCTCATATTTAATAATTACTCAGGTAAAAACACATTTTAAGCACCACTCTTGGCGTATCAAATCATTTTTCACTACCCCAGCCAGCTTCCAGTTCAACGGAGTGAAGTAACAGGGTATAGATAACTCTAAATATACTTGTTGACTTTTACTTTCTTGTATTTCCCGCAAAAAATAGCTACTTGCGGAGTTCCCTTCTTTGCTTTCATTCACCCGCTACGTCGGGAGAGTTTTTAAATGTTACGAAAATTCTAACAATAACGACGACAGACTAGAAAAAAACAACCTTCGACAGTTTAATGATGACATTAGGCAATATGATATTTCTTTTTGATTCCTGCTTATTCGTGTTCCTTCACTTCGTTAAACCGTAAGCTGGCAGGGGTAATGGTGGCGAAGAACGATTTTATGTGCAACGAGTGGCGCTTTTACGAACAAACAACATTAAGGTGTTCGGTAAGATAAATACGTTGTTCACTGGTCCTAAATATGTAAACGTATCGACAACCTCTAGGACACAACCATTATACACTACCCATCAAAAGTTTAGACTCACTTAAAGCATTCACTATATGTTATGTATATATATACGGTTACATCGAAGATGAATTTCTCCACTAACTTAGGGGAACCAACTGCAAACGTTATGCAGATGAATGGCATGGAGATCATGCATCAAATTGCTGAAAAGCATGTGCAAATAACGTGCATGTGAACAGCTGTGTTTTTGGTGTAAAGGTTTGTTAAAAATTCACTAAATTCACTGAGTTTCATCATTTATTGAACTCATGACATAATCTTTTCAACGTTACGAATTTGTTTTACAATGCATCAGTAAAAAGTACCTTTAAACAGTATGGAATATTTTGCAAAATGTAGTTTAGAACAGTTGACTGAAGTAAGTGGCTACATTTACACTGGTGAGTCTAAACTTTTGATGGGGAGTTATATAACCAATGTTCTGACGATTTAACTTTACCAACTCTTCTGAAGACCATTATCTTTGTTTTAGCATTATTTACTTCAAGTTCCCACCGTGTGGAATAAGGTGACAACGTATTCAGCTGTGTTTGCAACCTTTCAACAGATTCAGAAAATATTACAAGGTCATCAGCATACATAAGTAGAAACGTATTTAAAGATTTATAACTCGTGAGGTATACATTTATCTTTTAGGAAAAACTGCTCAAAATGAACTATCTGATGTCGAATTAAAGAAAATGTATAATGGAGAATAGACGTGAAAATGTGTAAATAACTTTATTTATATTTTATATTAAATTAAAGCGCGTCCCCGTTAATCCTGTTTTCTTTGTAATTTAGAAATTACGACACTGTTGTTTCATATGTATCAAATAAGACAAATGTGAACCTAAATATTATTCATATGGAATAAATAAGTTATATGTTTTGCACACCGTATTATGATATATGACGAGTGCACCTAATTACGATTTATTTAGAATAAATATTCAAAATTCAGGTGTCTCATTTACTGCAAATCAGAAATGTTTTCAAATATGTACATATCTATATCTCTCCAACAAAACGTTTTCTCAGTTAACTTCTGTTGTACATATGCTATTATTGGGAGGGGGCTTTTCTATCAATAAACTCAATCAAACCTCTCAGTGACAACCCTGTTTTTATATTCGATAGTAATTGATAGTAAAATCAGGTTTGAGAAGAGAAATCATTTATCATTTAATTACAACAAAGTTCTATTTACCCACAATCAAACTTCTCAGTAACGAACCTGTTTCAGGCTCACTCTGTTCTACTCACAAGACAGTGGACTGTTCCATTATACCCGTAGGTGTTACCCTAATTAACCTTCTAGTTCAGTGTCTGTCAATTGGGTGTCTGTCAAATGGGTGTCTGTCAGTTGGGAGATAACCTTTGTCAGAGCCTCCGAGTGAGACGCGCCGTGTTCATTCAGCCATAACATTGCAAGTACCGCGAAGGCTAAGCTCATTGAACCGAGAAGCGTCACGACTTTAGCCTTCCCGGCCATGAACCGTACCTCGGGGCCCATGGGTTGATGTACCTCGATGATGTTTGTTTATCAATTACAAAATAACAATCTTTTTGGAGCCAACAATATATTTTGCTGACAAGAAAAACAGATTTATCTCCCTTCCATCGATTTGCATTCGCAAAACATCGGTAATTTCCGGACATCATTACGTGATTCAATGTTATTCGAGATAAAGAATTACTACCACGAAGTACCAAATGAGTTGCCATTGACAGAGGGGGTACATTGAAATGTTACTCGCTTGTAAGCGGGGTACATTGAAAATAATAGAAGAGCGCTCAGCCAATCAGAAAGCGACATTTTAAAAATATATAACTTTGTTCAGTAGAAAGGCCACAGGCCCATGTACAATATATATTACAATACAAAAGGTATGATGTGCACAATAACTAGAACATATTTCTATATATTCACAATAATAATGCGCTACGTCGCATAAAAGCTTCCTTAATATAATGTGCATACATATATAAATAATTGCTATTTTCATTTTGAAGAAGGCGAATGAGAGAGTTTCTATCTTTACAGTCAATATTTAACATATATCCTGTTCTTAAATCATCATATTGTGGGCAAATAAACATAAAATGAACCTCATCTTCTAAAATGTTCTTACAAAATGGACAAAATCTTAATTCTCTTGGGATATTATTTCTTCTGCCTGTATTCTTCATAATGTTTAATTCATCAAATCTTAAAAGTGATAAAAATCTTCTTAAATCTTTGTTATATAATGTTGACAAGTATGATTCCATATTAAACGTACTTTTGACACATGAATATAACTCTAAATTAGAATGTTCATTTAACATAGAAAATATACACTGGATGTTACAATCTGTAACTAGTTGAGAGAACTGTTTAAAAAATAAATCAGTGTTAACAATATTTTGAAACTCCCGCGCATAGCTGAAACCATAAATATAAATTAATTTCCTCCCTTCAGTTACCCATGACTTGCGGTTAATATCGTCCATTCTTTTTAACATAATATAGGTTTGTTTTGGATATCTAGTCTCTTCCATAATTAATAATTTACACCAGTACTTAACACATCTTATTATAGAATCACAACATATATGATGACGACCGCATTCAGATAAAACAGCTACATTTGTTGTAGTAATACCAACACCAAGAACATATTTACAGTATTTTACATGAAATCTTTCTAGAATTAGCCACTCTTGAAAACCCCATATTTCTGAGCAGTATAATAAGATAGGCTTAATTTGTGTATCAAACATTTGAAATAAGACAGTAGGAGAAAGATTTTTCATTTTATGATGAAGCTGTTTAATTGGAAAAAGGGCTTTATTAGCTTTCAGAACGAGAGTCTGGACTGCTTTTGACCAAGATAGTCTGCTGGAAAATAAAATACCCAGATAGCTGTAATAGCATGTAGTTTTCAACTTCACATGGTTAAACATCCACTTTTCGGTCTTCTTCACTATACCTCCGTTGCGAAAAACAATTATCTCTGTTTTTGTAAAATTAACCTTTAAGCCCCATTTTGTGCAAAATTTGGATAAAATATTAATCTTTCTTTGTAAACCTATAACTGTGTCAGAAAATATACATAAATCATCAGCATAGAATAATAAAAAGAGCTCTAGAAATTCTGCTCCAACAAAAATACCTCTTTCGTCAGACGATGTAAGATCCTCTTCAAGTTGTTTTACAAACATACTAAATAATAATGGACTGAGTATACATCCTTGTCGTACACCACTCAAGGAATTGAAATATTCTGAAATGCTAGAATTTGATAGTTTTACAGCTGAAATTGATTTATTGTACATATCACGCACTATTGAAAGCATTTTACCACGAATATTGTTTTGAGAAAGAAATACCATAATAGATCTCTATTTACACAATCAAATGTTTTATGAAAATCAACAAATAAACAATAAAATCGACCCTTAGACTTGGACAAGTATTTTTGAATTAAAGCATGTAAGGTAAAAACATTATCAACAGTTGAATAGCCTGAGCGGAATCCAGCTTGACATTCTGGATTTAACTTATACACATCAACAAATGCTTTCAGTCTTTCATTTAAAATATAAGTGAATATTGTTCCGCATATGTCCATCAAAGAAATACCTCTATAGTTATTAACATCATTTCTGTTCCCCTTCTTGTGAAGTGGGAAGATAATACTTTGTGACCAAGCAGAAGGAAAGTCTCCCGAGTTAAAAATACAATTAAAAAGTACATGCAAATAAGGTAGTAAAATATGACCTCCGTGTTTCCATATTTCAGGAGGTAGTCCATCAGGACCACATGCTTTGCCAAGTTTTAAAGCTGATAATGCATTTGTTATTTCATTTATGGTTATCTCTTTATTTAGAATATTATTAGAGTCATCATCAATCAATATAAATTCATTTTTCAACATATACTGTTTGGCAAAGGTCATAAAATCTTCGTCTATGTTAACATCTTTAATATTCAGAATATTTATAAAGTAAGCGACCCATTGCAAACTGCTGATAGATGTAGACCGTGTAGCCGGTTTACCTAATAATGACTTAACACCAGACCAGAATGTTTTATAGTTACCATCCTGACATGATTGTAATAATTGTATGGTTGTAAACTCGTGATACAAATCACACTTCCTACGGCAAACTTCTCTGTATTTGTTTCTATAAATTCTAAATTCGGTAAGATAGTTGAAGTTCCCTGTGACTCGGAATTTATCTAATGCTGAATACTTTCTTTTCTTTAAGTCTTTACACTCATGGTCGTACCATACCTCACTTATTTCTTTAGTGACACGTTTTCTTAATAACATGTTTGCGTCTTTTCCGCTTTCTTGGACAATGTTTATAAGCTTATTTGCAGCTTCACCCGTGTGCTTATTTGATATAGCAGAAAAATCGTTCATTTCCAACAGAGATATACGTGCACTGAGAGATTCAAGAAATATATCAGAGTTTGACGGCTTCCACTTATATCTATCAATTTGGTAAACAACCACGTCATCTTCACTAACACGATTTTCTGATCTATTGAAGTAACATTTATGTGTGAGGTAAGATAAAATATATTGTACCCGTGTTTCAAACAATTCAAAATTAACATTAAGGTGTTCGGTAACATAAACACGTTGTTCACTGGTCCCTCGGGGCCCATGGGTTGATGTACCCTCCATGTTTGTTTATTAACCCATGTCCCCCTCGTGACCAGTGAACAACTTATAATGGGCCACAGACCACCGTACCTCATATGACTAAAATTGTTTATGATGAATGCACTTTTAACCTGAAAGAAGGGAATTACTGTTTGCTGTTCCCAGGGATTCTAGTTTCCTCTGTAATGAAAGGTAGTGGTAGAAATAGTCGCTAATTTCCTTCAAAAGAGGAAAGTTGCAATTTGTTTAAGGTATTGGGTTATTCACAAAGGAAGGGTTGTGTACTAGTATGGTTTTGTAGCTTTTATTTATTTTTACGATCCTACGACCTATTCGTAACAACTATTGCTTTGCCTTTTCTCTTCTTTTCTATTTCCCCTGAATACCTGTAAACCCTAGTGCGACCATTAAAGATGTTCAGGGCGCGGTGGGCGAGCTGGCTAAGGCGCCAGGCCAGTGATCCAGCGAGGTTGAGGTGCCGGGATCGAGCACACTTGTGACTGGGTGTAAAAACATGTGAACAGCTGCGTTACGAATTCGTAAATTTTCACTGAGCTTCATCATTTATGAATTTGTTCTACAATACATCAGTTCATGTGTAAACAGTACCTTTAAACAGTATGGAATATTTTGCAAAATTTACTTTAGAACAGTTAACTGAAGTAAGTGGCTGCATTTACACAAGTGAATCTAAACTGTTGAAGGTTAGTATAGATGCACCAACCGAATATGATTGTCTGGTTGTCGTGATGTGGCAGGTCTTGAGTTAAGCCCTGATCTAGGTACGTTCTACAAAGGGATTATATAGTGCTTCAATAAACATTAGTGTGGCATATTTTGCTTGTAATCTTGTAATTGAAAACACAGTTGTCTATCGCTTAATTCTATAAATCCTTTTCCCTGAACCTGCGCTTTATCAGGAACTATAGCGTTTTGCTGTATTTATAAAATAATCTGACAAACATATGTTAATAGGGCGACTCCCTGTTTATATGTGTGTTGAGTATGATCAGTTCCGTCCGCCGAATGTTGACACTGACCAAGCATGACACATGTACTACCTCCAACAGTATTACCTGCCGGTGAATAATTGATTAACGTCATTCTTCAGTTCAGACAAATAATCACTCTTGAAGAGTCACTTTCCAGAACGTTGTTCCCCGTTCTCCCAACCCACACAAACAACTCTTGGAACAATTTCGACCAGTATTAATTTGACAACTTACAAAGAGTGAGTGAGTGAGTGAGTTAATATTTAACGTCACATCAGCAATATCTCAGCCATATCGTGACGAAAACAATTTATACAATAAAAAGTGAAAACATTTTGAAGATTAAAACCTGTCGACGATGGACAGTAAAAATACTAGAAAATCACAGAATTAATATAAAACTAGCGAGCAAAGCTAAAACATTCCAATTAAAGAAGACAATACAGTCTAAAACAGGGGCTATAGATCGCCAACAACTGAAGGTAGATCACCTTTCTAGGAACCATGGGGACTTTCATTACTTTTGCTACCTGCATGGACCCTAGCTGGATTTATATCATCCCTTCAGCTGCTGGCGATTGTAGTCGAATTTAGCCATAAATTAAAAGCACAGAAATACTACGTTTAAAAAATCTGGTAAGTTGAGATTGACTTTAAATGTTTCGGGACTTACGTACCCTCTCAGGAGGACAATAATTTTACGGTACTTTAACCCGCTTTGAGGGTACAGCCACTAACAATCTAAGTTACTAATCTAAACTACCAATCATTAAAATACATCTATCTACAGAACTTATAATTCAAAATTCATCTATTAAATCAATTTCTTTTAAAAACACAATAATTAAATGAAAATTAACAGTATTAAAAAGATCCTGAACTGTTTTCACATTAAAGTATTTATCCCTTATGATGGAGAATTCAACACAGTCAAGCAGGATATGCTTGACCGTGGTTCTCGCATCACAAGGGATACAAAACGGAGGATCCTCAACTTTCAATATGTATGCATGAGTGTATCTTGTGTGGCCAATACGACATCCTCGCATAATGACCTCCTCAAATCTGGACTGACAACCCAAGTAGCTGTTACCAATATAAGGTTATATTTCATGTAATTTATTGATACCTACTTGGGTGTCCCACTTCTTTTGCATCAGATCACGGATGTAGGTTCTAATGCTAGCTTTGTAATCAGAGTATGGAATAAGAAGTGGTGTCACAGATTTATTGAGTGCTGCCTTAGCAGCAAGATCAGCCATTGTGTTCCCAGAAATGCCAACGTGGCTGGGTAACCAACAAAAGACGATTTCGTATTGGCCAGTAGCATGATCATTATATAATTCAACAATTTGAATTAAAAGTGGATGCTTACACGAAAGATTTTTAATAGCCTGAAGGCAAGACAGAGAATCTGAATAGATGATATATTGTTTGTATTTAGAGTGTTTTTTAATATAATTTCCAAGGTCTCAGTAAAGCTTGCCAATGAGAAAGTCCTGCATTATTGTTTTTTCAGTAAACTTCAAATACCATTTTTGCTTAGAAGTTTACAGCACCCAAGGTCTCAGTACAGCTTTTAAAACACTTATATGTGGAGGAAATTTCCAAACCTGATGCATTAGTGACAAAAATGATGTCCGATGCAAATCCCCATTTTGACTTGTACGATACGTTTTTCAGGTAGACAACTGACTAAGACTTTGCATATATATTCTTGACGGGTGCTACCTGTGGGGCAGGGTGCGCTCATCTTTCCGCGAACACCTTGTACCATCACTATTTGATACTCATTCATAAACACATGCTCTGTCATCGTACCGCATGGTGACAATAACTGGATTGTCTGGTCCAGACTCGATTGTTTACAAACCACATCGTACAGCTGTAATACTGCTTAAAACAAACACGTACTCATAATATAGTCACAAATGTACAATCATAGAAAATCTGGAGATCATGTGCCCTTTCTGAATATCAGTATCAAAATTCTAAAACTCTTTATCGTAATTCAGGAACTGTATATCCTAATTCTGAATTGTAACATCCTTGCTATATATTTCGACATACTGTAAGGTCAGTACAGCCTGGAGTAATCCAAATACAATGTATCTGAAATTCTGTCTCAGACAGTAAGTTACATAGGGACCCAGTTGATTTCCCACTAGCATCCAAACATTTCAACATCTCATACCAAATCTTTGGATATCCATGTATTCTGTAGGTGGACATCTACACCAATAACCATCGCAATGAATACAATACTAGACACAAGAACACGGCCACAGATCCGGAACGGCACTGCTTGAAGTGCGTTTAGAAAAACAGCACAGTGTATTCTTAGACATCTCCTAAAGAAATCGCTCTTCCTTTTGTACAAAATACTAGTATTCAGAAAAACACGTACCCAGTTTTCTGTGAAAGCCTAATGCTGCCACTTTTGTAACATAATTAAATATGTACATTTATGCATAGGTAAAATTTGAATTTTCATATATGCTTATCAAATGAGCATGGCTTTAAAAATATGCCGATAAAGGCTTGTTGGACATATATTCCATTCACCATTTTAAGCGCCACACGTTGCACATAAAATCGTTCTATGCCTCCATTACCCCTGCCAGCTTACAGTTCAACGGAGTAAAGGAACAAGAATAAGCAGAAATGAAGAAGAAATATCATATTGCCTAATTTTCTTATCTGCCGTCGTTATTGTTTAAATTTTCGTCACTTTTATTCTAAAAGAACTCTTCTGACGTAGCGGATGAATAAAAGCAAAGAAGGGTACTCCTCAGGTAGTTATTTCTTTTGCAGGAAATATGAAAAAGTAAAAGTCAACAAGTATATTTAGATTTATCTCCCCTGTTCCTTCTATCCGTTGAACCGGAAGCGGGCAGGGGCAGTGAAGAACGATTTGATACGCCAAGACATTCGTGACCAACTCGTGTTATTCCGGGACAAGCCGAATAGCGACTCGTGCCCCTCTGGAAGGATTTCATATTGGCGCATGAACATCAGAACTACTTTAAACAAGAACGATAACTCTATTCCTGTTTGATTCCAATTGTACTTAATATCACCAAACTAACCATACATTGTATTGCTGTTTATGTTTTTAAAGAATTAAACCTCTTTGATACAACTAATAGGAGAAAAACGTATTTGTTACAGATATTCTAATGTAATTATTACCAGATGTTCACCTTATATTTCCAATTATATTTCTAAATAAGGTTTAATAATCACAAATGGGATTTGTTTTATTGAATATGTATATAAAACTTATAAAAAACCCAGCTACATTAAATCCCAAAGCAGAAATTAAAAAATGACTTTAAAACATTGACCTATGATTGACCTAACAAAGGTCAGACTAAAATATTCCCAGAGATGTGAAATATATGCCCAAGTTTAGAGATTAAAGTTGATTAGTTACATACAGATATAATATCATTGTTTTGAAACTCGTAGCTATTTATAATTACATTTCCTAAAACTGTTGGAAGCGCACGTACAATCACCACAACAAGCCCACAAGATCGCCAGAAATACACTCTGTTGGACCCATGAGAGCCGTTGTCAACAAACGCACGTGCGTGTATTTGAATCTCTCGCCGTCAATCGGATGATTCTTATCAAAAACTTCACATTAGACAGCACAATTATGTTAGGTACGTTCTTAGTACTTTCAATATGACGATATATATTTTTCATGACTTTTTAAACAATAACATAATGCCATAAACGATTTAAGTAGTCGGGATTATTTTTATCACAGCACCGCAACCATTACGCACGTTCTGATTGGTTTGTCGTATTTTCGCACATAACAAGCACTGAGACGGGGACGAGTCTTCTTGGAGGTTACGGAAAGGGGCGAGTGGTGACGAATGACGCCAAGAGTGGTGCTTAAAACGGTGAATGAAATATAATCTACGTGAGTAATTATTAAATATGATGTTGGAAATCTGAGAGCACAGCCCTGTGAGGAAATGGGTGTCTGCCTTTGATCGTGGCAATACTTTATTTTGACATTAAGTTATTTTTTTTCGAACAACGAGGGAAGTAACGATGCATCGATCGAACTATCGATGCATCGATCGAACTATCGATGCATTGCAATTGCTGAGCCTCCGATGGCAATTAATCGATGGTGGAAACGAAAAACTATCGATGCATCGATAGTATGTGTGACTAGCGATAGTTTAGTAATTAACTTCCATTGATAAATGCGCAAAATACAGGAAGTACCAGATTCATTCACTTTGATTTAGAGTTCTCCGCCCCTGTTACCTCTTAAACTGGTTCTGGGTTTCAAGTTTCTTGTTTGTTAAAAGAGACTGAAACCACTTCAGGTTTTTTTTGTTTCATATAACCTATACATTAATTTGTGAAATGACTTCACATGAGAGAATACAAGGAGAGAAAATTTGGTCGCAGTAGACTATCGCTATCTCACTAGTATGTTGCCATAGAGTATCGGCATCGCAATGGTTGTTTGCCCCTCAACAGTCACCCCTATAAGGACCTTGCCAAGGTTTGCTCGCTTCGTTCACATTGATGAAGACTAGTCATTTTTCTCTCTGTTGCGCAACTATATTTACGCTACAGTTTTCCTGTGTTTAAAGCCACACTGAGTAATATTAGAGAGTGAGTGAGTTTAGTTTTACGCCGCACTCAGCAATATGCAGCAATATATGGCGGCGGTCTGTAAAAAATCGAGTCTGGACCAGACAATTCAGTGATCAACAGCAAAAGCATCGATCTGTGCAATTGGGTGAGGTGAGGTGAGGTGAGGTGAAATTGGGTTTTACGTCGTGCTTGAGAATATTTCGCTCATATGACGACGTGCATGCGTGTGTATGTGTATGTGCGGCTGCTTGTACTAGCCCAGACTTAAGCTGGTTTTATAGTGCTAGCCCACTGAGATACCATGCCGCAGTGAAGCATGAATACCCCACTCAGACACATTATACTGACTACGAGCCGACCAGTCCTTGTTGTACCCATTAATGCCGAGCGCCAGACAGGGACCAACAATTACCATATTGTAACGTCTTTTGGTATGACGCGGTCGGGGATCGAACCCGCGACCTTCCGCTCTCCGGGCAGACGCTCTAACCACTACACCACGGAGGCGGTTTGTGCAATTGGGAACCGACGACATGTGTCAACCAAGTCAGCGAGCCTGACCACCCGATCCCGTAAGTCGCCTCCTACGACAAGCATGGGATACTAAACACAAATATTCTAACCCGGACCTTCACGGGTCCAGTAATATTAGAGCTATATGGCGGCGGTCTGTATATAATCGAATCAACAGCATAAGCATCGATCTACGCATTTAGGATACGATGACATGTGACATTCATGTCAGCGAGTCTGACCACCCAATCCCGTTAATCGCTTCTTACCACAAGCATGGGTTACTGAAGATCAATTCTAACTGGGACTTTACAGGTTGGGTTGGAGGTGATGCATGTGTCAGATTACTCGTAAAATCTGCAACACTGATTTGAATTTGAAATCGAAAACGCAACAGTGCCTCACATTATATTGTTAAATTTGAAAACAGATTGCAAATGAAAGTATGATTAAGTAATCTGCAGGGGGAATACGTCAACCTTCAAATGATGTTGTCCAGGCAGTAGATTAAAGAAAGGAAGAGGTATAAGAAGAACAATTTTTTGCCCACTGTAATATTTCAAAATGATAAAATATATAAAATATTCGATGTTACGGAAAGGTCGTAGGATAATTATGATAATACATAAAAGCAAAGAAAAAAACATTTCAATTATCATAAGAGGTTACATACATATCAGGTGAGGATATTGACAACACAAGTCTGTCTGCTGGTCCACAACGTTTTATTGCGAGGTTTTCACACGGAGCACTAAGCTCAGCTCCCAGTTTCCAACTGGTTTCGTACTAACAATGTTTGTTCTATTCCTAAAAGGTAATATGTCAAGACTATATAGTACTTCGTCCAAAACCCACATGCCTCTAGTGCTGGGGTCGTCCGGATCATCATAATGCAGTGTTCTCCCGGGGCTCATTGAACTCGAGACACCGTATGTATTACACTTTATATTGCACTTAATATACTGTATACTGCATTAGGGCGGTGGGGTAACCAAGTGGTTAAATCGTTTGCTTGTCACACCGAAAACCTGAGTTCGATTCCCTACATGGGTTCATTGTGTGAAGCCCATTTCAGATATTGCTGTAATATTGCTAAAAGAGGCATAAAACATCACTCACTCACTTACCAACCCACTCAGTCACGGTGTACTGCATTTGTTATATGATCCGATCGTGACAAAGGAATGACCTCATGTCCTCAATAAGGGTAGTGAATGAGGTACCGTTTATGGCGTTCAGCAACCATTGATAAAGATGGACATGAATCAGATATAAAGTGATGTTCAGTGTTATGCTGTGGACAACTTTTTAAGCAGTAACGTATTATACATCTATTAACTACACTGACAATATATAATCAATGATATTACATTCTTTTAACTACACTGTCATACATATAATCAATGATATTACATTCTATTAACTACACTGACAATATATAATCAATGATATTACATTCTATTAACTACACTGTCATACAAATAATCAATGATATTACATTCTTTGAACTACACTGACAATATATAATCAATGATATTACATTCTATTAACTACACTGTCATACATATAATCAATGATATTACATTCTATTAACTACACTGTCATACATATAATCAATGATATTACATTCTATTAACTACACTGACAATATATAATCAATGATATTACATTCTATTAATTACACTGACAGACATATAATCAATGATATTACATTCTATTAACTACACTGTCATACATATAATCAATGATATTACATTCTATTAACTACACTGACAATATATAATCAATGATATTACATTCTATTAACTACACTGTCATACAAATAATCAATGATATTACATTCTTTGAACTACACTGACAATATATAATCAATGATATTACATTCTATTAACTACACTGTCATACATATAATCAATGATATTACATTCTATTAACTACACTGACAATATATAATCAATGATATTACATTCTATTAATTACACTGACAGACATATAATCAATGATATTACATTCTATTAATTACACTGACAGACATATAATCAATGATATTACATTCTATTAATTACACTGACAGACATATAATCTATTAATTACACTGATAGACATATAATAAATGATATTGCATTCTATTAATTACACTGATAAACATATAATCAATGATATTACAATCAATGAAATAAAGATACAAACAATAATCTGTTTATGATTGTTCCCAATATTTGGCATCGGTTAGGGTGCAACTGCTAGATTCTACCAACTGTATGATGGTGAACCAAGGCAAGTATTTTCTTTTATTGTTCATGCTTGATGTATGTGCGTTTTGTTTGTTGTTAAACGCCACACTCAGCAATATTCCAGCCATATGTCTTTCACCTGTAAATAATCGAGTTTGGACCAGACAATCCAGTGATTAACATCATGCGCATCGATCTCCACAATTGGGATACTATAACAGTGTCAAAATTGGTATATTTTTCTTTTAGTTTTTGATAAAATTCGAAATGTATATTTGACTTTATTTTACTTTGACTAACTCTACTTGCGTGCCTATAATATCACTTATCGCCTCAGGATGCAAGCTGCCATACCTGTCAAGCAACGCTACATGCAATCAGAACTGGTCAAGCATGGATCGGATCTTCACAGGTCCCTATGTGTTTGAACTAATAGAAGTACAACGGAAACAGTGAGCGAGTTCAAGTCATATCGGCGATATTTCAGCCATATCATGACTAAAAACAAGTTATAATTCATAATAGATAAAGGTAAAGGACAAGGACAGTAAACTATAATATCACATATATAAATGTAAAACTAGTAATTAAGTCAAAAACATTTAACTATAAATGACAAAACAATATAAAACAGGCTATAAATTACCAACAGCTGAAAGTTGATCACCATACAAGGGACCATGGGGACTTACAGCACATTTGCTTCTTGCATGGACCCTAGCTGGATTTACACCATCGCATCAGATGTCATCAATTGTCGACAAATCTAGCTATAAAATAAATAACATATAGATACTACGATTGAAATCTGGTAGATATAAAAAATACCTTAAATGACATGGACTTACATACCCTCTCAGGGGTAAAATAATTTTACGATACTTCAACCCCCGTCGTGGGTATTGCCACGAACAATCTTAGTTAATAATTATTTTCTGCCGATTAATAAAACATTTAGCTACACATACATCAAAATTTATCAATTAAATCAATTTCCTTTAAAAAGCCAATGATTAAAATGAAATTAATGCCATTAGAAATATCCTTCATTTGAGATATTGATCCCTTGTGATGAAACCCCCTCAAAACAATACTGTCAGACCGTGATTATACAATGGAATTTTTAATGAATGAAGCCAATCGAATCTAATGGTCAACAGTACTTTTTTTTTTGAAAACCACATTGAATGTTAGTAATAGGATCATTGTTTTCTAGAAACCACACTAATCTATTATTGACCACGCGTTCCATAGTTTTACAAACGCAACTAGTTAAAGAAATTTGTCTATAGTTAGATGGATCTGTATTGACTCGGCCAGGCGTAGGTATTGGTACAACACTGGCTTGACGCCAAGAAGGAGGAAAGTGGCCCGTTGTCCAAATATGATAAAAAATGTTCAGAAGTGTTTCAAGACATGCATTGGGTGAATGTTTCAGGAACTGATAATGGATATTTTGGTATTTCTTACCAATCTTTCCAATGAATGAAATAACCAATTGTTCCCAGAATTTAAAAACAGTTTCAGAAAAAAATGTCTCAATTATCTTTGGGAATGTGCCTCAAGATAATACTCTAGACATACAGCAGGTCAGTGCCGAGAGAGGAAACCTGGGAGACAATGACGTGGTCGCTGATGTTCTTAGTGGTTGCTGTGGTTGGTGAAGACGTTCCACGTTCTTCTTCTTTCCTGTTTAGTTTCCATTCACAACGAACGGTGGGGGTGTTTGTCACCGAGGTGGTCACAGTGTCTCCGAATGAGGAGGACGATGGAGACAATTACAATGATAAGCACAGATCACACAGAATAAATACACTCTCGAGAAGAGATGAATCACAAAATGCAGGTTGTTGTGTATTGTAACTGTCGGTGTGTCTGTTGTTGTTGTGGACCGAGACGAACATTGCAGAAATCACTTGGCGTTGGCTGACCTCTTCATCTTTGTGGCTAGTGCTCTGTGATAGGTACCGGAAATCGAAGCTCCACCAATATGTCCGCCTCAGAGATGCTTGCATGTTGTTGGATATGCTGCCTGTTGTTGATGAATACTTGTCCAATTGACAACACGTCTGCAGGTCCACAACGTGTTATCATGAGGGTTTCACAAGGTACTTAGTGCTCTCTTCCCAGTTTCAAGCTGGCTCCTCATGCTGGTTTCCACTGAAAGCACAGCATAAAGCAGCAGCCCCATAAGTTCAAGAGTTTGGCTAGTCTCTCGCACCCCTCACCAAGGTAACGGTCAAACAGCTGATCAATACATTCCAGAAGATGTGTGTGTAAAGGGGAAAGTTGGAGAATATGTGTTTTTTAACCAATCGCCTGGCGTATACTGCCTGTGATACACTGTAAACTGCATGTGATATACTGTATACTGCATGTGATATACTGTATACTGCACGTGATATACTGTATACTGCATGTGATACACAGTATACTGCATGTGATGTACTGTATACTGCATGTGATATACTGTATACTCCATGTGATATACTGTATATTGTATGTGATATACTGTAAACTGCATGTGACATACTGTATACTGCATGTGATATACTGTATATTGTATGTGATATACTGTATATTGTATGTGGTATACTGTATACTGCCTGTGATATACTGTATATTGTATGTGATATACTGTATACTGCATGTGCTATACTGTATACTGCATGTGATATACTGTATACTGCATGTGATATACTGTATATTGTATGTGATATACTGTATATTGTATGTGATATACTGTTTATTGTATTTGATATACTGTATATTGTATGTAATAACTGTGTCAAAGCCTCTAGAGTGGTCATGCTCATAATTGTGGGATAGACATGTTACTGTATGGTGACAGTCAGAGAGCACAGATGCTGATAGATCGAAGATAAACCCTCCCAAAATAAGCAAATTGTACCACTTTTTTAACCTTCAGCGTGGTCTTAGTGTGCCAACACGATTAAGTCTGTGTCGACATGGAAAATATCAGTAGGATGATCCAACCTTTTATTGTATTTCCATTGATTCCATCACAACTTGATCGAGTGGGTGCTTTTAGCTGGTTATGGCTTGGGGAAGGGGGGAGGGCGTTTTACGACAGATATACTTGATGAACGTTTCTCGAATTCCATCAACTCGAAATGCATAGATGATAGGGTTGATCACACTGTTGAGCACCAACAGAGAAAATAATATGTTCAGGGTAGTTATAGAGGAGCGTAAATACCGTAAGTTCGGGCGTACTGCCACAGTCAGGAAGAAGAGATATTGTGGAGTATTTAGTATGAGAAATGGGACAACGACGCTTGCACTTGTCAACATTGCCTTCATATTCATATTTATCTCGTTGATGTATCTCTCTCTACCCACGAAGTTCGGGATGATTTTTCTGATCTGTTGCCTGGCAACAAAGAACATGTAAACATTGCAGAGAAAGACGAGGATGATACAGGGAAGGCTTGTCGTAGCAAACACGAAGAGACTCTTAGAAGTAGCAAGAAGCAGGAAGTTGCACTCTTGGATGTTTGTGTCGGCGAAACTGTAAGCAGACGACACTACACAAACAGGAAATAGCCACGTGACCACGCCGATTGAGGTCATGACTCTCGTTTCATCGAGTTTGTAGTGACGGGAAGGGAACTTCACAGCGATAATTCTTTCCATGGATAGAACGGTGATAGTAACAAGAGACACACTTGACGAAAGGGCTAAGACACTGCATCTGATTATGCATTCAGTAGGGTTGTGCAAATGGTTGTAGACAGCAACAGAATGGTACGTAAAGAAGAATCCCACCATTGTGTCTGACACAGACTGATTGATGAGCAGAAGACGAAGGAAGGTCTTAATCCGTCGACATTTTGCCAGCGTCACTATTGTGAGGACATTCTCTAGGATCACCCAGGCACCAATCAGAATTTGTACCAGCATTACAGATTTCCAACGAGAACCGTTTTTGCAGCTGATGCATACATATGTCATATTTTGGTCATTGTCAGGAACGATTGTTGAAGTGTTCATTGTTGGTATGATGCTGATCTTGGCATGGAAATTTGATTCAGCTTGTTCAAAGTTTGTGGGCTCACATTATGTCGATGTTGATCAATATATCGGTTAATGATTACCCAGATTTCCCAGAAAACAGCGTCTCAGTTTGCTCACATGGCATCAATGGCAAAGTCTAGAATGGATATGGTCACAGGTGCTTCAGTTCTGTAGTAATCCGATCGTCAAGACAGTCTCTCCACTTGCTTATGCTTATGAGGAAGAAGTCTCTCAGATACGCCTGAAACTGATAAAATGCAATCAATTATACACAAAGCACTTTCGGACATGAACTTTATCAAATAGTCAAGTGTCACTGCAACAAGGATTGCACAAAAGAAGATACCGTTTTGTTTATTGTTTAACGCTGAACTCAGCTATTCTCCATGTACGCGACAATGAGTCTGCATCAGACAATCTAGTGAATAACATCATAAGCATCGAATTGTCCATTTGGAATATGTTTCCATGTTTCAAGCCAGTCCACGAACCTGACAATCTGTTCCTGTTATTTGTCTCTTGAAACAAGCATGGGTAGATGAAGACCCAGATCTTGAATGTTGAGCTGTAACAACACATGTGCAATTGTTACGGTAAATAATATGCCGTGACAAAAGGTTTAAGAGTTCCCTTTGAACCAGCAAATTAAACACAGACAAGTCTAAAATATTCAATAATATATTGAGCAAACAATGGGCAAGCTACAATGAATGACAATGCAGATATCTAGTACAATGCAATTGAGTCACAAATCTAAAATATTGGGTCACAAATATAAACTATTAACTCGCCAGAGTTTTGACATTTATAGTGAGAACAGATATACTGACTGAGATTGTTGTAGACGAATAGGCAAGCACGGTCGTCTTGAATGTTGAACAACTTGACGGTGGCAGACAGATGTGTCTAACTCCAGTCATGTGACTTTATATAGCTTTTACACAGTTCTCGAGCATTCTAGCAAAGCTTGGCTCCATCATTATTCTCTCAGAACGTTACGGGATTTTTCGAACATACGACCGGAAGTCAAAACAAAATAAAGCCAGCCAAGGGACGCAACTGTGAAGTGCTATCAAAAAGGCACACTGCTAAAACAACTATTGCCAATGAACACATATGATGCGAGATGCGAGCCAAAACCCACACTCAAAACTTCAAACAATGTGACCCATAATATTTATCACTTAATCAATGTGATATTACAAATTACAAAAAACACACTCTCATAACACAATTAATCCATCAAGCTGTAGAAAAGTCAGATAAAATAACTCACTTAAGCAATGTTGGATGAGCTAATATAATCCCTTCCACTCCAAAGAGCACGTTCTGATTTTTCTCTCAAACATTTGCTTGAGGAAAAGTAATGAACTTAAACCTGTCAACGTGGTAGTCTGTTCAAGTGGATCATAAACTACCAAATACCATTCGTTTGATCATGTTTTACCTCACTTTAAATAAATAGTTCTTTAAAACTTTCAAAAAAGACTTAAGGCTGTGGTGAGACTTTCTACTCGTGAATATCATTATGATAATCATTCTCGGGTTATTTGTTTTGCATTTTTTTTCAAGCCTTTTTTTCGCTGCCTATATATCAATATATGACACCAAAGATGATCCATCTGTGGCAGACACGTGTATTGATAACAGGAAAACGTATGAGAGGAGGGATGCAATGTCGGCAAGGCAAGGCTAAATAGTAATAGATCTGGTTTATGAACGCAAAGAGCGTTCACTAAAACAGAATTGGGCATTAACATGAGCTTGGTGCACCCTCCTCTCTTTGATTTCACAGAGATTAGACATCTGTACTGTACTGTACAGTCAGTCAGTCAGTCAGTATGGTTTTACGCCGTTTTTAGCAACATTCCAACAATATCACGGATGGGGACACCAGAAATGGGCTTCACACATTGTACCCATGTGGGGAATCGAACACGAGCGTTCGGTGTGACGAGTGAACACTTTAAACACTAGGCTACCCTAAAGTCAATTTACCCTAGCAAGGCAACGTTGTCACATTGACTGCCTAATACCCGTGAACACAGCATTAGGCAACCTGCGCCATTGCTGTACCAACATGTCACCCAGCTCTTAAACATTCTGGGATTGTGCCCTTAAAACCCTAAGTCTTCTTCCAAGAGCATGCTATACCTGTTCGATGGGATTGATATAAGGTTATCTCGATGGCCGCTCCATGAAATCAATACCCGCAATAAAGTGTGTCAAAACAGCTGTGTGAGGTGTCGCATTGTCTTGTTGGAATTGGATGTCTAGACCATGAACAGTAAAGAATAGCACCACGTCCAGGACAAGGACCTAGTCATGATATTCCACTGAATTGCGCTTCCATTGAAATACGAGAAAACGGGAGCACAAGTTCCCCAAACTATTACGCTACCGCTATGAAATCTATCAACTTCCTGTTCGCAGCACTGGGCGTGACGTTTACCACTCCGACGCCACACTCGCACTATTCAGTCGGAAAATCGTAGGGTAAAGCGCGATTCGTCGCTAAACATAACCCTATTTGGTAGTCTCTGGTTTTAGGGCAGTTGCAACTGAGCCCAGCCTAGACGTTCATTTTGGTTTAGTGCCAGAATCGGTCCACCACAAAGACGTCGAGCACGAAGATGGGCACCCCACAAGCGAATTTGATTGCCCTTAGCATGTGACGTCACACGTGGACGTCCTGAGCTGGGGCGGCCAGATGTCTTACCTGTTTGATGAACACGTGTCCTCAGGTGGTGAAATATCTGTCAACTGTATCTCATAGCACCTGCAACAGCCTCAGTTGACTGGTCAGCCTGGAGTATGCCAATTGCACGTTCACGACTAACCGGCTTGGGCTCTGTATGCAAATATTTCGAGGTTAGATGAACATTTTTTAATGTTATATATGCTAACATCTTTATAAAATCTGGGGGTGAAACATTTCGACAAGAAGTAGGCATCCCCTTATTGCACCAGTTGTGCCCCCCTCTTTTCAGATCTGTTTCTTTATGCATATGAATCAGAACTTCTGGCACAATCAAAACCAAATAATTTGGCCAAGCAGTTTAACTTAAGCTTCAGGTTTATAGGTGATCTAATATATCTAAATAACGATTAAATAACCATTCCCATCCACCTAAATTCGATTAAGAAGATTAGCGAGACCGCCTCAGCTATTTCATATTTAGATCTATGCATAAAGATTCAGAGTGACAAAATCTCTCCACTAGGCTGTGCGACAAAGGGAATGATTTCAACTTCCAATAGTCAGCTTTCCTTTCATGTCGAGCAATATTCGAATACCTCCAGCCTTCGGTGCCATCTCTGAATATGTGTATCTAAATTCTAAAATTCTGGAACTGTATATCCTTATTCAGAATTGTAGCATCTTTGCTATATGTTGAATATATTTCGACATGTTTAAATGTCATTACAGCCTGGAGTACAAGCAAAGATAAATTTGGAAAACTCATGAGCATTCAATAAACAGAAAGGTTTTGCTTTTTGGGTTGAATAGTTAAAATTTAACCCTCTTGTAAGAGCCACAAGTGGCCAATTTGACATTGGAGGAGACAAAGAGAAAGTGTCAAAGTTGTTTATCACAGTTGGTTGTGTGAGCTTGGAAAACGGGGAACAACGTGCTGGAAGTGACTCTTTCAGACCAAGGGTGATTATTTGGTTGAACCATTGATTTTAATCAAATGAAACTATTTTTAGAACCACTGATAATTGTAATCAGTATTGCATATGGATTCAGAAAAAAAACATGGTTCCATTTCTTCTGATTATATCATTCTGAGGTAACTGAACATCGGTACCCATATTCGAGCTACACCAATGTGAGAAAAACATATTTTTATAAACCTATCACAACATAGACATGAAGCATATCAAAATGTACCTTGTGATTGGTGTTTTACAACTACCATTATATATCAGGAATCTCAATAATATATGTAATACATACTATGACCATAATTGCCTCTGCAAAAACCGAAGGTTTGTTGCAGAGGGTATGTATTCAACCCTGTTTGTGTGTGTATTAATGTGTCAGCAACTTTACTCAAAACCTACCAGATGGATTTCAATGAAACTTACTGGATTTCTTGGGTATGTTCCCAGAGCAAATCAATTAGATGTTGAAGAAATTATACTCTTAAGAAACACAACAACAGAAACTCAAAAGCAAAATATCATTGAAAAATTTGATCTTATTCAATTATATATAAATCAACGAAAATAAATGGTACAACATTGAACTTATATAGTGCAATACATTGGTATCTCGTGCACATTTCACAAGAATGACAGTCATCATAGCCATTACTGCTGTCCACGAGGTGGCGTTGACGTTACTACCTTGTATGACCACCTCTTTCTCCTTGACACAGATCGAATCAGTTGTTGGATGTTTCGTTGTTGAATCCTCCATTCCTCCTGCAGCATGTTGAACAACTGTTTAAGGGGCAATGGCACGTTTATCGATCTGATCCCACAGATAATTATCAATTGGTTTCAGATCCGGGGATCTGGAGGGCCAGGGGAGGGCATTGATATTGCTATTGGCCAGGTAATCCACCGTAGCACGTGCTGTGTGAGGTCTGGCGTTGTCCTGTTGGAACAGATCCCTCTGGCGATCGAGAAGGCGATGCGCGTGAGGACAGAGGATCTGGTCGATATATCGAGCGGCCGTTAGATTGCTTTGGACGAGCACCAATTCCAATGTGCAGACGTATGAGATGGTTCCTCACACCATGACGCTATCTCCACCAAATCTGTCCACTTGCCTGATGCAGTTTGGTGCAAAACATCCATTGCGTCGTCTGTAGACACGTTGTCTTCCGTCGCATCGCTTGAGGAAATACAGCGATTCAACCTGAACCATATGTGCCTCTAGTTTCCAAGGTGCCATGGCTGCACCGTGTTACACCACCTGACTCGCGGACGTAGAAGTAATCGTATCAGAGAGGGGGGCAACATGTGTACGTCTGGCACGCATACCTGCCTCTCGGAGACGGTTCCTGATTGTCTGGTCGGAGATTCTCCAGGCTCCAAACCGTTCTTGTACTGTGTCCCGGGCGGAACGATCGGGGTTACCCGGATGTAGCGATCTTGGACGGGTGTGGTGACTCGCATTTGTCAAACTGGAATGCACAAAACGGTCCCACAAACAAGTTAATGTGCTGGGATGAACGTTGAAGGTCCTTGCCACGGCACTCTTTGATTCGCCAGTTTGTAATCGTCCAATGGCAATATTTCAGTGGGCACCGTTGAGACGTCCGATTTTCTCATCCAGTATTTGCAAGGGTCTTGGATGAATTTGCCAGATGCATTTGGTTCTTTTATAGTCATAGGTTGTACTCATACTTTGCACGTGAAAAGCAACAATTGCGGCTTTTGGTTGTGTTCCATAACAGTCAAGCTCATCATGACAATCATGATCGATAAAACCATTCAAAATCGTTTATGGTTGCATTCGCTCACGCATGTTCTTCTAAACCACACCAATAACAATACTCAACCCTCAAAACCTGCTTAACTTGACATATGCGTACAAACTCTCGATCATAATTTTCAAATTTTATTTTTCGTTTCTTTTATTAAAGAGTGTATGTTAAAATACATGTACACAGAGGTACTTTGAAGTAAATGGGAATATGAATAATATCTCAAAAAGTTATGGATGGAATTGAGTGAATCTTGGTGGTTATGTTAGATATGACGCAGGGGCTAACTGCGTACTGTTTGGTGAAAATAAGTATACATTGAAGTACAAGTACACAGTAGTACTTTACAAATGCAATAGTGAATGGAGATTGCTGTGCAAGCGGAGGCATGTTCTCTAACGAGGGCCCTTCTAGTTTCCAAATTAAGAAAAAATATGCGTAGAATTCATGCTTGTGTTTGTGTGTCAAATAATTGCGAAGCTTGTATTTCAACAGTATATTTTGTTCTTGTTGGTTAATGACGGATTGATTGACAATGCGAGTTACTTAACAATACTAAATCCTTGTGAAAGTTAAAATAAATATACTAATACACATTATATATTGCACTTGCATACGCCACTTGTAATATGTAGTTATCTGTTTACTATGATATAATTTGTCACTCCTGTATTAATACATTAAGTTAATATTGACTGCAGATCTGGCTTTATGTCATTTAATTACCAAGACATGAGTGTCAGTATGTCAATTCTGACTCCACTGGTAGGCCTGATTTAACACTAGTGCAAGACTATTTGATAGTCACATTAACCTTACCTGGATACTATTATTACCACACATGTGTGTCATGGTGGTATATATTATGAAATGGGAGAATACATTAATTGAATAAATGGTTTCCATTAATATAGGCCAATACTTACAATGTTGGTGTCCAATGAAGGAAAGACAATATTTCATTAATTTATATGATTATGTCATATTTTATGTCACCAAATTCAAATTAGAAGCATATTATATGGTTATTTCTATACCATGCATCATAAGCTGCCTTTTGATATGCTACACGACTATGTTGTGATAAGTTTATGAAAATATGTTTTCTCTCGAAATGGTGTCGCAAGCAATTTTGGGAACTGATATTCAATCACCCCCACAATGACACTTATAGCTAGCAGAAAAAATGGAACCACACAATTGTGATTACAATTAGTATTGGTTACCACAATTAACATGTAATTCCACGGAATTACACAAGCCCCTGCACTAAGTTGAGTTTTGGTTAACACAGTGTGACTAATTCAGTGATGAGACTTCAAGCTGAGGATGCAGGAAGAACGCCTCAATTAATGCAGACCATTTTGATGAAACCCACGACCACGAACATAATCAAGACGATGCTAAAATTCACATCAATGATGAAATGCTTCTGGAACGGCAAGAGTATACAAAGCATTTGTATGAAATTGTGAGTACGAAATCACCTACCTGAGTTAAGGAAAAGTGCCAGCGAGTGGAAGAACACGATCTTGACCACGTTGACTGAGTTGATTGACATTGAGTGTCTGTTACTGACAGTGTATATCCTCCTATTGTTTGACGTTTGAAATATGATAACACATGGTCATGCCAGGAGATGCATCACAGTCTAAGACTGTCAGAGATCGGTTTTCCATCCGCCGGGTTAAGATCAATACAGATACCTCATTATGGGAAGAAAGAGCCAAGCTGAATGGCGCCAATCGATTCTTTACAGTCGGGTAATACTGTTGGACAGACAGACAGATATTTTATTTCAGTATCACCTCACATATACATATATATATATAAAATATAACATATAAGTGAGCCCCCCTTTAAGGGTTATGAGAGACTTATGTGTTAATGCATTATAAACACTAAAATAAATAATGATATAGTTATATACAGTATAAAATCTATAATATGTTTTCTTCTTTGCAAGATATAAAAGCAGGTTTTGGCACTGAAATATACATGGTGTTTAAAAAGTAAAACTAATTTATCATCATCACAGAGATCTAAGAAGTTGGGATAGCTAAAACAGACATTTTCATATTATATAAACTTTCACGCAAATCATCATACATAGGGCAATACAACAGAACGTGTCTTTCATCCTCAACACTCTCACTGCACTGAAAACATACCCTCTCATTCGATTACGATTCGTATACTGTACAGCGTTTGGCAAATAAACACATGTCGGCGAGAAAGGGGATTATGATGTTTTTACAGAGGTAAGTGTCTGGTACTCTTCATTGGGAATGGATACTAAAATACTTTCTTTGCACATTGATTGAATTAGATGTAATGGTTTAGAGGTTACTGAAGATTCAAGGACATACACAGAATTTAAACACAATAGAATAGTTTGAATTTACTTTTTAGGCATTATTTCGGCATTATAATGTGTAAACACAAATAATTATACATCCAATAGATTAGACATAATTTAACTTACTAATTTGAAGCTTACTGAATTGTAACTAGTTATTTTCCATAATCTAAAGTTGATAATGTTACCTAATCGAATATAAAGTGATACGTCGCGCCTTTGCATCGAATATATATATTCATGTCAGTGTTATTACAACAATTAAATCTTTTACTATGTTTGTTACAAAACACAGTAAGTTTGTAATTAAAAAACACCTCACACACAGACAGAAGCAATATCATAAGTTATTACATGTAAACTATACAAAGGTATTTCAAGCATTTTTGTTCAAGGTCTGGGGCGGTGGGGTAGCCTAATGGTTAAAGCGTTCGCTCGTCACGCCGAAGACCCGGGTTCGAATCCCCACATGGGCACAATGTGTGAAGCCCATTTCTGGTGTCCCCCGCCGTGATGTTGCTGGAATATTGCTAAAAGCGGCGTAAAAACCAAACTCAGTCAGTCAGTTGTTCAAGCTCTTGAAAGTTTCATGTTGATTTGAATTGTCAGTTTTCTATGCAATTTACATGAGCATTGTGTAAAACATTTGTATTTGATCTCTGTAATTATCAAATCCGGTGTAATTATCACGTGTATCAATGAACTCAGTCTCTATTGATCCATCGTCAATAAAAGCTTGATAGTATAACAGTTACGGTATCGATACACATGCGTGTAATCATTCAATCAGATTACAGTAATGAGATAATTGAACACTTCTTTCGACCTTGAAATAACAGCCTCCGGTAGAATGCATATGTAGTTATGTTGTCCCGTGACAAGTGTAAAATAAACAGATGTGCTGTTCTATCATTGGACAACTTGCTTTATGGAGTCACGCCCCTCTCTGCAATGTTTATGCATGCATGTACATCTGTAATCTTATGAACCTCGTTTGCATTCAGTATAAATATAGGCACATTACCTTCATAAATATTGTGTGTGTGTGTGTGTGTGTGTGTGTGTGTGTGTGTGTGTGTGTGTGTGTTTCAACTGCAAGTTTATACACTATAATAATTCAAGATAGTGTCACTTCGTGAATTCCTTAATACGTGTACTTTATTTTGGATATTCATTCCTATCAAAGTGAAGATTATATTTACACGTACAGCAAACCATTATGTTTTAAGCACCAGTTGTGTGCGTAAAATGTATATGAAAATAAATACTTTATCTACTCAATGGTTGGATTTCAATCGCTTTGTTTTACTCATCGATAAACACTAGAATGAGGACAAATAAACTCGCCAAAGTGTCTATCTACTCCTATTTGTCCTATGTGTATATTTCATAATCGTTACCAGTGTGTATGTATACAATACACAAACTGTTACATGATAGCTTGAGTTGATAAAGCCGAAACCCAGCATATCGACTGGTCAACGATATAGCCAATAATCAATCTCTATCCAAGCTGTTGAGTGACCAAACGTGCTCTTCAGAAATTTCACCCATGCCCCATCTCCTGTCCTTACCTCATGATACGATTGGTCACAGATAACATATGACCAGCCACTATATTGAACAGTTGAGATACAAAACGTTTTATTTGGGAAATTTGATGACGCCCTATCACGTGACTGTTTGTTTGATGTCTATCCAAGGAATATGTAGTACATGTATACATTTTTATATGTATGTTGGTATGGTCACGTATGTTTTCTGCATTAAATCAAGATGAAACAAAGTGCCAGGCTATGAATGTGCTCTATGTTAGTCACAGACTAGCGTTATTTAGTACTTTCATTAAAATAATTCGTATACACTAGAAATGTATCGGCAAAACGCTATTTTCGTCGAAGATTATAAAATACCTAAGTAAATTCTTCTTTACAGTATGTCATTGTCATAGATGTTTTGTAAATATAAACCTCATACAATGATATGAAAGAGAGAATTTGTTTATGTGTGTCTCTTCTCTTACATACAAAGAATACATGCATATTGTGATAAAATATAAATGTACAAGCCGCCAAAGGTCTACAAGAGAAGCTTGCAATAAAATTACATAAAACTTTGCAATACACGATATGTATTCACACCTGCTTTCTTTCAACATATATCTTTACGACACAATTTAACAATCAGGACTTGTTTGTACGACTAGACTGTTTCCTGTCATCCCCGATACCTGCCAGGGAAACCAGGTGTGATTAGCTCTAATTAGTCTTGGCACAGCGAGTGGGCAATCAGCGAGGGGTTTCAGGTGTTGAGTAGTTAGGTGGCTCTCGGGCTTAATGAGTTAATAAACAAGCATTTTATAAATATTTCCCTAAATTACACAACACTTTAACATTATTAATGCTAAGTAGTTGAATAAGTTTAAATACTGATGGACATTTATAATAATATGGCTCAATACACATTATTCTATAGTTATGATATGATGGACATTTTAATATAAAGTGTAGTTCATCTTCATATCATCTTTACACATTTTCGATTTACAAGATTTATGTTTTCATACCTACCAGTTCCTATTGCTAAATTATTGGAACTGAGTCTGAAGTTAGATAAGTACTTCCTACAAAGATATGGAATAGATTTACATAAATAATATTGAAGCGTACACTGGTTAAACATATTTTTATAAATTGCACATTTCGATGAGTTGGACAGCTGACTTAAGATTAACTGAATAGCCTGGTCATTTATTCTTTGTTTTATAACTATTAGATAATCTAGTGGTAATTCCTGCCGTAACCATATTTCACTTAATCCAATATTCGACAAAATATATTTCACCTGATACGCCCAGTTTTTTAACACCAGGGGTCTCCACCTCCTCATACAAATACTCATAACAACCCCGTAAAATACTATTTTCAGACACCAAGCTTACACCAATATTTAATCATGATATATTGCCTTTTAAATGCGAGCGGATAACGGCCTAATTCGGCATAAACCATGGAATTGCACATTGATTTCTTAACTTCTAATAACTTTCTACAAAACTCCAAATGCAACCTTTCAATATTTAAGCCTTTGTTATATCCCAATATCTCAGACGCATAAGCTAGTATACTGCCAACATAACAATCAAAGACATAAAAGAGATTCCAGGTTGAGAGAGAGCGACATGATATTACTGTAAATTGAAAAGAGGGCCTTCGTACCCTGGTCAGACAACTGCAGCTGTGCCTTTGAGAATCGGTTATTATAATTAAAGACTATTCCTAAATATGTAAACGTATCGACAACCTCTAGGACACAACCATTATATAACCCATGTTCTGACGATTTAACTTTACCACCTCTTCTAAAGACCATTATCTTTGGTTTAGCAATATTTACTTCAAGTTCCCACCGTTTGGAATAAGCTGACAGCGAATTCAACTGTGTTTGCAATCTTTCAACAGATTCAGAAAATATTACAAGATCATAAGCAGAAACATATCTAAAGATTTAAACTGGTAAGGTATACATATATCTTTTAGGAAAGACTCCTCAAAATCACTGACATAGAAAGAAAATAAAATTGGCGATAATACTTCTCCCTGCATTAGGCCCAAACTATTCTGAAATACTGACTATCATAACCACCGATCCTCACACATGACCTTACATTAAACATTTAACGAATGAATAGCTGATAAAAGCTTCCCTCTAACGCCCACTTTTGCTAATTTATACCATAATTTACACCTATCTACTGAATCAAAAGCACGTTTGAAATCCACAAATGCACAATACAACAGTTTTTTACTGTTCAAGGTACGACTAATCACTGCATGGAACTATAGCATCAACTGTGCTGAGATGAGGGCGGAAACCAACCTGAGCATCCGGAATAGAGTCATGTTCCTCGGCCCAATTAAGAAGCCTCTGATTTAGTACTCTCGTCAACAACTTTCCAAAACAACTAATAAGACTTGTTCCCCTATAATTACTAGGAGCTCTGGCATCACCTTTCTTGAAAACTGGATTAATTAAAGCTGAAGCCCAGCTTTGGGGGAAGAACCCTGTGGATAGAACGCAATTAAATATTTTGTGTACAATAGGCAGTAAATAACAATCAAATTCAATCAAATATTCATTTATAATGCAATCAAGTCCATGAGATTTATCCCGTTTCAAACCGTTTATCGCTTGCTTTATTTCAATCAATGTTATTTCATTATCAAGTTCTGATACCACATTTGAGTCATTCAGGTTAGAGTCAGTAGCAGAGATATTTTCGTCATTACCTGCAATGTTTTTAAAATGTGCATACATTTCAGATAGGGGAATGTCAATGTTTGTCTTCTTCCGTTTCGAAAACATTGCATGAAATTGTTTCGGGTTAATTCTTTTCAACTGCTCGAGTCTACTGCCCCCAGATTTTAGATACCGTCGTTTATATTTCTTTTCTAATGTTTTATATGTCTTCTTCTCCATAAGTAATTCAGCGTGGTTATAATATGTTTTACTGCGATTAAATTTATCAAGTGAACGAACATAGTCCATGTAGCATGTTTTCAGAGAGTCATCAAACCACGGTTTATCACCGATCCGGACCGGGGCACGTGGTTTGCTGATGTCTCAGCGATTGTGTGTGTGGTTGTTGTTGATGTCACGTGACCCTTGTCTATTGCATGTTTTGAAGAACGGTGACATAACATCAGTAAGGATTGTTGTGAAGTTGTCGATACTCTTGCCCATGCACGGTTGTGATGTAATATTATCTTCAATAAAAGAGCTTTCCAATCGGTCGATGTTAGAAAGTAGCGCTAACTTAGGGCCTGTTCGATTATTGCGAAACTGGTTTTGGTGTCTGAAACTGGTTTCTCCTGTTATATACGAGTGTCTAGTTTCGGATATATGGTTTCAAAGTGAAACTAGTTTCTAGTTTTATAAACGAGTGGATGGTTTCACCATCCGGTTTCAAAATCGATACAAACTAAATGTTTCAGCTAGTATATACTAAGCAGCAAAAGAAACGTCAGTTTGTAATTGTCCTTCGCAGAAACGGATAACTCTAAACTCATTTAATGTTTTGATTGTATATTTTTGACAACATCTCCAACTTTACCTGACCAAAGACATTCCTTCCCAAACTCGGAATGGAACCGAGGAAATGGTCTCAAAAACGCAACCTGATCTCGGAGATGGTACGGTGTTCTCTATGTTTTTCATGCAACTCATGCTGCACGTGCTATTCACAAGAACCAGCCCTATAAAATGCACCCCAAACCTGGTTGAAACATTCACATTACAACGTCAGCAGGGTGCCCCTTCTCACGACAGCTCAGAGGAACCAGGCGCTAGAAAGACTTGAAGCTGGCCACACTGCACAAGCCGTTGCCAATCACTTCCAGGTTAACGTTCTGACCATCTACAGGCTGCAGCAACGTTTCCGGGCCACCAACACCACAAATGATCGCCCCCGTACTGGCAGACCAATGGTGACCAAACGACGACAAGACCGCCATGTTGTGCGACAGCATGTACAGAATCCCTTCATGCAGGCATCCGAAACAGCACGCCAGACAGTGGGAACACACGGAAGACCAATCAGTACTGAATACAGTACGCCGACGTATTAACAGCGCGAACCTCCATTGCCGTAGACCTTACCGGGGACCTATCCTCACCCCTCGTCATCGGCGTGAACGTCTGCTGTTTGCCCTACAACACCAAAACTGGCGATACAGGCAATGGAGAACTGTTCTGTTCACAGATGAGAGTCGGTACTGCGTATCAACTGCAGATGGCAGAACAAGAAAATGGCGATGACGTGGCCAGCGTTACTCAGACCAATGGGTTAATGAAAGAGACTCATTGGGAGGTGCAAGCATCATGGAATGGGGTGGAATAGGCCTGAACCAGTGAGTAGGTCCTGTGGTTATCCGGAACCTTGGTCCAGGGAGAGGAGGCGGAATCACAGAGGTGCACTACATCGACCAAGCTCTCAGACCCCATGTCATACCACATTTCGCACGTCACCGGAACAAGATTTTCCAGCATGGTAACGCCAGGGCCCATACTGCCAGGGCTACACGGGACTTCCTACAGCAGAACGGTGTCAACATTATGCAGTGGCCAGCCCTTAGTCCTGATTTAAAACCGGTTGAACATCTTTGGGATGAAATTCAGAGGAGACTGAATCATGTCATACCAAGGCCGAACACAGCTGATTTATTGCGCCAGGCCTTTCTCAGAGTGTTGTTCAAGGTGCCAATGGCCTTCATCAATCGATTGGGGCACTCCATGCATAGACGTTGTGCTTCAGTCATTGCCGCTCGTGGTGGTCACATTAGATACTGAAGTCAAGAGTCTGAATGAACTGCAAACGTTCACGTAATGTCTTGAAATTGTGCTGAGTTATTCACTGATGTGTGAAGATATTGTACACAAAAAATATTTTTGATCGCCTTTTTATGTCCATTTCTGTAATGATTTGATTACAGTGCCTCTTTAATTTTGAATTCGTACTGACGTATTTTTTGCTGCTGAGTATATACGAATTGAATGACAGCATTGCCAAAGGTAATATTTTTAGGTCATTTTATCAGGGAATTAACAAATAATAAAGAGATGAGATGCTTTTGGAAGTAAATATTTGCGTATATGTAATTATTCTGTTACAAGTAATTATATATATACAAGTTACATAAAATAGTCATGTTCAATAAACTGGGGTTTTAAATAATATTTTCCTAGTTCTCATTGATTTTTATCATTATTTTGGTTACAGAAACTGCTGCTCTATTTTGCCACCAATATCTTTTCCGCCATGTTTGTTGTAAGAGAACGCGAAACTGAAACTGCGAAACCTGCCTCGGAGATGGTTTCGAAGTTTCAGATCCCAGTTTTAGGTTTCGACATAAACGAGTGCATGGTTTTCCAGAAACCAAAACCGGTTTAGCATAATCGAATAGGCCCTTACTCTCCGTTACGAATTCGGCACGCCAGCGGTGATTGACATAAGACTGACCTTGAACTTGATTGGTGGTGTCCACTTCAGGTGTAGGTCGGAGTCTTGTTGACATTACGACATGTAACGGTGCGTGGTCCGAAAAAGTGGTGAAATTGCTTATTATAAATGACGGAAACATTTCGAATATGGCTGGATCACATATTAGATAGTCAATTACAGACAAACCTCGATAACAATTATAAGTAAAATCATTTGCCATGTTATTGGGGTGTCTTCCATTCTTTGTCCAGATGTTTTCCACAGCATTAACAGTTTATTACCAAATTCGTTGTGGCCATTATACGGATTGACACGGGCTCGCACTTCCGAGTCACTAGTGTAGGATGCTATGTTTACTAGTTGATCTGTTACAGTGGAGGGTAGGTTGTCATCTGTAATGTAATCAGGTTTGGACTGGGTCCAACTGGTAAAGTCTTCCACTAAGAATACTTTACCAATTGCCATATAGTTTGCTATTTGATCCTCAATTTCCTGGAAAAGATCACAATCATAGTGCTTATAGAAGGTTGATCCTGGAGGTGGTAGATACACAAGTGCACAATACACTTCTTCATTACACACAGTTATGGACCTGTTGAATTTAAGCCACACAACTGAATCATCTCTGTAACTGTGATCACGTTGCACAATAAGTCTTTGATCAACACTATAATTCCACCTCCTTGTTTTGATTTTGTTTTTCTTCTGGGCACTACATATGACTTGTAACCAGGTACGTCGAGTTTAAAAGAGTTATCGATCCAGCATTCAGACAGAAAGACAATATCATATGTGTGAAGAGAATTACTGAATGCTTTATGATTCCATTTATTTTGAAAACCACCATTAATGTTCCAGGAAATTAAATTTATCGTCTGGGATAGTACATCCTCCAGAGACTCCTGTCTGGCAGGGCTCTCAGCCGGTCCCAGATGTAACTTGCCATCAATGTACAACTTGTCTCGAACCAAGACAGCCTTCTTATTTTGAGCCTTGGCTTTCTTAAAAGTAGGCATCAACGCTTTTCTTCTATCTTGTATTTCTTTTGGGAATTGTTCTGATATGGATAAATTAGTGTTCTTGAGTTTCTCACTATTTTTTCTGACCATTTCTCTCTGTTGAAAGATGCGACATTTGGCTACTATAGGTCTGGTTTTACCAGTCTGTGCTCTGCCGATCCTGTGGGCCCTGTCTAGCTCCAGTGTGTCGGTTAGCTCCAGCTGTTCTGCAGAGAGCCGCTGTATCGTGGACACACAGTCCTCTACTCCCCCCCCCCTCCTGCACACTGAAGAACAGCAAATTATCCCTCATGGATCTGCACTTGAGATCTATCACCTCATCTTTCAGTTTTGCATTTGAGGTTTTTGTTTCTTCTACAGTTTTCTTTAAGTCCATAATGCCTGCATCCAAATTTGAGAAATGTGTTTCACTTTTTTCTTTATTTTCTTCCAAAAGTGAGCTTAAAAGTTGCTGGCTAATTTCCACTTCATTCATTCTCCCTTCAACTGTTTTCATTTCATCTTTAAGTTGGTTGACCGAATGTTCTATAACATCTAATTTCTGCAGTCTTTTACAGATATCATCCATCTTATGTACCAACTCCTGTGCCCAGGGTGGGGGATCGGGCGGGAAGGGATTATGCATGTGATGGCTTGGGCCCTGATTAGATGTATATCTTTGTTGGAATTGTGCTCCATAGTGCATGCCATGCGGAGAGAAGGTATCGTACTGCGTGTTATTTACAGAAGAAGAAGAAGAAGAAGAAGAAGAAGAAGAAGAAGAAGAAGAAGAAGAAGAAGATAGATATTGGATTTATTGTGTGACATGCTAATATGCGGTGCATGATGACACGATTAAAACATTTACATAACATCCGGCCATTTGGCCTATGAGACATATATGACAGTAAAAACATTTAAGATATATAAAAATGTATATTGCACATACATCACGATTCTTGCACACATAAGTACATTCATGCATGCGTCAAACTCACCCACACACTCACCCTTCTATCCTCACACCCACCCACACTCACAACCACCACCCAGACACACACCCACCCCAACCCCGTACTAATAGATATTTAATCTCCTCCTGTACATGCGGTAGACAAGAGCGGCAAGAGGTTTAACAAATGCTATGGGTTGCAGCATAAACACAGTCTGCTGAACGGCAGGCAGCAGCGATAAAAGCAGAGTCTAGCTGATTCAACTCCATGAGAAAACTGTAACGCAAATCTGAATAGAATGGGCAACTGATCAAAAAATGAATCTCATCCTCCACTGAGTGGGAGTCACAGAACTTACATAACCGATGTTCCAGAGGTGTCTTAGGTCGAGTGAACCTGCCACGTTCAACTTCTAAGGGGAGAGAACTACAGCGCAGCGTACGGTTCAGCCACCAGAGAACTTTTGAAAGGTCTATACGTTCGTAGTTTATTTCCATTCAACTGTCCACGATCATTCCATAATTCTCTAAACCATTCTTGTTCGTCAAGAGATTGAATCCACTCACAAGATAATTTAACATCAAGCCCTGTCATGTTATAGATGTCATGAACTGGAAGCTGTAATTTAGAAAGTAAGTCATAGACAGTTATTTACATTGTGTCTGAGCTTGCCTGTGTCTGAGTACCATCAAGGGAGAGCTTCGAGCTCACTGTATGATGTGGTGGGAGCCCACCCGACGTCGCCATGTTGTCAATACCAGGTGAATCTTCGCCCTGGCTGTCAATCTTTTTCTTCCGTGGTTTAGACTATTTACGGGGAGGTTTTCCTCCGGTTTCACGGTTCATTTGTATGAATGATACACAAGCATCATTTCAAGCCAAAAATTACCTTGAAGTTCAGCCTTTTCAGTCTTAACCAGAAAAAAAATCCCGGAGCTGTTCAGCCCAGCCACCTGTACCTGTATTCACATTCATTGGAAGCTATACATGCGTCAAGCGTCTTAAGTGACAACATTCGGAACAAAACGAAGTTGCGATGTTTATTGAAACTGTATATAATCTCTTACGAGAACTTATCTACAGCAGTGCAAAATTCGTGACCAGTCCAGTTCAGACAGGACTGGACAGCTTTGATGGTTGCACAGGGGTTTAAATGTGTTGAGAGGAAACCGAAAAGCAAAACACTCGATGTTATGAAAAGGTCATAGGATTATATCAATATATAATAGTGACAAAACCGTTTCCATTATCATAAGTGCTTACGTACATACCGGGTAAGGATAGCGTGATTGCCAGTAGTGGGCAGTGAACCTACTTAGTGCTTGACTATCCTCTTGTCTGAACGGCACTTGCCGTTGATGCCAAGAGAATTGGGCAAGCAGTGAGGATGACCAAACGTTCACGAAGGGGTTGTAAGAATTCCAACTGGTTGACATCCTTATTTACGCGTTCACTGAAGCTTAGAGTAATTGCATCTTAAAGGGGCACTGATCCAGAGCGATTAATGTTTCCAGCCAACAGTCTAATTACGAAACCTAGCTGCAAACTGGTCAGCTCCTGCTCCCTCGACCGTGACGGACACTGGGACTGGGCTACTGTCCACCTTGGCAGAATTTCTTCAACCTATTTAGTGGGACATTAGGAAGGGTGGATGCCCATCAGATGCCGTTATTTGAAAATATCCCCGGTAGTTTTTCACTTAGGTACTTAGGTATATACACTTTTTAACTAAGTACACAGTAAATGCTTATATATATTTCTTATGTAACAATGAAGTTCTATACGTTCGTATCCTCAAAACAGTGTCGGCCCATAAGGTTTCTTTTCAGACAATCAAACGTACATGCTACTCTCTTGCTGTAACCCTTGTTTGGTGTTAAACCTACACATGTTATTTGTCATCATTCACTTGATGGTCAGTTAATGAATTTATAACAGGTATAATTAGTGATAACACCACTCAGATTACCCGACAAAGGTACCCATTTGACAATTTTGTGTCTGGAGTAAACACTCATCATTATTAATTGAGGTCTGATGTGGCATATGTATTACATCTTATGTAATATGCGCATAGCAGTGCAGCAAGAGGAATTATCAGCTGAGTTTCAAAACAAACATCGATCAAAGGATTAACCGATAACACGCTGATTGATTAATTGCTTTTATCCTGCACAGCGGATTTGTCAAAAGGTAGTGTTTATATATGTAGATTTACTTATGTATACACCCTGTCGTAAAGTCTCTTTGTAAAAACAACGTCCTTCATTCAAAGGATTTACCGCCAATACATTGATTGATTCCTAAGTATTGGCTAAATAATTACTTTTTAAAGAATGGCGAACATCATGCAATTAGTTGCTATCTTGGGTGACCAATGGGATACACCAATGTGAAAAACCTGAAACGATAGATCACTTTTTCGCATATTAGACTGTTAAAAGACACATGACATGGAGCAGGATTCTTTGTCAGCTGCAGATGAATGGCATCTCATTCCTTTATGTGGATATTGATGGATACATTCCCCAAACAAGGTAATAGCCTGACATTGTTGCTATAACTTTAGTCTCAACAACAACAGAATCATTTTTCTTTTTGCCGTGAAGTGTAATGAGACAGACAACATACACTAGATCGCACTTAGGGCGTGTGTGTGAAATATGATACAAGTTGGCAATCTATAAGGTGTCTAGATATAACAGTCATGCTATAAATTCACTAAGTATAAGCAGATCGTATGCATTTTATGAAGTTTCAAAATGCATACAAATATGATAATAAACTAATTATGATTATAAGACTAAATATAAAGACGTACATTGACTTCGTTATTTCAGTCCTAACATTTCGTACCACTGGCAGATGGTTAAACTTAAAATGTTTTCATTTGTTATCAAAATAATGCCATTTAATACAACATCCAGATTGACTAGTAGTGAACCTCACTACTCTCCCCATGTACTTAGTTAGCCTTACTTTCAAACAATGCTATTATATCAGGCTTCTCGCCAAATTCAAAGTCAAACTATTTCTTAAATCAAATTCTACATCCATTTACAGTAACATTTTTATAAAGTCAACATTACTATGAAATAAAAAATTTACATCAAAATCAGCATTTTTATCAAAGGGAATTTGTTTTTTTTATAAGAAACCAAATTATTCATCACAGTCTACATAACTTTACAACAAAAAAACCATAAGATTATCGAGTAAAAAAAGATGTCATCTTTGTTGATCAGTCTATACTTATACTACCAATTGCGCATGAGGGTGGCGCAGCAGAAGCAACGAACCAGTCATGAATTCTGGAATTTCATCCGGGTACTCCCGGGAGAAAAACAATAACAAAAGCAACAACCAGTCCACGGAAATTGCTCTGGATCAGTGGCCCTTTAAAGGTCACATGCAACGTAAAAGACGACTTTGCAGATTCTGATATCTTTCGGTATGGACCTACAGATACAAATCATCAAAAATACAAATTCAACTTATAAAGTTGAAAAATAACGCGATGAAAAAAACCCACTGCCCTGGGCTGCGCAAATAGCGCATGCTCAGTGAACAGGTTCGCATAGCTTTGAAGCGGGATGTCCGGATTATAAGGTGGTGAGCAAGAGTAGTCTAATCAAAACAAATAGTAAATAATCTACTCGTTACATAAAAGAACCTTGTTAGGATCTAGATGTACTCAGCTATATGTGTCAACCAGTGAGGCTTTCGGCAATTCAAGACGGAAACCTTCGCTGGCGGTGAGTACTCGGTGAAGGCTTTCATGTTAGCTATTTTTCTAATGTTTTGTTGATATTTCACAGGCACGAGCTTTTTATATGTTATGACAGTAGATTACCGATTTAACTGTTTATATAATTTCATTTGTCTATTTCACCACACGTTACCAATTCCGACAGCAAATCAGCCATTTCCGACCACATCGAAGCAAGCCCCAATCATCAAATAGAGTGGTCTGACATCACCTTTCTCGCTAACAAACAAACAAACAAACAAACAAACAGACTTCACTAAACGCAAGCTCACCGAAGCCATCCACATCAAACGCCAAAAGCCCACCATCAACCAAGGATACTTCATTCCATCCGCTTATGATGCACTCATCCACCAAGCCCAATCTACTGTGTAAACTCCGCTGTATAAACATCTCATTATTATTTGTACATCATTGGCTTCCACGCCTGTCCTTTGTCTACTCTCTGGCTTCATCAGCTTACTGTCTAGCCAATTATGTTAATTATGTTGTTTTCTTTGTTACATTCAGTATATATATACTTCCCTCTTCTTCATGTTCCATTTATGCTTGACAACGGTACAAGAATCTGTATCGAAACGTCGCACTCACGAATAAAAAGAAGTTGTTATCCATAAAGTTTGTTCTATATTACACTTGAGTGCACACCCACCCGCTCTGACTGGGGTATCTTCCCATAAGACAGACCTCCAAAAAGGCAGACCGCTAAAAACAACACATTTTATGTTTGGTTGCATACGGCTTAATTAAGCTGTACCTTTGATAATAATGGTATGTGCCCAGATAAAAAAGACAACATTAGGTATTAACTATAGTTTTATCAATTCATATAATCAATTATGATTTTTAAATTAAGACATATTGAATCAACATATAGGTACATCAACATATATTTGCCAGATCACATTTACTTGTGAATGTTATCAAAAAAATAAATAAATATACATGTATCTATCAAGCATATGAGACCAAGCACCATATCATTTTACAAACACATGTTTGTCAGTGGACAGATAAGACTTATTAGAAAGTCACTTGAACATCATCATTTTCTCCTTTCACCTTGTTCTTGGCATACAGGAAGACATCAAGAAGGGTGATCGGAAAAAAGTCATAGGAAAAGAAGTCATGGAAAAACGTCATGTGAAAAATAACTATTAGAAAACATCCTGTTCTCCAGTTATATACTTTGTTTATACTGAATTTTATAAATACTATTTCACTTCCTCATTGAGTCTGTCTTATGGGAGGTCTGTCTTTTGGGAGTGAACCCTGACTGGGTTCGGTATCCCGGGTGCTTCATTTCGAGGGAAGTAAACCCAAGTACAAAATATTGCACTTTTGATTTGCGATTGTACGCTTATAATTTGTTTATATGTTTTTTCATAATCAGCAATGTATATTATGTGTCATGAATAAGTGATAATTGTGTTTTAATTATGTTTCATTTTTTAGTTGCATGTGATCTTAAGTAGAGTCTGCCATGGGACAATTTCCAGTATCTACCTGTTTATTGATTCAGTAAGCAGTGTGGGACGTTATCACAGGGGGCATTCGACTGTACATGAAAACCGGATGTTGCACGTCTGTAACAACCCATTTTCCACTGTACAGTTTTTCAGGGACAACACAGACTTCACGTTCATGGTAATTACAGACACTATTTTGAATAGAACGGGCTTAAAGTTTGTGTGTCCGCAGATGAAGCTTTCTTATGCCCTAAACACTATATTTATGATGTGACATTCTTTCATCCTCTTTATCGGGATGATTTACTGTCGCCTTTTGGATTGCGTGATCGTGCCTTACGCAAAAATATCTAAATCTGTGAATCATAGTAATATAGATGGTTTATTTCATACCATTAGACCTTTTCTACGCAGGCACAATTAGGATTTTCTTATACAAATGCCCAGTGCATGTATTGTGAATGTTTCAAGCCTTTGTTTTGACTGAAACTACACTGTAGGCTGAAGGGTAGTTGCTACTCTCTCAGGCTGTGACTGCAGGGGTAGTTGCGCCTTTACTGAGTCCTCTGATAGGTATTCGGAAAAGGTCATTTCTCAAAGACTTGCATGTTTATTTGTGCCATAAATATATTATATGAGTTCCGGGTGGATATCGGTGAACTTTTGCAGGTAAATTTGAAGTTGAAGTCACAACTATGCACATGGTTAATATTCAATTATTTGACAACTTTTTTACTAATTACTAATGTACAGTCACGCCATATGCTATGTTTTGAACGCTCATTTAGTTAAAGTTAACATGCAGGTCTATGTGGAAGTATGTCTTGTCCAAATACTAAATACCCGTTTGAATGGATGTTGAGGCCCTAGACGAGTGTTGCATTTCCTTAAATTCGTCACACGTTGTCACAAGTACCTCTACTAAAGTTAAAAATATGACACTCCTATGCGATAGATGCGGGCGAAGCTTCAAAACTAAGTATGGCTTGAAACTTCACTCCGACAGCATCCACAAGAACATATGGAGATTCGAATGTTTTGTGGGGCGGTGGGGTAGGCCAGTGGTTAAAGCGTTGGCTCGTCACGTCGAAGACCCGGGTTCAATTCCCCACATGGGTACAATGTGTGAAGCCCATTTCTGGTGTCCCCCGCCGTGATATTGCTGCAATATTGCTAAAAGCGGCGTAAAACTAAACTCACTCACTCGAATGTTTTGTATGTAATAAGAAATTCAACCAACTGTGGAGTTACAAATTTCATGTGAATCAATATCATGGTGTAAGACCAGAGAAGTGTCCAAGTTGTAAGAAATCGTACTTCTCAAAAAAGGATCTTGCGCGTCATCGCGAGACCTGATCGGGTAAGGATAATTCCAGGGACTCTGATGTCGTCAGAGCGTCGTGGCAAAGGATTACATGTATGAACACAAGAGAAGCTACCACTATGTACAGGTGCCATACATGTAACAAGAACTCTAAAAGGCGATCCTCGCTACATCATCACGAGAACAACGTACACAATGAACAATGAACACCTGAACATTTACATAGAGATATCATGTATGTCCGATAGCCCAAATAAAGAGTCGTCTGCTTTATTCATGTCGGAGCAGTGGATATAGAGAGCCAAAGGCTCGCATAATATAAATTTTATTCCTAATATATGATATTAATGATACGGAAACACACGAGGTTAATAATCCTTTTATCATATAATGTCATTCTGAAAATTACTCTAAAAAAGATGGAAATCATACGTGAATTTATATGAAGAGAATCGAGCACTCGCCTAAGGATACTTAGCGGTACACCAAGGTTAAGGTCGTTCATGACGGCGGCATACGGTGCTTGATTTTTAGTAGCTAATATCAGTGTTGTAAACTCCCCAAAAGTTCAGCCAGACAACTGGTCTGGTAACTCTCAAAAGTTACCAGACCGGTTGGAAAGTTTCCAGTCCAGACTTTTCTGGATTAAGAAAACTAAAAAGAATGTAAATAATAAATAATAAAGTTAATATTTGTATAGCGCCTGTTCCAACATATTGCTCAAAGGCGCTTAGGCGAAGGCTGTGTTGAACAAGTGGGTTTTTAGTTGTCGTTTAAACTGGTCGAGATTGACAATGTTCTGAATGTGCCGAGGAAGACGGTTCCAGAGCCAGGGCCCGGCTTTGGAGAACGATCTATCTCCATAGTGTCTTTTCCTAGTCATAGGAACATCCAGTGCTCTTGATGGTCTTGACCTAAGCTCTCTCCCTGGAGTGTAGGTTGATAGGAGTTCACTGATATACTCAGGAGCTAGACCATGCAGCGATTTGAAAACAAACACCAGGATCTTGAACTGGATACGTTGTCTCACTGGCAGCCAATGGAGGTCTTGTAAGACCGGGGAGATGTGATCTCGACGTCTGGTGTTGGTGATCACTCTGGCTGCACTGTTGTGCACTCTCTGGAGTCTGGAGAGTGAGTATTCCGATGCCCCATACAATAGACTATTGCAGTAGTCCATGCGAGATGTGACAAACGCATTAACTAGAGTCTTGACTGCATCCGTACCAATATGCTTCTTGATCAAGCTGATGTTTCTTAGATGGTAGTAGCATGACCTGCATACAGCATCGATGTGTCGCTCAGATGACAAGGATGACTCAAAAACCACACCTAGATTCCTTGCTTGAGAACTGGGGTTAACATCACAGTCACCAAGTTTCAATGGTGGGAACTGAAAGTTTGAAAGCAAAGATTTGGATCCAAAGATAATAAGTTCTGTCTTGTCGGCGTTGAGTTGGAGAAAGTGCGTGGACATCCAGTGCTGGATCTCCTTGACACAATCTACGATGGTCGCCTGAGCATTAGCAACAGAGGATGGGTGGAAAGGTCGGAAACCCATGTAGATCTGGGAATCGTCGGCATATAGATGAAATCCCAGATTGTATTTTGGGAATCTTATGTAAATAAGAGGATGGAACTGTTTAATGTCAGGTTATTGTCACAATAACACATGTTTTCAAATCTGTTTCAGTCAAGGCTTTAGTCAAGGCTTTAGCAGTTTAGTCATCATATTCAAAGTCAGATTCGTCCAAATCTGAAAAAACAGAATCATAGTCTGAATCTGAAGGGGGTGCAGATTCAGAACTTCCCCCTGCACTAGGCACTTCTTCAGCTTGAGGTACTTCAACTTCACTCAAATGATGCTCTAGAGTATTCAGTGAAACTGAATTCCTGACCCGCTTTGACTTAGGCAAAAACTCTGGCCTTCTATGATGATATTTGTTCCACTTCTGTATAGAGTGTGTTGGGTCAAAGTCAACAACTGCCTTGGAGTGAAGTTGGATTATCATCAAGAGTGTCATTGATGAGCTGCTGAGTTTGTTTCTGTATTGAGACTTGGTCAGCTTCGTTTGTGAAAATTCCCTTTCGCATTCAGCACTGGAAGATGGTAGAGACAGAATCAAATCTATTACCTCCAGGATGTTAGGACACCTCTCTGTGTGAAGTTTGTTGATTGTGGCCCAATTCAAGTTAGCCTCATGGACCTGATCACTGAAAAATAATAATGCCCTAATAATGACTTTGTAATGTTAAATTCTAGACATTATAGGAATATGAGCTCTCGACAGAGTCAGATAATTACAATCAGTAATTACATGGTATCTGGCTATCAGCATAACTGATTTCCTAACCTTTTATACAAAGCCTGTTTCAGGGCTGTCCATTCTTCTTCAGCTGTAGCTAGGCCCACCCCTTTCCTCTCTAAGATGTCATGGAAGTGATCCAACAATTTCATGAGGCAATCATCACCAAAATCTGCAAACATAAATCACTTCAAAGTTTTTATTAATCCTGAACTGAAGTCATTTGTGTCATCCATATAATACTAATATCACTATTCTGCCTAATTACATCATGGAAAATCAGGTAATACTTCACAGTTTTCAATAATGGTAAAAACAAGTATATTTTTAAGTTATCCTGTTCAACACATAACAAGATACAAAAGTCAAAAGAAGATAATTATAATCTCAGATGGAAAAAAGCTGAACATTTTAAGATGTTTCCACCATACGTGTTACATAACATTTTTACACATCATCTTTAATATTTACTAGTAATAAATTTAGTCAGACAATATGCCAAATTGGAATTAAGTGAAGGGATAAAGTACATTAAGTAAAGATAAGACATAGTTGAGACACCTCATTGGTACTAAGTTTGGAATAAGTTCAATAACTATTAGAATTCATATCAGTACTGAACAACACACACACACCCTTAGCTGGTAGGCCAAGAGTTAAGATCAGCCAACTTGGTTGCACTGAAAATACCCTTGTCAAGATCATCAAATCTTCTCTGAAGGCAGCTGACCAGACCTTTAATTACTCTGGCTGACTGTGCATCATGTTCAGATGTATTTCCTGTCAAACTTTCACCTTCAAACGTGTCCGAGGAAGCAACTTTTCTCAGTTCAAATCCATCTCTGAAATGCCACCACCATATTCTAAGAGCTACTTGACAGAAGAACACAACAGGAAACAGACAGAGAATACAAGCAGGGTGTAGGATTAGAATAGATTTGAGATGCTGGTGTTTGAATGAACTAGATATTACTAATTATATGCATTCATATGGTCAGTACACAAAAGCAGAGACTAACTGTGTTTACAGAAAAGATAAGCCTTAGCAGGGAAAGGATTGCAAAGCCAGGTCGCTACAAACATACAAGTTAAAAGATTATATTTGGTCACTTGACATGCATACCTTTCCCCCAGCTTGTTCAGGTTGATAAGTGTAGTTTCAAGCTGTCTATGGACCTGGCAGACACACCCTTCTCGTTCCTGGAGTTGCTTGGAAAGGCGAGCCAAAACACTGAGCACATCTACAAGGAAGTGGGCAAAGAAGATAATACTCTTTGACTTCAACTTTTTGACGAAGTTCATCGCCTTAGACTGAGCTGCTGACTGGGAACGTATCTGAGCAACCTGAAACAGATATAAATATTTAAGTCAACTATCAGAGTACTACTGTCGTACTATAAATAAGTCTGATATTAGTATCATGATGATGTTTACAAAAAGGAACATTACTGTGAATGTGATACAACGCAAGTAAAGAAAAGACATTGTACTAACTTTCTTTGCTCAAGCATTTTTCAACAGATATCAAGCAAGAATGTTCAGTTTAGTGTACACATATATCTCAATGTATTCACAAAAACACATTCTGACAATTGTAATTGTATATCATGTGTACTATCTGATTATTAGTATATTACTATCTGTTACTTATGTGTACTATCAAGGTTGCTATAACTGTAAGTTACTATAAAAAGAGCCTTAATTGTTAAACTTTTATATGTATAGATTTACCTTGCTCAAATGAAAAACCAGGGCCCTGTATCCATCGCAAAACGTACCTTCAAACAAACTAAACGCCGGTCATGGAGGAAATATGTGTCAAAAATCAACTCCCGCACACCCATGTCCAAGGTGTGGAACATGATTCAAAAGATTAAGGGCAAAGGGTCAAAATCAGGAGTTCACCACCTGAAAGATGGTGACTCCCTCCTAACAAATAAATCTGAAATTGCAAACAAACTTGGCGAAACTTTGGCAAACCACTCCTCATCAAATTATAACCCTCAGTTCCAGAAGTACCAAACCCAACAAGAAAAGAAACCAGTCAATTTTAACTCTGATAATGGGGAGGATTACAACGAAACGTTTTCCCTCCATGAATTACGTACTGCCCTAGGAGAGGCTCACGACACTGCGGCAGGAGCTGATGAAATCCATTATCAGCTTCTGAAACACCTCCCTGACACAGGCTTGGAAACACTCCTAAATATATTTGATGACATCTGGACATCCGGACACTTCCCCCCTTCGTGGCACAATGCCATTATCATCCCTATACCAAAACCCGGTCGCGATCATACTGATCCATCAAACTACCGTCCTATATCCCTAACTAGCTGCGTTTGCAAAACCATGGAGCGCATGGTCAACAATCGATTAATCTGGTACTTGGAGACCAATAACCTCCTCAGTGACCTCCAATGTGGTTTCCGAAAAAACCGAAGTACCATTGACCATCTGGTGCGTCTCGAATCATTCATCAAAAACTCCATTGTCAACAAACAACATACCGTATCTATCTTTTTCGACTTAGAAAAAGCATATGATACAACGTCGAAACATGGTATCCTAAAAGATTTACACGAGTTTGGATTGAGGGGTAGACTACCTCAATTCATATCTCAGTTTTTAAATAACAGACAATTTCAAGTTCGGGTGGGTTCCACGCTGTCTGACTATTTCCACCAAGATCAGGGCGTCCCCCAAGGCAGCATCCTGTCTGTCACACTTTTTAGCATCAAAATTAACAACCTCACTAACGTTCTGAACAGTTGCGTTGATGGGTCCCTTTTCGTGGATGACTTCAATATTTCATGTCGTGGTAAGAACATGCACGCAATAGAAAGGCAGCTACAACTCTGCCTTAACAAAATCCAAAAATGGGCCAATGAAAATGGTTTTAAGTTTTCAAACTCCAAAACAAATTGTATTCACTTTTGTCGTAAATACAAACCACACAAGGATCCAGACCTAACTTTAGATGGTACTCCCATCAAGGTAGTAGAAGAGGCCAAATTCCTTGGACTCATATTCGACCGCCACCTGACATTCTTACCACACATAAAATATTTGAAAACAAAGTGCTTAAAGGCTCTAGACTTGCTAAAAGTAGTCTCAAATACAGAGTGGGGAGGGGATAAGACCACCCTCCTTCACTTGTACAGATCATTAGTTCGCAGTAAACTAGATTATGGCTCCATTGTCTACGGTGGAGCCTGCAAAAGCAATTTAGAAAAATTAGACTCTATCCACCACCAAGGGCTGAGGCTCTGCCTGGGAGCTTTTAGGACCTCTCCGGTAGACAGTCTATATGCGGAGGCCAACGAACCTTCCCTTGAACAACGCCGCATTAAACTCTCAGTATATCACTAAACTGCAGTATATCACTAAATTACGTTCAAATGAGTCCAATCCAGCATACAATTGTGTTTTCAACCCGCTCTATGAAAACTTATTTCCTAAACTGCCAAGCTTGGTTCCACCACTTGGAATCAGGATCAAACCACACATACCTGCAGCTAAAATTGATCTCAACATCATTGCACCATACCGACTTCTGTCCTCACCACCATGGCAAATGGTGAAACCACAGATCGATCTTACCCTCACCAAACTCAAAAAGTCTGAAACAAATCCCTTGGTGTTCCAACAGGAATACAACCAGTTACGTTCGAAGTATAACACTCACAGATCCATTTTCACAGACGGATCCAAGGACGATGGCCAAGTTGCCAGCGCTACAGTCATTGGAGCCAAGACTGCCTCCTCTAGGATCCCCGACAACAGTTCCATTTTCACCGCTGAAGCCAAAGCTATCTTCTCAGCTTCTCACCTACATCCAACAGCAAAATCAGTCCAAAAACTTCATCGTTTTTACAGATTCACTATCCTGCCTTCAAGCACTTCTAAACGTGACTTCAAGTCACCCAATCATCCTGGACATACTAGAACTGTACAACGACCTTTCTACTGGCCAATATGACATCGTCCTCTGCTGGTTGCCGGGTCACGTCGGCATAGCAGGTAACACTAAGGCCGATGCTGCAGCAAAAGCAGCTCTTGAAAAGCCCCTATCTCCACTGCTAATCCCGTACAGTGATTTCAAACCCACTATCAAAAGCTATACTCGGGACCTGATGCAAAAAAAGGTGGGACACTCAAGTAGGAAGAAACAAACTCCATGAATTGAAGCCAACAATCGGTTATACCTACTTGGGTTGCCAGTCAAGACGTGATGAAGTAATTTTACGACGATGTCGTATTGGCCACAGTCGGTTTACACATGACTATCTGCTAAAAACGGATGGGGATGGAACCCCCATATGTCTCTCCTGCGATGAGGCTTTCACCGTCAAGCATATTCTGCTTGACTGTGTGGATTTTTACATCTGCAAGGGACTCGCATTATCACGCAACCAATCTGAAAGATCTGTTCTCCAGCGTGAGCGCTCATCTGATACTGAACTACCTGAGGGAAGTTGATCTATATCATAAAATGTAACTGTGTAATGTCACTAACGAATTTACCTGCTTTTCAATTTAATGCTATGACATTCTCTGTTCTAAAATGACAACGTAATGAATGTATGTCTTTGAAACGAAACCACTTTGTACTTACAATGTATATTAATGCAGACTTGTTCTCGTCACTATATGGCTGGAATAATGCCGATGTGACGTAAAGCCCAACTCAACTCAACTCTTTCAAGCCCAGTTCAACACGGTGTGCCATGCACTGAATCATCAAAATAGACGGATTGATCCTGCCTTGAAATAATGCAATGACACCATTCAGTTAACCAGTATTTACTGATGCTCCATCTCCAGCAAAGCCGACAATTTTTTCCTGTATCTCCTCAGTTGAGAGTTTGTTGAGAGTTTGTTTAAATGGAAAGATTCCATTATTGCCGAGTAAATTCCACTAGCATTGGCACATTCAGTCTCCATCATCCCTAGGAAATAACAGTGACATGCTCCTTGTCTGGCAAAGTGGACATAAACCACCTCGTTCTCAACACCCGAGACATCTGTTGATCAATCAGACATGATGGTACAGTAATTCGTCTGAGCCAACTCATCTTCAATTTTCTGGCGCTCAACCTCAGCTATTGAAAGCATGAACTCCTTGCATGACGTACGGTTTCTGTAGGTCCTAGATCCACACCCAGCTTCTCTTCCAAACAACACATCCACTCATAATCCGAAATGGGCCTTGAATTTTTAGCAATGCTATGTGCAACTCTGAAAAGTTTCTCTAGTCTTTCGAAAACGTCACTATTTAAAGTTTGAAGACTTTTTTCCGCTGGGCTGAATTCTGCATTGTGTGACTTTTCATTTTGACATGCAAAATTGTGTCCGTCCGATATTTCATGCGTGACAAGAGAATCACGTCTTAAATTACTGGAACCTACAACAAAAGGTCCTGATGCATACTTATGAAACTTATCTGTTAGTTTCCTGGTACTGAGTGGGCCGTATACCGATCTACATGTTTTACAATATATTCTTTCGTGAACCTCGTCGGTTAAAACCATGGAAAATCTGTCTTCCACGAAGAAACAATTGAACGTTTCCTTTTTCTTTCCATACTCTTTATCTTTCTTAGCTTGAGTCTTGCGTTTGTGGGCATCTGGAAGTCCTAAAAATTGTCGCAGCATGATATAAAAGGTCAAGCTGATAATCAAACAATAAGGAAAGCATGCCATTGCCTGGACGTCGCCATGCTGTAAACTTCAACCAGAGCTCCTTACACCGATATAGGCATCGCATGTCAGGTCTAGCTCTGATCGGATAATTTCAATCACTTGGCCAATGACGAATGAGGACAGAAACACGATTTTTATGTCAGGGAAGAAACTTTGATCTTAATTGGTTAGGTTACATTACAAAATTACACTGATTAAACAGCCAGACAATCGGGCGTGCAACCTCTTAAAACTGACCGTCCGGTCGCAAAACAGACCGCCCCGGACGGTCGGGCAGGCGGGAGTTTGCAATGCTGCTAATATATGCTTAAACTAAGATCTTTCCACCTAAAAAGAACAGTCAAACCGGGCAGGGCTTTGTTGGCAGTGTTTCTATTTCATTGCGGGTAATCACCTCTTCAATATCAGTTTCTGATACTTGACGCAACCAATTGGTGGTCTACTTGGTTGTGATCGATAGATCGAATAGATCCTTGGTTGGTACCTTTCTAAAACGATAACCTTTCAGTCGTGCCTCGTAATCCGTACCTTCATTTTGAACAAAGTACTCCGTTTCATGTTTCTAAAGTCAGTTACTGCAGTAATGACTCCAGAACCTCTGTCATCAATTTTTACAGAATCACCAATTTTGATAGTGGGGGCAGCCATGTTTGTTTACAAACTCGTCCACGCAATGTAAACTCGCGACGACGTCATCAATGAAATGTTAAACGTTTTAGGATTCGCATGGCGTGTATGGAGTTTGTGAAAGTAGTTCCTGGATTGACGTAATTTGCATAGTTTTGAGTGCAGGAATTCGCATGTTTTGGACAATTTCACATGTTCGATCCGTTGTTCGTCCATTCACCATTAGAATTTATTCATTTAAAATATTCGTTAAAATTATCCTTGATGTCACAATCACACATTGAATATCAAACAGTGAAGAATATTTTCACATAAATACACTCGAAGATTTCTAAAAATAAAATTCGCAGGAATTCGCATGTTTTGGACAATTTCACATGTTCGATCCGTTGTTCGTCCATTCACCATTAGAATTTATTCATTTAAAATATTCGTTAAAATTATCCTTGATGTCACAATCACACATTGAATATCAAACAGTGAAGAATATTTTCACATAAATACACTCGAAGATTTCTAAAAATAAAATTCTGTGACTAAAGCAAGGTCATTGGGACATGCCAAGTCACAGTTATATAGAAAGACCAAGGCGCCATAACATAGTAAGTTTGTTGTCTTGCTTGAAAAATATCACTATTTTTTGTGTGGCATTATTCAGAAAAATTAATTTATGCCTCTATGCAGCCATTTCATGTCCTTCCTCAAACCACGTAAAGGCAGTATAATTGTGTCCGGACCTCGGTTCAAATTGTCTGAAACAAAGGTCGTTTGACATGTCATTGAAATCTACCTCGAAGTCCAATTAAAATACTCATTTTACTGATCATGATATTAAGGTGAGTGAGTGATTGAGTATGGTTTTACACCGCTTTTAGCAATATTCCATCAATATGATATAATAGATTTTGTTTGCGCAGAAATGCAAAACGCTTGACACTTGTACTGTAGAACGTTGACCAAAAGGTTACTTTGCATCAAATATAAGTTTCGTTGTAATCGCTAATGCATAAATTATGATTGAACAAGAATGAACTTGAAACTATTATTACGTCAAAGGTGTCCGGACAATAGGTGTATTGTGTACTTGTCCTGTTTATGTGACGTGACTTACGTCACTTTAGTTGTGTAACTGGTTGTTACGTTAATGTCATTTTTCAGTTATCCCAGTGTTGGAATATTGTTTGGAAATGTCTCAGTAAAAAATTATCTGCCCTTCAGTTTGAATAATGCTTGGTAATAATATGTTGATTTCCTTTATCAGTGCGTCATCGTCATATTGTACCTCAACCTCAATGTTTTGAAAGTTGTTAGACTCAAGTTTGATTTTACCAGTGCAACAATCCAAAATTCGTTGTTGGACCTTTAAAGCATTTGTTTGAATGAGCGTCAATAGAATGACAAATAATATTGTTATAGAGTAACAACGTGAACTATGTTTTATATTACCACGGCGTAAGCAGCTAATTAGCATATCCAACGGCCATCACCGTCTGAGTCGTGCGGAAGCCTGAAGTTGACCTAACTCTGACAAAGTTTAAGAAATCTGAAACTTATGAATTACAATATAAACAAGAATATAATCAATTAAAAAATATATATAATACGTACAAATCCTTAGTTACAGATGGGTCCAAGGATGGTGGCGCGGTGGCATGTGCCACTGTGATTGGATCCCGAGCAATATCTTCTCGACTACCAAACAACAGTTCTATTTTCACAGCAGAAGCTCACGCCATCTTAACAGCTCTTAAATATATTAATAAACACCGTTAATATAAACAATACATAATCTTTTCCGATTCTCTTTCGTGTCTTCAGGCTATTAAAAATCTTTCTTGTAAACATCCACTTTTAATAGAAATTATTGAATTGTATAATGAGCTTGCTACTGGCCAATGCGACGTCGTCTTTTGTTGGTTACCGAGCCATGTTGGCATTTCTTGGAATACAATGGCTGATCTTGCTGCTAATGCCGCACTCAATAAATCTGTGACACCACTTCTTATCCCATACTCTGATTACAAAGCTAGCATTAGAACCTACATCCGTGATCTGATGCAAAAGAAGTGGGACAGCCAAGTAGGTATTAACAAATTACATGAAATAAAACCTTATATTGGTTACACCTACTTGGGTTGTCTGTCCAGATTTGAAGAGGTCGCATTGGCCATACAAGGTATACTCATGAATATTTGTTAAAAGGCGAAGATCCTCCGTTTTGCATCCCTTGTGATGAACGAATCACGGTCAAGCATGTCCTGCTTGACTGTAATAATAATAATAATAATAGTGCATATTTATAACGCGCACATATCCACGCTCAGAAGCATGCTCTTGGCGCTACGTAAGTACCTTAAAATAAATATATTATATATACAAAGCAAAAAAACTACAATGAATAGGTGCATAATACATAAACAATAAAGGCTATTGAGGATAATATTTAGCAAAGAGGTAGGTTTTGAGATTTGATTTAAAAAAGTTCAGAGATTCAGAGTGTTTGGGTCAAATGGGATAGAGTTCCAAAAGACAGGGGAAGTGTAGGAGAAAGTTCTGTATCCAAAGGTTTTAAGTTTGTAGTTCGGCACTGTCAGAAGGTTTTGCTGCTGTGAGCGAAGTTTGCGCGATGGACTGTAGGGGTTGATCAGATCTGCAATGTAGGGTGGAGCCTGGCCGTGAAGGGACTTGTATGTGAGGCATAGTGTCTTGAATTGAACCCTGGCTCTCACAGGTAACCAGTGGAGCTGCTTTAGACCTGGGGTAATGTGACTGTGTTTGGAAGTACGGCTAACGATGCGGGCGGCTGTATTTTGGACTTTTTGTAGTCTATCAAGTAGAGTGTCAGGGAGGCCAATATAGAGACTGTTACAATAATCTAGTCTGCTGAGAATTAGAGCACGGACAAGGGAATGAGCAGATTCTGTGGTAATTAGAGGACGTATACTGCAAATCACTCTAAGATGAGAATAGCATGTTCTGCACAGGTTATGTATCTGGGCTTCCATGGACAGACTGGGATCTAAGAGTATTCCCAGATCCTTGACTGAGTATGATAGTGTAATATCTGAGCTTGAAACCCCAATAGATGCAACATCTGACTTCCTGAGTTGCTGTTTTGTTCCAACAAAGAGAGCCTCTGTTTTTCCCTCGTTAAGCTTTAGTTTATTTGCAGTCATCCATGTCTTCAGAATACCTGTACAGTCTGATAGTTTGGCCAGTGCTTCTCCAGAACTCTCCGGGTGAAAAGAGGTGTAAAGTTGTGTATCATCTGCATAAGAATGATGCTGTAGACAGTGTTTGGAAATGATGTTAGATATACTGCCAGTGTAGAGGACAAACAACACAGGACCCAGTACAGAACCTTATGGTGTTGTGTACTGACTCCGACCTTCTAAATGAAACACATGAGATATCGTAGGTCTGCATAGTTTAATCGCACCGTTCGAAGTGAGGTACATCTGCCAAGGTTATTACGTCACTATGTGACGTAATCACACCACGTGCTCACGCGCTCATACGCGCGGATGTAGATGACATAACATAACATTTCCCCCCCCTTACAAAGAATACTTGAGGGAAACCCACTGAATAAATAAACAGTTCCTATAAGTAAAAGCTAAAACTTCTTAAACATAAACAAACTATCTGAACTATCATTAACAGATGAACTATTACCAAATAAACACTTGAGTTTGTGTATTTACTCTGGCTTACTTTAACTAGAAAGGTAAAACTTTAACAGGAGATAAAATTCAACGACCATTCAGCTAATATTTAGAGTCCACTTTGTTAGATGTTCCCTAAGTACAGATTCACTCTATCTGGAGGACGGATTGTCCTGCTTGAGCGTCTAGGAGTGGGCTGAAGCACTGGCTCCAGTGAGCTTGTCTCACCACATGAGACACTAGCATGATTAGAGTCTCTCGTTGGTGCTGCACACCTCTCTGGTAAATCTGGTTCAATTTGAAGGCTAATATTGTGTTCCTCTCTGGATCGCAACTGGTCGATGTGTCTGCGACACTGCCCGTTACCCACATCGACATCATAATGTCTCTCACCATGCTGAGCAGTAACTTGTCCTGGTACCCATTTATCTGCACCACGATAGTCTCTCACCCACACTTTACCGTCCACTTGTCTGGTCTCTGTCATATTACCACTTTGACTCAACAACTTTGTTGACATAACAGATTGAATATCCGGTTTTAGCAAATCCAGTCTTGTTCTCAGTTCTCGTCCCAAGAATAACTTGGCTGGTGTCTCATTTGTGACACAGTGCGGAGCAGCCCTGTATGCTAACAGGAACTGAGCAACTTTCTTTTCAACATTTCCATCACTATTTTCGGATGCTCTCATGGACTGCTTAAAGGATTGTACCAATCTTTCGGCCTGACCATTCGTCGCTGGATGGTACGGAGCGGACAAAACATGCTTGACTCCATTACTTTTCAGGAATGCCTCAAACTCATTTGAAACAAATTGTGGCCCATTATCAGTTACTAACTGATGTGGCAACCCAAACTGGGCAAACAATTTTCTCACTTCCTTCACTGTAGCTGCTGAAGTTGTAGACTTCATGATTATTATTTCTGGCCATTTGGAATATGCATCCGTAATCAATAGGAACATATGACCTATAAAGGGGCCAGCAAAGTCCATATGAATACGATGCCAAGGACGTGAAGGCCATGACCACGGCCGCACTGGTGCAGACGATGGATTTGCCTGATTACTTTGACATGCTGAGCATGTCTTGGCGATACCCTCAATATCGCTGTCAATACCAGGCCACCAAATGTAGCTTCTGGCTACAGATTTCATCTTCACTACACCAAAATGGCCCATGTGTAGTTCTTGTAATACATGTTCTCTCATCTTCATTGGAATGACAACTCTCATTCCCCACATCACGCAACCCATATGCACAGACAGTTCATTTCTCCTTGTGTAAAAATGTTTCATTAGAGCATTATCTTCATGCTCTTTGGACCATCCATTCATCACTGCTGTGTACACTTCAGACAACAGTGCATCACGTCTTGTTTCGTTCCTCACGTCAGCGCAAGACAGGGGCAGCTGCTCAAATTGGCTGTTATAGAACAGCGCTACATCATCATGAAAATTCTCATTTTGTAATGTTGTACTCAAAGGCAACCTAGACAAGACATCCGCATTGGCATGCTTTTCTGACGCTCTGTACTCAATAATGTAGTCATATGCACTCAGTATTAGCGCCCATCTCTGCATGCGAGCTGCAGTGATTGCCGGCACTGGCTTACCAGTTCCGAATAGAGCTGTCAAAGGCCTGTGATCAGTTATCAGTGTGAAGTGCCTGCCATACAGGTACTGGTGAAAGCGTTTTACACCAAATATAATACCCAATGCTTCTCGATCAATTTGAGAATAGCCTCTTTCAGCTGCAGACAAAGTTCTTGATGCAAATGCAATAGGTCTCTCCAATCCATCACTCATCACATGTGACAACACCGCCCCAAGACCATATGAATAGGCGTCACATGCTAGCCGCAATGGACGTGAAGGATCATAATGACACAGAACCTCAGAACTGGCTATCATAGCTTTGCATTTGTTAAATGCTGCCTCACACTGAAGAGACCAAACCAACTTCCTGTCCTTCCTCAACAGGTTATTCAAGCGTTGAAGAACTGTTGACAAGTTTCTCATGAAGCGCCCATAGTAGTTCACTGCACCCAAAAAGGAACGAAGTTGAGATACATTTTCTGGTCTTGGTGCATCTTGTACAGCTTGTACTTTGTCCTGACTTGTATGCAAGCCATTTCTGTCAATCACGTGTCCCAAGTACTTCACTGAGTCAACAAAAAATGTACATTTTTGCTTTTTGACTCTCAAACCATAGTCCTGCAATCTCTTTAACACCTGTTCGAGGTTTCTGAAGTGTTCCTTATCATTTGCACCAGTCACCAAAATATCATCTTGGTGACACAACACTTTATCAAGTCCTTGCAACACTTGGTCCATGGCTGCCTGAAATATCGCTGGAGCTGAGGCGATACCAAATGCTAGTCTTGTGTATCTGAACAACCCCTTCGGTGTGTTGATTGTTAGGTACTTCTGACAATCAGCATCAACTTCCATTTGTTGATAGGCATGAGCCAGGTCTATTTTAGAAAACTTCTGTCCTCCTGCAAGTGTGGCAAACAGATCTTCAATTTTGTGTAGTGGGTACTTGTTAATGTTAAGTACTGGATTCACTGTGGATTTGAAATCCCCACGTATCCTTACGCTTGAATCACTTTTGATCACTGGCACTATAGGAGTTGCCCACTCACTGTGATCAACTTTGACTAACACACCATTTTTCTCCATCCTATCTATTTCCTCATTTACCCTCTCTTGTAGAGCATAGGGCACTGGTCTTGCCTTCATGAATCTTGGAGACATGCCATCTTTTAAAGATAAGTGAGCTCTGATATCCTTAATTGTACCTATCTGATCTGAGAAAACATCACAGTATTTCACCAATAATTCTTGAATTTGTGTATCACTCTTGTCTTCCTTGCAATAATGAATCTCATCTCCCAAACGTTTCCAGTCAATTTTGACAAATGGTAGCCATGATCTTCCGAGCAGGGGTGGTCCCTCCCCCTTCACAACGTGTAAATCAAGTTCATGTACATCTTTGCCATTTGTAACGTCAACTTTCATTATTCCAAAATCAAGAACATGCTGACCTGTGTAAGTCTTCATAAGTATTTCCGGCTTTCGTAATTCGCATCCTTTGAACTTCTCTTCAAAGGTGCTCTCGTTGATGATCGAGTGCCTCGACCCGGTATCCAACTCGAATTGCATATCACTGCCGTTGATATTAACAGTCACCCAAATAACATCGGCACCTTTTTCTTGCAAAGCATACATATGACTCAAACAATCCGCAAGGTCATCAGGATACAGTTCACTGTCATTTTCTGTGTCAATTGCCTTCACACGAGAAGTCCTTGAATTGTTGACATCGCCATGTTTTCTCACCACGCCACTTCCGGAAGATGAAGGCCGTGAACTTGAACCTGGGTCATGACTCGACCTCTGACCTCTACACACCGACTGCAAATGCCCTCGCTTGTGACAGTTCAAACACACGGTGTCTTTATGCTTACAAGCGTTTGCGAGATGAAAAACGCTTCCACATCGGAAACACCATTTACTGCCAGAGTTTTTAGGTTTGCTGTTAAAAAACATATACATCCGAAGCAGTACTTCCCCTTCAAACTGTCAGAGCCTCTGCTTAGTTCCTCGCAATCCTTCGCTGCTAACTCCATAGAATTTGCGATAGCAAGTGCACGATCAAGAGTCAGGTCATTTTCTGCAAGTAATTTCCTTTGAATCGAAGTAGATCTTAATCCAAGCACTAACTGATCACGTAAACGTTCATTCAAAGTGTTTTCAAACTGGCAATTCCGAGTAAGTCCTCTCAAAACCACAGAATATTGCGAAATAGTCTCACCGTCAGCTTGCATTCTCTTGTGAAATCGGTATCTCTCTGCTATCACGAGCGGGGCTGGTGTGAAATGATTCTGTAACAGGGTTACCAATTCACCAAGAGTCCGGTCTTGTGGTCTTGCCGGCGCGGTCAACGACTTCAGCACTGCATAAGTCTTACTTCCAATCATGGACAAAAATCCTGACACACGACGAGCAACAATGACTTCATTAGCATCAAAGAATAACTGCACTCTTTCGGCATATGATGCCCAATCCTCCTCGTTTTCTTCAAAAATCCCAACTTCACCAATGACGCCCGCCATATTGAAATATCGCTGAACAATTAACCACGTTGTCCAATGTCAAACTTCAACTTTCACCGCTAACGATGAAATATTCATTAGCAAATGTAATTAGCACTTCCAATAGGTAGGAATTCCATAATCCTCGCCGCCACTGTTGTGTACTAACTCCGACCTTCTAAATGAAACACATGAGATATCGTAGGTCTGCATAGTTTAATCGCACGGTTCGAAGTGAGGTACATCTGCCAAGGTTATTACGTCACTATGTGACGTAATCACACCACGTGCTCATACGCGCGGATGTAGATGACATAACATAACATATGGCACACCAAGCTCAAGTGTTATGTTATTTGGTCTGGCATCGTTGATCAGTACGAACTGTGTTCTGTCTTGCAGGTACGAGGAGATCCAACGTAAGGCTGAGTCCTTGATACCATAGTGATATTGAAGTCTCATCAGGAGGAGACCATGGTCTATGGTGTCGAAAGCGGAGGAGAGGTCAAGTAACAGCAAAGCTGCTACATTACCTTCGTCTACCGCATATCGAAGATCGTCAACAACTCTCAGAAGTGCAGTTTCTGTGCTGTGGAACTGGCGATACGTGGACTGAAATGCACTGAGAAGGTGGTTATGTGAAAGATGAACCTTGAGCCTGATATTAACTGCTTTCTCAATCACTTTTGATAAACAGCAGAGATTTGATAGGGGTCGAAAGTTCTTAAAATTATCTGAGTCCATGTTCTTTTTAACAGAGGCTTAACCACAGCAGTTCGGAAGATTGTGGGAAATCTTCCAGATTCAAGGATTTTATTCACTATGCTCGTGATAGCTGGGAGGAGAATATCCACATGATCCAGAATAAGTTGAGTTGGCACCGGGTCCAAGGCACAGGTAGTCGACTTGGATGAACGAATAATGTTCAGTACCTCACTCTCCTGGAAAGACGCGAGGTCAGTCAGGGGTTCACCATTGAAATGTGCGTCAAACTCTGAAACAGCATGAGCCCCTAGAGACCTGGGATAGATCTTGCCTAATCTTGTTGATCATTTCTGCGAAAAACTCATTAAAAGAATCGGCTAGATCTGAAGGAGAGTTAATTTTTCCATCAGAAGGGATAAGTATTTCAATGTAAAAACTGTTAAGGATCTCTTTAGTACTGTTCATTTTCATTTAATTACTGAATTTTTAAAAGAAATAGAATTATTAGATAAATTTTGATGAATAGTTTGTACATAGATAAATATTTTATTATTGGTAGTTTGGATTAGTAAGTTAGATTATTAGTGGCTGTACCCCTAAAGGGGGTTGAAGTATCGTAAAATTATTGTCCTCCTGAGAGAGTACGTAAGTCAAAAAACTTTCAAAGTTAATATAAACTTACCAGGATTTTAAACGTAGTATTCTTGTTATTTTAATTTATTGCTAACATTTTGTACAATCGCCAACGGCTGAAGGGATGTTGTAAATCCAGCTAGGCTCCATGCAGGTAGCAAAAGTACTGTAAGTCCCCATGGTCCCTTCAGTTGTTGGTGATCTATAGCTTATTTTTATATTGCGGTGTCCTCTATAGATTTAATTACTAGTTTTACATTTATATCTGTGATATTCTAGTTGATATTCTATATTTATTGAATCTTTCCAAAGTAGTAAATACCCGGATTCTCCACCAACTGAGATCGGGCTGTTTCCCTGTATCTCACGAGATATCTAAAGCTAAACAATAACAAAATATGACCAACAAGTCTGACTGCAGTTCAACAGTGTTTATTGTAAAGACAAGAATAATGACGTAAGTATATATTTATAATCAAACACATATTTTAGCAATTGACAACATTGTTATAGATTACATTTATACTTGAGGTATATTACCATTACCTAAACAGAACTACCTAAATGATATTATGGAAATAGCAAGTTACATATACAAGTCAAAGCCTAATATTCCTAACTATTACTTATACTGCAATGTCAAAATATAACTTAATTAAGTATGCACGTTACATAGACAAGAGTTACATACAAGTTACAATCTAATATTGCTTATCATAATTTGATATTGTAACATTGTGCAATATTAACGTCAAATTCATTGTTCAATAAGTAAACATGTTAAAGAGATAAAGTTCAAAATGATCAAGGTACAAGTCCAACATCAATTTAGTAACCTTTCATAAATGAAAGGCAAGTCGAGTAATGCAAAATACATGAAAAATAAAATGCAAGGTCTTACCTAAACAATAACAAAATATGACCAATAAGTCTGCCTGCAGTTCAAGAGGGAAGCTAAGGGGATGATACGCCCCTATTTATGAGCAAGGAACATGCAGTCAAACCTGTTGAAGTAAGACCCCCGGCAATGTTTCACAATGACGCTTTGGTCACAGCAACATGAAACAAGACATTAGTATGGCATATTTACGCCGTAGGCATGTGTAACGTCAGAGACTGGCAAAGGTAATTTAGAAAACAACAAGTTTCAGTCGGGGAGCCGCTTGAAACTGACATTTATGACAAGAATATAAAACATTATCAATATTATCTGATTCCAAATATATGGACAGAGACGGTATATTGTCATATTTTAAATGTTGCTTTTTTTAAAGGTGGGGAATACCTTAAACTAACCATAAACGTGAAGCCTGGGTTCTCCAAGGAAAACTGTACAGTGCAAAATTGGTTGTTGCAGAGGTGCCAGTTTTTACCTGTATAAGTCTACCGTTTCACATTGTTATGCACGACAGGTTTTACTTTGATATCGCCATACACGCAATCAATTCTAACGTCACTCCGAAATACATGTATATTTTGAGTGGGGTCCTGAACTTACTGTAGGATTAATTGTATCGATGTTGTAATTAAGCTGTCGCTAATGTCGACAAACCTGAATCAGGTGAGGGAATATAATAGGTACAATGGGTGGGAATTCAAAACTGCTACTCTGCCAAGCGGGCGACCTACACGTACAGTGAAAGGAAGGGGGAATAACTCCTGTCTATCGCCAATAAAGATCAAGGGAGGCGATTCCTGTCACCTTACGTCAAAATACATTTTATACCAAAATAAGACCATGAACAACGCAAAGAATATAATACAAACAATCGAAATAGGGTCTGGGCAGATTTAATAAACTAGCAGAAGCATGGTATACATATACATGATAAGTACAATACATTGCTTAATGCTGTGATGTTACATTTGTAATATAATGCATTAAGCTCCAAGCCCAAAACACTAATGATGAAAGTGATGAGATAGTAAAACTTGAAAGTGTAAACTGGTAAACTCTAACGAGATGTGGTTAAGTACAAAGTAAGTGAGAAATGGGCAAGGACTTTCCAAAGGCTTTAAGGGCCTCCATCGTAGTAGTATGTTGTACTTTCAAATAACGCAAATAAGCCGAGCGTTTCCAAATACTATATCTTGGATTATTTACCCAGGTAAGCCTACTGAGAAAGCCCAACTAGCGCCACCTCTTCGAAAAGAGTGACCAGTGACAATCTCGGTCACACCCTCCTTCTCCAACACATACTGCACAGTATCAATAAACGTACTCTGCTGCAAAGGATGGAAATCAGGAGTACAAAACAATGGCGCATTCTCCTCCGAATTCTTGTGAAGAGACAACAAATGAGACATAGCACATACTGGATATAAAGGATGACCAGATATTTCTGGTAGCAAAATGTCTAACTTCTTGTCTCTGAACTGCAATGTTTTGGTCCAGTGTAACTGGATCCGAACGCCACCTTTAACCTGAAAAATATCTTTAATACAAATAGCTCTACTGGAATCAAAACACCTTTACACAAGAAATTTCCAGGGCGTAACATACCATAAAAGGCAACTAAACAGGCTGCCCAAATGGATGAACCCAGCACACATTGTAAGTCCAGTCTAGAGTATAAAAGTAGCAGCATTTTTGGTGTAATCGGCACAGCTCCTTTCTGAGCATCTCCAAGCTCTCGTCGAACACCCTGCATAACATGCTGCACTAACCAAATTCCCTGTACAGGGTCTACATAACCATGAGCTTTATGGACAGTAGAAACAATGCACAAATATTGCTTTACAGTAAAAAATTGAACTTCTTAAAGTCAACTAGGTAAGCTATATACAAAAGAATGTTGTGGACATCAATAGGCAGAGGATCAACATTAATCCTTTCACAAAATTCCATAAAACATTTCAGCTAACTGTTGTAAGTAGCCTTTGAACACTCTGCCCAACCTTGACTTTCAAGGCGTTTCATCGTGCTCTGTAGGTACATCCTGAATTTCACCCCATCTGAAAGCAATGAATTCCTTACGCATTCAAATAGCTGTACACTGGGCAATAAATCATACATCTGAGATAGACGGCCCTGCTCCGTAAGTCTAGAGATGATATCCGCCACTTCATTTTTACACCCAGGAATGTATTCTGCATGAAAAGAGAAATTATAGGTAGCCTGCATCCAAAATAAACATCTTAAATATGACATAACAGTACTAGAAGTAGAGGATTTCTTATTAATAATAGCTTTAAATTGTCAGTTCTAACGATAACTTTTCTAATCCTCCATGCTGAGCACCACCTCAAAGCCGATAGAATCGCTATAAGCTTCTCTTTGTAATTGATGTGCAAGTTCGACACTGAAGGAAGATCTAACTGCCAATTAATGTACATAAAGTCTCCTTCATAATATGCACCACCACCTGTTAAACAACCATCCGTTTGAAGTGATCTAACAGGTCTATCGTCCAGAAACTGTTTCTTCCCATTAAAAGTCTCCACAAACGAACACCACCAAGTCAAGTCCTCTTTAAACGAAGGATCCAGTATGGCTTTATCTTTGTTAGACTTCAGCTTGTTTTTCACGTCTATACCACGCCTCATGAGCGTCCTACCACCCTGAACCACCATGCTGGCCCAGCTCAATTTTCCAACCAATGATTCTAATTGTTTTTTATCAGCTCTTTTCTTTTGTAAAAACCCACACAACAGCTTCTTAATGTCTTGAAGTCTATTAGCTGACAATGCTAGCACACAAGATGTAGTGTCTACCAACACACCCAGAAATGTGATAACTTGATTGGGTCCATCAACTTTATTCCAGTTAATGTTAAATCCTAATCTTCTCAGCACCTGTGACAGAATTGCTTCAGCTTCAGCACACTCCTTCTCACTCTCAGCTATGACTAAAAAATCATCTAAATTTGCCACAACTTTTATACCGTAGCGCTTCTCCATAATCCGACACACTGCACTGCTCAGTGTTTGAAATATTTTTGGACTTTTAGAAGCACCGAATGGCAATCCTGTATCACATATATACACAGTCTCCTCTGATACACCAAACTTCCATCTTAAACCAGTAAATGTATAGTTGCTAGGATGGTTGCGTACTGAGCGGTATGCACTTTTAAGATCAACCTTTGCCAGATAGGACCCTCTCTTTATAAACTGCAAAGCATGCCTTAGGTCCATATATGAGCACTCACAATTAAACATATAACTGTTCATACCTCCTCCTTCTGGAAAACTCCCATCATGAATTAAACGAATTTTCGTTGATGATTTCATAATGGCACCAATTGGACTGACAGTAGCTGGCTTCTCTGACACAACCTTGTAATGTCCAAGGTTAATTTCTTCACTAATTTGACCTTCAGTTAACTTTCTGTTTTCAAATGCAGATCTATGATTTTTTTAGCAACGCTGTACCAAATGCACAACATCCTCTATGTCAATTAGATGGAATCCATCTCGAACACCCTCTAGAATAAAATCTCTATCTTGGTCCTGCTCTGGCAGAAGTTGTTCCCAGGCCTCATACTTCAGTGAATCCTTGAAAATGTCGGACTCTGCAGGTTTTTTGACTCGTCCCCCGACTGGTTGCTGGTAATAGGCCTAGGAGGGTCTGCAACAGCCTGTACATTATCTGAGTGTTGTCTGTACGTATGTCCTCTCTTGGAACACAGGGAACAGACATGAGCCATCCTACACGTAGCTTCCCGACAAATTCCACCGTTGTAGCGCCTGCATATTTCCTGGCCGTCAGGCGTAAAGGGTCCACGTTGTCTGCCTTGAAAAGGTGCCTTGCTAGTTGAGGAAACAGCGGCCTCCATCTGTCTCATTACCTTAGCTGTTTGGGAGTAAGGGTATGAGTTGGTAATCCCGTGTCTCTTGTGAGGGCGTTCCCCACTTAAATCCCTCCTGCTTCCGCTTAGCACGATATTCTTGATCGTACAATAGGACACTTCTCCACATGTACTTGGATGAGAAAAGACATATGTCCTGCACATACTTCAAGGAATCATCGATGTCAGCATGAACCACTTCCCCTGCCTTCATCATTTCACGCAGCATTCCGACATTGGCAAAACCCAACATATCCAAAGAAACGCAAGCAAGTTTAGTCTTTTTCTTACCAAGATCGATTGACACCCCTCACTAATCTCTATGGTATGTTTCTGTGAATCAAGTGAGTCCACCCACAAATAATCCATGAAATCCCAATCTTTACCTTTGTTGTGATCGCCGCCATTTTGGTTACCATCGATTCGACCTTGGTACTGACCTCTAGGCGAAGGTTCTACACTTTCTTTGTGCAACTGTCCCCTCAAAACTTCAATTTCCCGTTTGATTTCCATCTTCTTTTTCTCTAGTCTGAGTTTGCTTAGTTCCTCCTCCAAAGTGTCACATTCCTTTTTTAGTTCATTAGCCTCACTCAAAATCGACCCACCAACAGCACCATGTGACGGTGTCTCATCTGATTTCATCAATTCGGGCCCGGGGACTGTTTTAATGCCGCCAAAATATCTGTCATCCTGTTGCCCGCTGACTTCCTCTTCGGACGTACATCAGGACACTTTCCGTCATGATGAAATACTAAATTGAGCAATTCAAAACTGCTACTCTGCCAAGCGGGCGAACGGCGGCCGCCGCCAACTACAACTACACGTGCAGTGCAAGGAAGGGGGAATAACTCCTGTCTATCGCCAATACAGATCAAGGGAGGCGATTCCTGTCACCTAACGTCAAAATACATTTTATACCAAAATAAGACCTAAAATTGCTTAGCACAAAAAAATCTTAAGTCTAACAAATTTTGCTTAGCTAAGATTTTAGATAAGACTGAATCATGAAACTCTCTCACCAAAATCTTAGCTAAGACTAAGACTAAGACAGTTACCATGGTAATTTTAGAATGATGTAATCATGTCAGGTCACTCTTAATTAATTGAGGAAAATAGAATCTAGTATCAGGCACCTGCTGAAATGTTCCAAACAAGTCAATTGACACTTTTATCCCTTTAATAGTGTCTTTACGGTTGGGATGTTTTCAAAAATACACTAACACGAACGTGAGCTCTCTGCCATATTGCATTGGATAGTGTTTACAAAATCACGTTTCGCGAAGGCCGGTGTTGAGACGCCTATTGTATATTTCATATTCAGCTGCGACAAATGCATCACTGAATTCCTCATACATTTTAGTACCAAGTAAGAAATGGTCTTTGTCACTAAAACCAAGTGTCTCTAGGTGTGATATGAAGCGAAAGATATTGGGCATGAAAACGAACGCTGTGCGCGAAAGACAGCACTTGTTGAAATGTAAACAAAGAAATATTCAGACTACACAGTGTACCATTTTCTCAAATTTCAGACACCCATTCGTCTATTCGTAGCATGCATAGGCTCAATACTTTTAGAACATAGATGGAAATAGTATCGTAGCAAGAAACAGCAAATTAAAAATAGATACAATACAGTAATATGTTTATACGAAATTGTCAAAGTTTCTGTGCAGCGTGACGCCATAAGGGTAATGATCGGCATATCTGTCTTCTTCTCTTACTTGAAACAAATAACATATATCATATAACAATACACAGATAGTCAGATTCATTCTGATTACTTAAATTACACATTTATGTACATACGATCCCCGAATCAAGGGAAAGGTCCTCGTAAAATCCTGTGTACCCATGTCAGCGAGGTATGATAGCAACTCATCTTCAACTAAGCGCCCGCTATAAGCGCCACAACTCTCGCCGTGTCACCTCACGTCTCGCGAGATCAGTTCGTTGAGGGAGAACTCATTACTCTGCTGCCAATTCTACCCTTTTCAATACAAGAAACATATTTAAACATAATATCTGTATTGTGCATGTATTTTGTGCAATCTATCATCTGTCACAAACCTTGTGTAATGAAAAAAATATTTATAATCTCTCACAATGTTTTTCCCACTTTTTACAACTTGGGTCTGTCTCGCCATACAACGCATCTTATCTGCCTGTATATGGCAGCGCTCACTAAAATCATAACCGCACCAACACATAAACGTAAACAAAAATTCAAAAATCTATTTATCATTCATATTTTAACGGCTACAAACCAGTGTCTCATCAGCATGAAAAAATCATCATGTGTTAAGAAGGGGGTTGTAAAGGTATACTTATTATTCTGTCACACACTTCAGCATATTGTTACAGATAATGTATACCATATATTTACGGTGTTTTTTACGGTTATTCAAACACGTATATTCGCGTGTATATTCGCGTGTGGGGAAGCCTATACGCCAAAGGCCGGGTTCGAATCGTCTTTGGTCTAAACGTTCTTACGTTTCTAAACGTTTTTACGCCGACGTGTCCCACGAGTGTATATGAATCAGTCTAACTTTATGTAATTTCTTTGAACATAATCACTATTACTGCTTGCCCGATATAAATTTTACTGCACTCGGGCTTCGTATACTGGAAATAATTACCCACGGTCACACTAGCCTACTGTCAAGTGTGCCACTATGACGTCGCCATTAATGAAAATATGATATAATGGGGTTTACCCTGCACTCAATATAATAGCACTTATATGGCTACGTGAACATGCGTATGTGTGTTGCTTCTTGTACCAGTCAATACTAATGCCTATTTTAGTGAAAGCCCACTCAGTAACCCCTAAAAACGAGCGCAAGGCAGGGTAACAACAAGTAACTTATGTCAACGTCATTTGGTATGACGCGGCCCCATACTGAACCCACTACCTCTACTATACCACGGATACGGCCTTTCTTTCCAAAAAGGGAAGAAAGACGTATGTAGCCATGTGAATAACGTTGTAAAGGAAATCTACATACATGCATTTCATGTATTAGTCCACACAGCCACCTTCAGTAAATATACACACAGTAATAGAAGTAATAAAAAGTAAACCTAGTTAGCTAAACAAACAATGAATTAGTTCCAAATTACATGTGTAACATGCGCAAAACAGCTGTTAATGTTATTTGTTACAACATTGTAACACATCAAATACACAATGTTTACCCTTGATTATTGTAGAGGTATAGTGCAACGACGTCACAGTGACCTGTATTTACTTTGATGTCATTTAGCCAATCAGCATGCATTTGAAACCACTGGTCGTGTCCTGCCTTTCTTTGTTTTACCCCCTATTTCAAGAAGAGTGAGCGTGAACGTTTCCTTTCAAACATATTATGTATATTAAAACTCAGTTATGTACATAATTCTATTATCACTTAAAATCACCGAAGATGCTGAGTAAGTAGTGTAGCATTACAGTAAGGAAGCATTGTAACCTTACAATAAGTACTGTAGCATAACAGTTAGTACTGTAGCATAACAGTTAGTACTGTAGCATAACAGTTAGTACTGTAGCATAACAGTTAGTACTGTAGCATTACAGTAAGGAAGCATTGTAGCCTTACAATAAGTACTGTAGCATAACAGTTAGTACTGTAGCATAACAGTTAGTACTGTAGCATAACAGTTAGTACTGTAGCATTACAGTAAGGAAGCATTGTAGCCTTACAATAAGTACTGTAGCATAACAGTTAGTACTGTAGCATAACAGTCAGTACTGTAGCATAACAGTTAGTACTGTAGCATAACAGTTAGTACTGTAGCATAACAGTTAGTACTGTAACATTACAGTAAGGAAGCATTGTGGCCTTACAATAAGTACTGTAGCATAACAGTTATTACAGTCAGTTCTGTAGCATAACAGTTAGTACGGTAGCATAACAGTTAGTACTGTAGCATAACAGTTAGTACTGTAGCATAACAGTTAGTACTGTAGCATAACAGTTAGTACTGTAGCATAACAGTTAGTACTGTAACATTACAGTAAGGAAGCATCGTAGGCTTACAATATGTACTGTAGCATAACAGTTAGTACAGTCAGTACTGTAGCATAACAGTAAGTACGGTAGCATAACAGTTAGCACTGTAGCATAACAGTTAGTACGGTAGCATAACAGTTAGTACGGTAGCATAACAGTTAGTACTGTAACATTACAGTAAGGAAGCATTGTAGCCTTACAATAAGTACTGTAGCATAACAGTTAGTACTGTAGCATAACAGTTAGTGCTGTAGCATAACAGTTAGTACTGTAGCATTACAGTAAGTACTGTAGCATAACAGTTAGTACTGTAACATTACAGTAAGGAAGCATTGTAGCCTTACAATAAGTACTGTAGCATAACAGTTAGTACAGTCAGTACTGTAGCATAACAGTTAGTACAGTCAGTACTGTAGCATAACAGTTAGTACGGTAGCATAACAGTTAGTACTGTAGCATAACAGTTAGTACGGTAGCATAACAGTTAGTACTGTAGCATTACAGTAAGTACTGTAGCATAACAGTTAGTACAGTAACATTACAGTAAGGAAGCATTGTAGCCTTACAATAAGTACTGTAGCATAACAGTTAGTACAGTCAGTACTGTAGCATAACAGTTAGTACGGTAGCATAACAGTTAGTACTGTAGCATAACAGTTAGTACTGTAGCATAACAGTTAGTACGGTAGCATAACAGTTAGTACTGTAACATTACAGTAAGGAAGCATTGTAGGTTTACAATAAGTACTGTAGCATAACAGTTAGTACTGTAGCATAACAGTTAGTACTGTAGCATAACAGTTAGTACGGTAGCATAACAGTTAGTACTGTAGCATTACAGTTAGTATTGTAGCATAACAGTAAGTACTGTAGCATAACAGTTAGTACTGTAGCATAACAGTTCGTACGGTAGCATAACAGTTAGTACTGTAGCATAACAGTTAGTACTGTAGCATTACAGTTAGTACTGTAGCATTACAGTAAGGAAGCATTGTAGTCTTACAATAAGTACTGTAGCATAACAGTTAGTACTGTAGCATAACAGTTAGTACTGTAGCATAACAGTTAGTACTGTAGCATTACAGTAAGGAAGCATTGTAGCCTTACAATAAGTACTGTAGCATAACAGTTAGTACAGTAGCATAACAGTTAGTACTGTAGCATAACTGTTAGTACTGAAGCATAACAGTTAGTACTGTAGCATAACAGTTAGTACTGTAGCATAACAGTAAGGAAGGATTGTAGCCTTACAATAAGTACTGTAGCATAACAGTTAGTACTGTAGCATAACAGTAAGGAAGGATTGTAGCCTTACAATAAGTACTGTAGCATAACAGTTAGTACTGTAGCATAACAGTTAGTACTGTAGCATAACAGTTAGTACGGTAGCATAACAGTTAGTACTGTAGCATTACAGTAAGGAAGCATTGTAGCCTTACAATAAGTACTGTAGCATAACAGTTAGTACAGTTAGTACTGTAGCATAACAGTTAATACTGTAGCATTACAGTAAGGAAGCATTGTAGCCTTACAATAATTACTGTAGCATAACAGTTAGTACTGTAGCATAACTGTTAGTACTGTAGCATTGCAGTAAGGAAGGATTGTAGACTTACAGTAAGGACTGTAGCATTACATTAAGGGTTGTAGCATTACAGTAAGGAAGTACTGTAGCATTACATTAAGGGCTGCACATAGCATTACAGTAAGGAAGCACCGTAGCGGTACAGGAAGCACCGTAGCATTACAGTTAGCACCGTAGCGGTACAGTAAGCACCGTTGCATTACAGTAAGTACCGTAGCATTACAGTAAGCACCGTAGCATTACGGTACGTACCGTAGCATTACAGTAAGTACCGTAGCATTACAGTAAGCACCGTAGCAATACAGTAAGCACCGTAGCATTACAGTAAGTGCCGCAGCATTACAGTAAGCACCGTAGCATTACAGTAAGCACCCTAGATGGTACAGTAAGCACCGTAGCATTACAATAAGCACCGTAGCATTACAGTTAGCACCGTAGAATTACAGTAAGCACCGTAGCGGTAAAGTAAGCACCGTAGCATTACAGTAAGCACCGTAGCATTACAGTAAGCATCCTAGATGGCACAGTACGCACCGTAGCATTACAGTAACCACTGTAGCATTACAGTAAGCACCGTAGCATTACAGTAAGCAACGTAGCTTTACAGTAAGCAACGTAGCTTTACAGTAAGCACCATAGCGTTACAGTAAGCACCGTAGCGGTACAGTAAGCACCGTAGCGGTACAGTAAGCACCGTAGCATTACAGTAAGCACTGTAGCATTACAGTAAGCAACGTAGCTTTACAGTAAGCACCATAGCGTTACAGTAAGCACCGTAGATGGTACAGTACGCACCGCAGCATTACAGTAAGCACCGTAGCATTACAGTAAGCACTGTAGCATTACAGTAAGTACCGTAGCGTTACAGTAATATTACAGTAAGGGCTAGGCGGGCTGGAGGGCACACAGCTATACAAACTTGTCAAACCCGTGTATATATTTTAGTTTTATTTAGTTAGTATTGTAATACTCTTCCCAGTATCATAATAGTTCGCTTCATGTGTTGATATAGAACAATCCAGTCCCTGAATACAAAAGGAAACGGGCGAATGCCAGGAAAAGAATGGGGAGATTAAGGCAAAGGGTATGTCTTTTAACTTTAAGACACTGTCTACGTATATTTATGTTGTGCCTAATAACTAAGTTTGTGTTCGTATTCGTTCATGCCCTTCGTTCATGCCCTATAAAGTTTACATTTTAAAAGCTTTCCTAGAGAATACATATTTTTCTATATGAAATAAATACAATATATTCAAATTCTTTATCATTGTTGTTTTACTTGCCTTACTTTACATTAAGGTGCGGAATTTTTGTAAAATTCAAGGGATGCCACAAATGGCCCTAGTGCACCTCGCAACCGAGGGAACATTGAAGGTTGTTGGTATGCTTTTTTTACATTTCATCTGAAATCATATCCAGATTGTTAATGTCGAATAGCCTGACATGCCGTCTTGGGTGTACACAAATAGAGCTCTCGTCAATGCTGAACTTCTTAATTACTGATATAGTATTTAAAAACAAAGTATATGTGCTAATATAAAAAACGTTTCGCTCAATTGAAATAACATTTCGTTCCCATATTGTAAAATATATTATATATAAGTAAGTGGACTATCTATTGAAAAAACTCGTGTCTCATCGCTTTACCATAAAATACAATCACTTAAAGCTTTTAATGCCTTTTAACTTAATTATATTAAAACAGGACACCAAGATATGGTTGAGGCTGTTGGCCGCAGCAACCTGGTTAACATACTGAATATTGCCCGGTAGCGCCCGCTACCACTCAGGAAGGTACGTGCTCTCACTCCTCATACTTTACTTACAGTAAGAGCATAACATATATCATGTTAAATACCACCTTATTTAATTTGAAATATTTTTAGAGGAAAAAGTCGACCTTCGACGCATTTCCGTGGCGGTGGACTACGCCGACGTCCGGGACGTCCACCTATTAAGACGAGCGGTCACTCAGGTCACAATTGACAAAGGTAAAGTCTGTGCGTTTTGGGTGCGTGCGTGCATGCTTGTGTATCGTCACACATAAGAAAGAATTATTCAATATTATTTATACCATATTATTAGAATTACCTGCAATGTAACATATATGATATAATCTATCCTGTTGTTCCCAGGTGCCAAGGGATCCCGATGTATTTGGGGAAACGAAGGCCTTCGGCCTTCTTGGTGGCCTGAGGGTGTGCCGTTTGTGGCGCCCTCAGCAACACACACGGACGATGGTATGCTTATCACACAAATCTCCTAATCTCAAACTTTTACTCAGGAATGGAAATTATGTAAAGTCCACTTCTTTCCCAGAATGAAAATCGATGTTAATTAAGGTCATGTACTAATAATCTCAAGTACATGACCTTTTAATGGATAACAACTTCAGCATAACAGTCACCTAATCACGTACCCATAAGTAGCACTGGTACGTCCTTACCAGCAATAGACAGTTGTCTCCATGTCCTTCCAACGCATACCACATGCCTCGCAAAGAATCAATAAGTACTTTTTTCCAACTGTATCCTTAAGAATTCATATGGAAATAAATATAGCAATGAGCAATGATATATTTAGTTAATGTTCTTCTCAACACGGTCCTCGCTGTAGTCGACGCACAGTATATAGTGCTACTGAGAAACATGTTATTGCTTTCATGTGGATGCTTCGTGTAGAAGTCGTCAATAAGGGGCATTAACACGATTGTTGAAGAAGGGGGGTTCAATGCAACCTGTATCATATGTATTATTTATTCAAAAAATAATAAAAGTGTATTTGTAATTATATTGTGTCATTCTAAAAGTTTTTTCAGTGATTAAGTTGTAAATAATATTCATGCTCACGCATATCGGTTACACTTTACAATTATAGAAACAAATAAGGTGTTAATAATCACAATAATCTTCGATCTCAGCTGGCACAAAACATCGGCTGCAGACGGCAGACAAGATGAGACATATCATGTGCAGCTGGAAACGCCACGTGATATCGGTAATATACATGATATATTATATTCTTTTTCTGAAAACCATAAATTAAAGTATATTTTAAATTATCTCTCTAGCCGAGTTATAGTTCAGGAGGCTGTCTTAAGGGTTCTCCCTCACGGGCCTTGTTTTGAGTAACTTTCATTGTTGACAAATTACGAACGGAAATGGATTCTATTTATTCCTTTTTCAGAAACTTAATTCTAGCGGTTATGTCAATTCGGCCGATAGCCATGAAGTGGTATTATCCCTGTATTTGCGTTGTTTGTTGAAGTTTCTATTTAATTGTTCCTTTTCCTTTCAGTTTTCACAATACTAACCAACATATAGAGCACTGTCTTGATATAGACATGACTCACCTACACCATCATTCCAGCGTGCAATGTACACAATACTCCATTAACTGTAGGTAACTTTTACATTTTGCCGGTAATCCGCCCAATATCAATCTGGCAATTTTGCTAATTTCCAAAGTTCTTACCCCAAACTCTCGATCAGATTTCTACAGTTCTTAATTGTTCTTAATTGAGCAAAACATATTAGGTTTTATTTAGTTTATATACTTTCAATGTACAGCAAACATTATGCTTGTACATAATCATTTTTGTATGTTTTGTTACGTAAGAAAACAATGCAAACAATGACATTAAAATATATTATGGAATATTAGGGTTATAGTTCGTGTCTTTCATTGGTGTTCTCACCATGCACAGCTAACAAGAGCATCTGTACTTCAATAGACTGACTGACTGAGTTTAGTTTTACGCCGCTTTTAGCAATATTCCAGCAATATCACGGCGGGGGACACCAGAAATGGGCTTAACACATTGTGCCCATGTGGGGAATCGAACCCGGGTCTTCGCCGTGACTAGTCAACGCTTTAACCACTAGGCTACCCCACCGCCCACTTCAATAGAACATGTCATATCATATATTGAATAGCTGGTATCTACTCATCAGAGTTGCCAATTTCTACAATTATGTTTCTTATTTTATAGTTTATACACTAACTTCGTTATGTAATGAATCAATAATTTTTGAATGATATAAAGTTAATTGTAATAAGTTCAACATTTAATTGAAGCGTTATGTTTACGCCTAAGTGCATTTCGGCACACATATTCAAAGTAAATTATCCTCACATTACATATTTTTTTGTCTTATAGCTTTGTGTCTAATGGCTATATTTATATTTTAGCTTGAACAGATAATCAGCAAGAACCTAGTAAGTAAAATCATTCATAACAACAAAGCATTAAAACATATATCCATTTTGCGTCAGAAAGGTAACAGGTCAATAAAACAATCTGCCATGTAATAAACACCACATACATCCATGTTGCATCTGGAATTCTGCTGATTTCTTTGTATTTGTACCACGTATTAAATGCCTGCTTCAATTACAATGCAACTAATACACACACAGGATCAATGCCATGTGGCCTTCACAAATCTCATTTACCCGTTTACTGCTTGTTGATGAACTTATGGCGCTTACAGGTGTAGTGAGGACGTTTCCTTACCTAAACAGTGAGATGTTTATGATAAATACACAGTACCAATGGAAAGTGGCGCTTACAACTGTAGAACGTCCGTTTTCTGACTTAAGCGCCTCACAGGTACACTGTTTGCCAAAAGTGAGATGGTTCTAATAAATACGCACTTCATGAATCACATGTGGTGCTTACAACTGTAGAGTGCCCGTTTTCTGACTTAAGCGCCACACAGGTACCCTGTTTGCCAAAAGTGAGATGGTTCTGATAAATACACTTCATCAATCACATGTGGCGCTTACAGCTGTAGAGTGCCCGTTTTCTGACTTATAAGGGCCTCACAGGTACACTGTTTGCCAAAAGTGAGATGGTTCTAATAAATACGCACTTCATGAATCACATGTGGCGCTTACAGCTGTAGAGTGCCCGTTTTCTGACTTATAAACGCCACACAGATACACTGTTTGCCAAAAGTAAGATGTTTCTAATAAAAACGCACTTCATCAATCACATGTGCTTACAGCTGTAGTGTACCCGTTTTCTGACTTATAAGCGCCACACAGGTACACTGTTTGCCAAAAGTGAGATGTTTCTGATAAATACACTTCATCAATCACATGTGGCGCTTGCAGCTGTAGAGTGCCCGTTTTCTGACTTATAAGCGCCACACAGGTACCCTGTTTGCCAAAAGTGAGATGGTTCTAATAAATAAATAATAATAATAATATGGTAATGTTTGCGCCTAGAATCCAACACGATGCTGCTCTCTGGCGTTACATTATTACCCTGACGGAATTGTACTTTCAAAGCTGCTACTAAGCGCTTCGCGCGACCGTATAGGTCCGTACATCCGCTTCCCAGGTACCCATGTTAAACAGCTGGGTGGACTGAGTGCAATGTGGACGAAGTGCCTTGCCCAGGGACACAACACAGTATGAGACCCAGGTCACAAATTCTGGTGTCTCCACCGGGATTCGAACCCCGGCCTGTGGCGTGCGAGGCCAGCATGCTAACCACTACACCACTGTGCTCCACTTCACATGTGGCGCTTACAGCTGTAGAGTGCCCGTTTTCTAACTTTAAGCGCCACACAGGTACCCTGTTTGCCAAAAGTAAGATGGTTCTGCCAAAATCACAGTAAGATGTTTCTGAATAAGCGCCACACAAGTACCCTGTTTACCAAAGTGAGATGGTTCTGATAAATACACTTCATCAATCACATGCGCTTACAGCTGTAGAGTGCCCGTTTTCTGACTTATAAGCGCCACACAGGTACCCTGTTTGCCAAAAGTGAGATGGTTCTGATAAATACACTTCATCAATCACATGTGGCGCTTACAACTGTAGAGTGCCCGTTTTCTGACTTATAAGCGCCCCACAGGTACCCTGTTTGCCAAAAGTGAGATGGTTCTGATAAATACACTTCATCAATCACATGTGGCGCTTACAGCTGTAGAGTGCCCGTTTTCTGACTTATAAGCGCCACACAGGTACCCTGTTTGCCAAAAGTGAGATGGTTCTGATAAATACACTTCACACGTGGCGCTTACAGCTGTAGAGTGCCCGTTTTCTAACTTAAGCGCCATAAACCTATACAGTTGGTAACAGGCGCCCAGAGTAAATATACAAGATCAGTGACCTGTAGCAAGTCCTTCTTGAACTAGTTTCAACTCGTGTCGTATATGAAACTTAACGAATTCCATCTAACATGCTGCCAGGAACCTCTCAATGACACACCGTTGTTTTCCCACTTGTAGCCACCAGCCGAAAATATAAGCCAGCAATCCCAAGAGAAATGCTGCGGCTTGGAGAGCGCCATGAGAAAGGTAGATTTAGACAGGAACATTTGCTTAAACCTACCCCGTCATTATCCTCCAACCTACTCACATAGAAGGGATGCGTCCCAAAAGGTTTAGACACTTTGTAAATGGCATGTGGCGCTTACAACTGTAGAGTGCCCGTTTTCTGACTTATAAGCGCCACACAGGTACCTTGTTTGCCAAAAGTGAGATGGTTCTGATAAATACACTTCATCAATCACATGTGGCGCTTACAATTGCAAGAGTGCCCGTTTTCTGACTTATAAGCGCCCCACAGGTACACTGTTTGCCAAAAGTGAGGTGGTTCTAACAGAGAACAAAATTCGAGTAAACGCGTTTTAAGAGTCATATTTTTGAAACCTTAGAGCCATATGAAATAGTCTAGAGTTTAAACAATCATTTGTATTTTATTCGCCTACAGAATGATCCCAGTGGTGCCATCTCTGCAATAGTGGATGGACTCTATTGTATGAAACATTTGGAGGACATCGAAGCGGGAGGCATCTTTAAATTCCGATTTGCGCCAAACTGTGTGCCCAACACGAGAAGGTATGGTGATAGTAAAGCGAGTTGGTATTCGTATATACTCTAGCATTGTTTCAGCTGAATATAACGGTTATTTTTTTACATAATTAGGTCTGTGCGCAGCATACGGCCTACAATGACATCCAATCATGCAACATGGTCACACGTGTGAACTGATCTGTATCCACTCTCTAAGGCCATGGTTGCGCCGTAAAGTCGAACATCACACTATAACTATACTGTTTAGACATTTCTTAGTATTAGGACAAAAATGAATCAAGTCACTATATTTTCCTACAGGCAATTTGTCGAGGTACCCTCTTCAAAGGTAGCATTTGGGGAGGGGAGCTCACTTTGGGAAGTATTCGGAGGATTCCCCGATGTTCTTGTGCTGGCCACTTTCGCACATGGCTTTGTGCACAAGGAGCATTACGCTCAACAGGTGAGTATTTACCAAAAGCCAAAAGTCCTTTGTAAATGAGACATTCTAAATATCAACAGCTCACTTTTTGCGTAATATTGATACCATTCCCCGCTCTGTAATTCGTGCTTTTTATGTCGTTAGTTGAACTTATTCACGAAGGAATAAGCACAAGATGTAAATTTTGCCACAGCACATGTTTTTGGCCGAAATATTTGTACACACATTGACGTACATGTCCAATATATTATCAGCTCATCAAGTTGGGCGAAACAGCCGAATCTTTAGGCGAGCGTTTCGGCATCCGTGCCTCCACTGAACAGTCAGTGGAGGATGTGGTAGCAGCAGCAACGGAAAGGATCCTAGCTGGTCCCAGCATGCCCAGTGAGTATTTAAACAATTATGTTTAGTTTTCCATTATGTTGATGACATCTGTGTATATATTTTCTAGGACTCACTGGTACCTACTTGCAGTGGCACCAGAGAATGCATGGGTTGCTACAAGTAGTACCAATGCCATCTGTGTATATATTTTCTAGGACTCACTGGTACCTACTTGCAGTGGCACCAGAGAATGCATGGGTTACTACAAGTAGTACCAATGCCATCTGTGTATATATTTTCTAGGACTCACTGGTACCTACTTGCAGTGGCACCAGAGAATGCATGGGTTACTACAAGTAGTACCAATGTTGATAACTAATGCATATACATTAAACTTTATATTGATGTTCAATTAATCTTTTCAATAAATATCCCATGTTGTTGTTATATATGAATGATTTACTGAAGTTGACTCAATTTCATAAGCGTATTATTATAAAATATTAGGAGCTATTCGTAACTTTGTTTCCTTTCTTCTGTGTATCTGTAATGAACAATGGTTAGGGTGACTTTGCAGTGTACGGACCTATCTGAAAGCGTTCCACGTTTTATGAACTTTCCCCCGTCTTGGTGTTCGATTACTTCTAAGCGGGGCGTTATAAAGCTTAAACAACCACTCACTGAACTAACTTCTGCAATCCAGACATCGGAACCATTATGCTCATTGCTGGGGCACTAAAGAGGGAGGTGGTCGTGCACATGGAGGATAGAAAAATTTCAGCACCACCGTGCACATGTTTGGAATACTTTGAAGGCGAGGAGGTGCATGTGTACGTGGACAGAGGCAGAAGGGCCTACTATCTGACGACAAAAACTGGTGATGGTATAGAAACAAAACTGTAGTCTTGGAAATTTAAATACTTGCAATGTTTGTTTGCTTGATATTTAATGCCGCACTGAGCAATATGTCAGTTTTAAGATGGTGGTATGTAAATAATCGAGTCTGGACCAGACAATCATCACTGTTTATGCTACTCGCCTATTAGAATTATGTATTCATAATTGTGTTGCATGAAGATCCTTTCAGCAGATAACGTTGTTGAAATTGAAAGGGTTTTGTAACTTTTAGTTAAGGTATATGCAGCGATATATGAAACAAGAGATTCCAGCTGTAGTCACCTGTATACCTTACTCACTGTACAATGGCGTCTCTTGTTGCAGAAAAGACCCACATCATGAAGGAGGCGAACAGGTATGTACTAGGTAGTTATTAACATGTCAATCAAGAGTCATAATGACTAGATGTAACTAAACATACAAAAGTAAAGAGAAATTTTCATGATTAGTTTATTCCGTGACCAGTTTATAACCAGCATGATAACCTGTACTTTATTCCTGCTGCAGATTTGAAACAGAAGATCCTGACAGAAGGTGGGCAAATTTCGAAAACACATAAACTGCCACTGCATCCGGCCTGACCTAATTCATATAATGCTTAACAGACAAATATAACATTTTAGAAGAATGAAAGAACTTACATCTCAAAGTCTTTGATAATTGTTCCAAAGTTTGTTATCCTGCTTTTGTCGAGACGATTCCGGCCATAAAGAAAATCCTCTAAATAAATGTTAAAGAGAAAACTTGACCCAAGGAGGAAGGCTTCAGGGACAATAAATATATGCAACTATCTTTTTCAGAGTCATACTTTATAAAAGGCTTTTCGTAACAGCAACAGAACTCAGAGCTGTTATGGCTAATGAATGGCTTGACGACCATGTCGTCGACACCCGTCTTTGGTAACTATCTGCTTTGTTAAAAGAGAAAATATATTGGAAATATACCAGCGGAAAGATTAACTTTCAGTACAAGTTAGCAAACACTTACAAAACATAAGAGATCCCTTTACTCAAAACCGACCAAAACATTGCATATCATTGTGCAATTCTATTCCAAAGTTCACTTAGGTATCGTTCTGGTGTATAAAGTCTTGGAGGTTGTCATTTATGAAAATAAAATTTAAAACAAACGTTGTTCGACCTTGCCAACTCTTTGAATAGTTCATCTTTGATAAAAGCAAAACATTACAAGCTCTTCAGAAAGATCAACAATTTATCAATATTTTATTGTACATTTAGCATCTTCAAAGACGAAAATGACGCCGAGACGGTGGTCATGCTGGCAACCACGGGGATTCTGCTCCAAGCTAAAACACCACAGTACCAGTCAGTATCTGTTTCGCGAACATCTTGTGTCATCACTAATTTACAGTGATCTTTTACTATGTATATATTGTTTGTTGCTATTTTGAGTACGCCCAAGGAAGTTTGGCAGATAAGCAAACTCATTATTCTTTAGCGTTGACTATCGTGTATGATCGTAACTAGGTCGATGTTCCCCAAAGTTCACTCATGAACTACAAACTAAATGTTTGGGCCGAGACATTAAGACCCCCATCCCCATCGTTGGCAAATAACCACAATGCATTGTGTCACTGGGCTATTGTGTACATGGATTACCTGATCCTTCACGTGAAGATCCTGTCAACACTCCATTGTTTACAGGTCACATCACATGGCAGCACGTGTGTGTCCTATACAAAAACATTTGTTTTTCATATTCAAATTGTGAGTGGCACATGCTAACGGCAGGTCCTTAGATAGAGTCAATTATGTCCATAATTTTCACATAATCAAGACTAGATATTCTATGACTTTTGATGTTTCACATTTATGATAAAATAGAAAACTGGTTTATGTTAACTTAGAACTTATGTTTTCCAATCTGATATATCTTCTTACTACCTATAACATTTTCATCTGAGATTCCCTATTGTACATATGAGCATGACCAATTTCTTTTCTTCTCTTCCTAGGAAATTGAAGAAAATGACATGCTTCCTGGGGAACATGATTGTTCCCATATGCACAGGGTAATCATATGTACCGTATTATTTGTCTTTCATATTCAATTACTGGGAGTGAAAATTACCTAAACAATAATATGTTATTATCACTACCTGTGTGCAGGAATTACTACAGTTAGTACCATTGGCAACTGTGGATCGTTTTTCTAGGACTCACTGGTACCTACTGTCAGTGGCACCAGAGAATGCATGGGTTACTACAAGTAGTACCAATGCCATCTGTGTATATATTTTACTGGCAGTGGCACCAGAGAATGCATGGGTTACTACAAGTAGTACCAATGCCATCTGTGTATATATTTTACTGGCAGTGGCACCAGAGAATGCATGGGTTACTACAAGTAGTACCAATGCCATCTGTGTATCTATTTTCTAGGACTCACTGGTACCTTCTTGCAGTGGGACCAGAGCATGCCTGGGTTCTCTGTTCCATGGGAGGGCGGTACCGGGTGCTAGAGAGGAACATAAAACGGTAACACTCTGCAACATGTAATCTCTGTTTAATATTTAGCTTCACTTAATGTGTGACAATACATTTATTTAGATGTTATTAAGATTACCAAGATTAAACATATAATATATCTATAGCATGTCAGCACTATTCCAGCTATGCAGTTGTGATCAAGTGTTGGTCAGCATGCAAAACCACTAAAACCATGTGCAGTAATCCATGTCATCTTTTTGGTTACATGCAATTGGCCAAGCGCCTGACCAATCGATTCTCCACAGTGGTTGGGTTCTTACACCAACAGATAAAGGAAGTAAATGTTAAGACATTACTGCTCTCATTTCCACATTCATTTCATACACATGAGTATATAAACAATATCAGGAAAATATTCTTTACGAACCTATCAAAAGAATGAAGATATCATAATTTCATTGCAGACTACTAGGAAAGACATGTATCTACCCTAAGGTAAAGTCGAAGCTTCAATTCAATGTATTCATCAATTTTACACAAGCATATATATACACACCCGTGCATTAATTAAGCACCATATGGCATAATGCTGCAGAAAAGTTAGGGTGTAGCCATCAATTTGATCAACCTACAGTTAAAGAAGCTTTATCCATTAACAGGTTTACAAATACCACACATGAAATAATTATTACATTCACTTTTCAAAATAAGGTAACTTGTTTTAGGACGGGAAAACACACGTTTCTGATATAGACAGTTATCCTAATTAAAGTACTACGTTATTTCAATCATGTTTTCGTTTTTAAAATATTATATGCTTGCTCTGTCAAATTATCAATATTATTTTTCGGAAAGTGTGTAGATTTTCATTTCATACAAAATTAACTGGCAAAAATACAGGGTGGTGCTTACTTTATGCACGGATGTATATCATTAATAATCCAACAGTTTCAACAACAAATTAGAAAGCAATCACATTTAAGATATTTGATGAAATGTATTAATACTTCATTCTCGAAAACGTCTTAAAAAACATGCTGGTGTTCAAATGTAAATTATCATATCAATAACAATTATAATTTCTAGGTTCCTAAACAGACAAATGGCCGAGACTGTGGCGTGTTCACAGTGATGTATGCTGTGGGTCTACTGAAGGTACACCATCATGTCTGATATTATTAAACAGCAATTTCTCTGAAATAAATCAGTGAGATGAGTCAGTAGTCAAAATAATTTAGTTGTTTTTTTTTTTAGTCAGTAAAGGACATTTTACGGTAATCTATTTGAGTAAAATGTGACTATTCTTACATTTACAATTTTTTTGGTTTAATTTTATATGTTAAATGCAGAGTACACCCTCATCCAACACAAAACAATTTCTTGTACAAATTTACAAATTACTAATGAAACTGTTTTGTGCCTTTTAAGGAAAGCAATTGGAGCCAAATACAGTGGCCAACACTCGTGTCATCTGACATAGAAGACACGGGGAGACAGCTCATACATGACACATTAATGAAATGGTGCTGTTGAATACAAACGTGAGTATGCCAGAAAAGGAAAACAATTTATACATATATAACATTATGTTTCTTTGTAAAAACATCTCTATTCATAGTGAATCAATATTAAAACCCTAAATGTGTTGGTGTTGCTATACCTGGTAACCTGATGTTTTTTTATATCTGTAATGTTTTACAGACAAAATACATTCAACATGAGCAAACTGAAACAATTGTCAACGTGAGTAGAATACATAAAACTGAATAACCACCAGCATATACATATGTACAATACGGTGGAGAAACTCTATGTATGTGCAGCTCAATTCAATTTGCATATTTATAATGCAAGAAACAAAAAGTAGGGGACCAATGAGACATCAACATGAGAGATCAGCTCTTACACAAAATTACTCAACAGCCTCTAGAAACACAATGAAAAGTATCTATTTATTTGTGAAGGCACTAGGAGAAACTTAAGGTGATATTCTGCATAGGTAAGGTCTGTTGAAGCAAGTGGACTTGAAATTACCAAATACCAAGTGTATTTCTTGCTGACAATCATTATACCAAAAGACATTTTGATAAATGACAACTTAAAGCAATAAATGTTAACCTTACATTTTCAAAGTTTGATTTTTTCTCAGATGACCTCATATTTTCTTTAATGTGACCTGGCATTGACATTGCAGTGTACTAAGTAAAGTACCATGGATCAAGGGACATAACAATTTTCAAACTCAGCCTGTAGGTCTTAGATAAGCATGCAGGAAGCATGATAGTAACTTCAGTAGCTTCTGAGAAAACTTGTCCCCATTGCACACACAATGTACGGAGTTGATAAGAATGGAGCAAAGGCCATAACTCTGTTTGGATGTACAGTGATGGTCCTGTTTGAACAATATTTCAAAATGAAAGTTCTTATTTATAGCGTTGAATACACTTTTGATAGAATTTGGAAGAGGGCAGTATACTGTTTTAGTTTATTTTCTTGCTTTGCTGCCATTGATACCATGCTTCGAAACCAAACATAAAATTTACAGTGTGACATAAAATGGTCTACATCCATGTATGAAAGCATACTTCTTAATTTATTCAATGTAGCATTCCGTTGTTCAGCTACTTGAGTATTCATGCTTCTGTATTTATTGTATTTTGATAGATTGTATCCATCATGACAACCTGCAAACAAAAAGTAGGTCAATGGATGACTTCAGAATTTTATTATCATAAGAGGTATGTAGCCAGAGACTTATGATGGTTACCAAACCAAAATATGTGAAGTATTGACAATTATGCTACTGTCACAGAACAATGCTGTGCATTCAGACAAGGATAAGGTTACAGGTATACTACCACCAAATGGTTATATTACCAAACATATTGCTGATGAAATAAATAAATGATTGACAAAAGCATATATGTAAAAAACAATGACATACACACAACATTACTGATTCATGAAAAAGTGCTTTTTAAAGGTATTGGTAAACATTAAATGATTCAAAAGACTAAAACCCTTCATTTGAACTTCATGTATACTGAAAATTAAAACACAGACAAAGGTACCAGTTCAATGCTTGCCTGATGTTTCAAAGCTTGTGTATACTGCTATTAATATTATGATGCATTACTGTCATGATTTACAATAAATCATAATGAAAACTGACTTTAAAAAAGGTTACCTTTGTGATTTGGCCAGTGGAATCGGTCAACAACAAACCAGGTGTTTTTGAAAAAACCTGGATCTCGGTTCATACAATATGCATGCAGGTTACATACATTGTCATAGATGACCATCTTGGGAGCTGTGAATATAGATATGCTGTTGAAATGTTTTGGTCATGATAGGCATTAAGAAGTTGCGTATTTAAGTAATATTTTTTATATCAACTTATCTGTTGTCTACACACAGGCGAGGGCTACACCTCACCTTCTCGAACTACATGCAAACTTTGGGCAGGGTGTGTGTACATATACAAGTTTTATTGTCATAGCTAACAGCAAAGTCATGATTCAATTTAGTTCTGATTTATTCTGAGAGCAACATTCAAATAAAACATACTCTGATCACAAACATCATTTTCTGCATGATAAAACTAGTGGTTTCAGCCATACCAGGGTAAAGAATATATACATGCTGAAAAACAATTGAGTGAACTTTATTTACCCAAGGCTGTAATTATCAATACATGTACAAGACAAGCATGCAATGACATGAGCTCTCTAGAAACTGAAAGAAGGATATCAACTCACCTTTCTTGAACCGTGTACGGAGAAGGGTGAAGGGAACATTTGGGGACTCAGCATCCTGCATCATTCTAAATCCATAGCACACACCTACAAAAGATGTTTTTGTGAACAGATTATAAGCATTCACCCCAGATTATAACCCTGCATGTTAATCCCATAATTGTGTTATTGGTTTATTAGTTAAGGACTAGAAAAACATTTGAATGTTTGTCATTATTATTACCTTGGGTGACCTTGATATTAATAGAATGTCTTTTGAATGAAATCACCTCACTTAGTATAATGTATTGCAAGTATGATAAAAAATATTCAAGTTTGTATTGAGTTCTATTGCATAAAACTTTATGATGAACTAGTTGATGAGACATAAGGCCAAACAACATTCACCATGTTGACAGGATAAAGTGAACAATCCTGGGGTCAGTGAATGATGACTCCCAGGACTTTTCCTGCAGGGTCCCCTTTGGTTCTTGTCATCCAAAACATATGAGCCTCTCCGGTTGCAGACATTCAGTGATGGAAAGTACAGGGTCCTCATGTCTGGATGTGCTTCTGATTCAGAAATCTATGAAATAAGATAAATTACTTTATAAGGTGAAAGTAAAAATCCATTTAGTTATATTTCATGAGAAAATATAATGAAAAGTTTATGTAATTCTGGGCTACACAAATTCAAAATTTAATACTAAGTGATTCATTAATAAGAAATTCTTGTATCATGGATATGGAAAAGGTATTTCAGGTGCAGATTACTTTCGACGTACTCCATAAAATAACATCTATCAACAAGTAACAACCATTTAACAATTCAAGACGAAGACTGAAATTGCTGTACATGCCTCTAAATCATGTTCATCGACCTTCAAAAACTGACCCACATTTTCTACAAAAGCAAGCAACAGGGGACGAACATAAGCAGGAGTTTCTGAAAAATGAGACAGCAGTGAAAAGAGTGTTGGGACTTTATCTTCCAAAATGGCCATGTAAGAGATGTTATGTCTAAAATTTGCCCCTTTAGACTCATCCATGAGAATATCCAAAACAATTTCATCTTCAATATGAATTAAAGCCAACAAAGGATAATCCGAGCTCAAGGTACAAATGATAGAACTGAAAATTTTGGGGCACTTTCCATAATGAAAATTTGAACCAATTTCTGAAAACAAAGGCTCCAAAAAGGGTGTATATGTGGTCAGCAGCGTCTGAAGCTCCGCCATTTCCTGTTGGGTGAGGCTGCGAATTGTAAACTGCCTCAACAGCTTTCTACAGCTCTGATTCTTGATAAAGACCCTAGAGCTGAAAGTAGTATAAACACAATTTGGACATAAAGCATTTGTCACAAAAGTAAGTGTTCAAAGTTGGGATCAGGATTGTGACATATAAGCAATACGAAACACGTATAATAGCACCTCAGGTTTGGCTGCATCTATGTGAGAATCAACTTGTGTTTAACATCCTGACCATGCTTGATGTGCACTTGGTGACAAGAATTGTAGATATATAGTACTCAATAACATTGCATAGAGTTTTGTTCTGTCATTGTTTCCACCCATGTGCAGTGATCCTGGCATGACTATATAAATAATATAATTCTAGATATAAATGCATATCTATATTAAATCTGTGGATACTTTGTCAACACTAATAATGAAACTGTTGTGTTACTTATCTTCCATCCAGATTCTGTGGTTCTTCTTGTGGCATCTTCCAGTCCATGTGGGTGTTTTTGATCCCCAGGGTGACACCATCCATAATGACTACCTCTGGTGACTCCCCACAGCAGGGGCACTGGAAGCCCTCCTCATAGGATATATCCAGCAAGTCCAAGTATGCATACCATGCATATCGGAATCTTAAAGACAAAGTTAATGTTGTGAATGTATGTGTTGATAATTCATGTTGAAAATATATGAATAATGAAGTTATTGTGTATGTGAGGTCAATTTCTGCAATGATGTACCTCTCGTCATGATTACCTATGATAAACACTATTAACAAAATGTTCAAGGTAGATCATCATTTCACACCATCTTGGCTTTAGGCCTGTGTTAATAAATGTTTTGTACAGACATGGATCAGTTTTGGGAACCGAATCTGAAAATTTAACATAATTTTAGTCATTGTATTGTGACTTCTGAGATTGTTGATACTGATTTGATTGACAAAGGAACTTGTTTCCTTTTTACAGTAGGTGTATGGATATCAAAATTGGGCAAAATACATGAATATATGTATGAATAGACATATTGGGTAACCCCTAACATATTGAATGTTGCATGATTTGACTTGTTGTGCAAGCCATGACAGACAAAAATAGTTGTTAAAACATAAACCTGTAGTAGGACAGTTGGTTACTGAATTCCTGATCACCATTTTCAGCATGCTGCCACACCAATGTTTTATAAAAAGAAGACAGTGTTGTTCTGTAAAATAGAGGAATTTAGATAAGTGCTTGTATCCTACACAACTATATCAACAGAATGATAATGTAATTTTTTAAGTAAAATTGATATTTTATACTTATCCTGACTCATGATCTTTTGCTTATTTCCCTTTCCCTTTCGAATGGTAGTAGAACACTTGAATCCCTTGATGTTCCCGAAGCGGACGTATAAATACTCACCCACGTGTTACCTCCCTTCCTCTTTCCCTCTTTCAGCTGTGAAATCACAAGTGTCTTCAACGGGGAGGTTGGGAGGTCTTGTTCGTCATGAGTCAGGATAAGTATAAAATATCAATTTTACTTAAAAATTTACATATATTTTCTTTTCATGATCTTTTGCTTATAGAATCCGTCGGAATAGGTGGTGGGTCAAGCCACTGGATTCAACAGCTGTCCTTAAATACGTCCTGTATCCCCCCCCCCCCCATGGGAACTGCGAACGGCATTTCCTTGGTCCTGTTCTTCCAATTTGCGTAGTAACTCGGGGGGACCACTCCTTGTCTTACTTCAATCTCAGACAAGTTGAATCATGCTGATTCATGTGGTTATAGATAAACTAGTATTCTCCTGTACTAGATATCTTATAACAACCCATAGATTATGAAAAGGTCTTTTTCAAACACAATTTTATACTGTCCACACGTGTAGCTGGAACACTGCTGGGTTCCCGTGGACTTGCTTGGTGTGCGGATGTATCAGTAGGTTTGGCCAATATGGAAGCTTGATTACTGGGCTTCCTAGGTTTTCTATTAGATCTGGAAACCATGCTCTCGCTGGCCAAAGGGCGCGACCAAAGTCAGTTGTAGCGTCTGAGTCTATTTGATCTTGACCAATACTTTTGGCAGTAGTATCGGGGGTGGAAAAGCGTAGCCGTTTAGTCCTTCCCACGACATGCTCAGTGCATCTGTTGCCCAGGCTTGAGGATCTGGAACTGGTGAGACGAACGTCTGTAGTTGTTTGTTGAACCTCGTGGCAAACAGGTCTATGGAAGGGAATCCTATTTCCCTTATGGAGCATCCATTCCGTAGGTGACAGGTGTAGTGGGGGTGGAAGACTGCAGTCGTTCCGAACTCTGACATCAACGTCTGGTACCTCTGGAAGCTCTGGGGCCGCGGTCTCTTCCTGAGTTTCCCCTGTAGTTTACAACACGATGAAAACACGACTCAAAGTCAATATATTTTAACAAATTTGTACAGATACTAGATAATGATTATAGCAAAATCCATACACAGCTTAATTTAAAAGAATAGGCCTAAATAGAAACGATAAATTGCCGTATACGGGACTCCAGTGTTCGCCCAACCATCCGCTTGGGCGAAAAGGGAGAGAGCGACAAGTATGGGCACGTCACATGGTACGTTTGCGCGGGAAAGAGGAAGGGAGGTAACTCGTGGGTGAGTATTGATACGTCCGCTTCGGGAACTTCAAGGGATTCAAGTGTTCCACTACCAATCGAAAGGGAAAGGGAGATAAGCAAAAGATCAGGAGTTAGGATAAGGAAAAATTTGTATATTTATAGCATATGCTGTAGATAATGGCAGGGCAATTACTGCTGCTTTTGAAATATGATTTATGCAACATTTTTTGTGTGAGTTTAACATGTTAACACTCCAGTTTTATCTGAGATTAAATAATGATTGCGGAACTTTCAATGCCCTATGAAATGTAAAAATTCACATATTACCCATCTGTGAGGAACTGTTTGGAATACTGTCGAAAGACTTGGTGTGAAACCATATAGGTTCCCATGTTGAGAACATGCTGATCCCCACCATCAAATTCTTTTGTTCTTTGGCAGTTGCTGCACTGTCTTTCAAAAACTTAACAAATTGGAAAAGAAACATGTTTTCTTATTATACTAATAACCTGAATAGCGGTGTCCTCTTACTTAGCCAGATTCTGTCAAAACAGGTCTCTCACATAGCCAGAGTGGGATTTGGCTGTTAGTTTCAACAAATTGCTCACCTAGTGAGATTAGTGAAATTTGTAATTAATGTGAGATACTTGTACATTGATATGGTATTATTTGAACTTTTTTTTGAGGATTTGAGGTAATGCTCAATTGGTGACATTAGTGACATCTGTATTTAAGTGAGATACATTGATATGGTATTATTTGAATTCTTTTGGAGGATTTCAGGAAATACTCAATTAGTGATATTAGTGAAATGATTTTAACTAGTCCAAGATTATTTATGCAAAAATATTTATTATTCCGAGCACAAAGATTTAGGCCTCTGGTTTCAAAAAGACGCAAATTGGACTGCACAGATAAATTCAGTACTCCATCAAGTTTCACCAATCATTATCTTTTTATATGTAACAACTATGATGCTATAAAAAACGATTTGTTTTCTTTCAAACATGGATATAGCATAAATGACGCTCCATATGGTAACCTAGAAGTACCTAGATCTAAACATCATATTATTATAAAATCAGTACATAACTTTATTATCACTTTAAGAATATTTAATCAATCTTAAGTTTTCATCTAGCCCTTTGCAGAACTAAAAGTATTTTTGCTGTATGGATGCTATATTGCATGCTTAATATTGTTTATGATATCATGTACTTTTGTAATAATGTTATGCAATACAACTACAAGTCGCATAAATGTTATTTTGTCTGGACAGGCATTATTATAAGCTTTTTGCTTGTTTGCCGATACAGTGTGGGAACAATATATCAGAAATAGATATGTTTAAATCGAATTTTCATATTACAAAAAACGCACACAGACTTGCATACATCTTAAATAATGTTACATTGTAGATATCGACTATAGCCCATGAACAAAGGCTCATGCTTCAGTGGCTAATTCTTATTACCTGGCTCGCATCTCTCAGTCTCACATAGCCATAGTTCTATGTTGTCTTAACAAGACCTTTTTGGTTAGACTCTGGCTGAGTGAGAGTGAACCTGAATAGCACTTAAACCTTTAAAGCAAGTAAAAATGTAAAAAGTAACAAAAGCCCTATCGTTGTTCTAGTTGTTTAACTAGTAACCAAATGTTGATATACTGGTAGGACAAGTGAAAGAACAATTTGAAATTGTGCATGAATTTGTTAATATGCAAAAATAAACATTGATCAGACAAATGACCAAGTGTAATGTTCTTCTTTTCAATAACATGTAATTTAAACCACTTACATGAAGCTCAGGTTTTTTTCTCAATTTAGACATATTGATGTTTTTGTAAACTGGAATTAAAAGGAAACATCTGCATACCTCTAACACTGGATGAAGTGGTTGCGGTGAACATCATTGAGTCCAGGCCATCTGTGAGCTCACCCCAAGGAGATCCACAAACACAGATGCCTGATGTGTCTGGGGCAAAACTGTTTTCATATGTTCCTTGAAAACTAGACATGCTGAAATCTATTTTTTTTTTTGATATTGGATAAGGGACATATCGTGCCCTGAAAGATGGTTTTGATGACAACAGCTCTTTCAGTACCTCAGCTAATGAGTGCCCAGAACACTTGATGGCATCTGTATGTGGGCATGGTGCCTTTTTGCATACAGAACATGCTAATGAGTGCCCACCTTGAAAGTTTAAGCTGACAATGGCATATGACTCGTTGGATGAGTTACCGGTAGATATGTGGACACACACAGCATGTTCTGTTGACAAAAGGGGATATAACTCCACCTATAGGATAAGAAGACAGGCCTGAGACATGCGAAACATTTATAGGCATTAAGGCACACAATGCATAATGTCCTAAAAAAACATAGTATGCGAAATTTAACAGCTTGAGATTACAATAGTAAGATAAAAACATTGATAAACAGTATTTGTGATTTGAAAAAATGACTATATAGTATTATGATATAAATAATCTACTTGTGTACATATGGGTACAAAATGATTGAATTTCTAAACAAAATATACAATAATTATCATGTTTTCTTTAAATTCAAGTAAACATTTAAACATTTACATGTAATTGTAAACCTGAGCCAAAAAATTTCTCGTGAACTTACATGATCATTGGACTTGCAATATTGGTGATCTGACACATCTAGATTAAAAGAATAAATATTGTATGAAATACAACAGTAGTTTGCCAAGATTCATAAAATTACATGTGCACTTACACTATAAAGTACATGTAAGTGGTTTAGGCTGTACAATATATTCCAACTGGAACAAAACACCAAACAGGAAACGGAAGGATAAATTCACAAACCAAAATATTCTATGTGAATCTCTTAAACACTCTTTGAAATGTAATCAATGAATGATACAGCAAGCATGCACATGGCATAATGGTGCTTTCTCAATACCAGTATAGTGTATTATACATAACATTATAGCTAAAATACATGGAATTATCATGAAACGGCCCTCCCATTATCAGAAATTTGCGGTCCGCTGCAAATGATATTGGGACCGCTCAACCTTAACGACGGGCCACTATCAGTTCTGTTGTCAAGTGACGTCATGGTTCGACATTAATTGTCTTTCGACTGGCAGATATTCTGGGTCAAACAAGTCAAAGCAACCCAAATTCCCGCTTTAAATAGCGGTAATATTGGCTTTCTTGTTGGTGCTAACCTTAACAAATGCACTATTAAGACTGTTGATGGACTAAAACTGAACACTGTCATAGTTTGGCATGTTGCAGGCTATGGTCTTGTCAAAGGCCAAGGTCGAATATGGTCACTTTCTGTTGTGACGTCACTTGAATTGTTCGATGACGTAATTGCATTCGGGCAGTCAACCCCGTCAGAAGTTGATTTGGGTAAACTTAGTCAAATTCCTTCATTGTTTCCTTTTTCTTTTCAACACAAATTCCATGTATTTTAGCAATAATAACGGTAATGCTATTTTTGAGGGCATTATCATTTGCAGAAGCCCTCGGTCTTTTTCAACTGCCCTCCTTCGTCGGGCAGTTAATGGAAGACCTCGGGCTTCTGCAAATGATAATGCCCTCAAAAATAGCATTACCCTTATATTATAGTAAAGCCTGAGGAATACCTTAAGCAATGTAACTAATTTTTTAGCAGAAAAAAAAATTGGGGGTTCAAATACCATTGACAGAATGGGAATTGTAGTCATCAGTCGTGATGGTGCTCCTTAACAGCTCTCTGCATGCCTTGATATGAAGACATTCGACATGATTGGCATGCTGATCTAAATCTGCAATAACAATCAGAGGAAAGCTAAAAACGTTATTTGCTAGTAACATATGTTTACTGTATCATGCAAATACCAAAGCAAACATCTACAATGAATGCTAAAGGTAACAAGAGATAGTAAGCCTGTAATTGTAGAACATTTACTTTGTTTCACTACTTCAGACATAATATGAGGTGGATGCAAGTAACAACAATAATGATTTGGTGTCTTGTATTTAACTGATATTTAAGTACATATTAATACATATGAATGTTATAAAGGACCCATAGCTTTTTACATTTCACAAACTAACATAACAAACCTTTGATTTCTTGGACTGAGCAATTATACGGTTGTTCAATGGCAAACACCAGTGTCTCCCTTGCCCTTTCACACTGGCAAGCATAGACCCAGGTATTTCCATCACAACACGTAATGTGCCGTCTCCGAACAATGTAATAGACATCCTAAATACAAAAAAAATATGTAAAGGTTTAGTGAGACATGAGACATAAATTGATAAAACAGATATGTTAAATAATGAATCTAATTAGAGGTAATTGGGGACAAAACATGTACATTTAAAAACCGATGTATAACTTGCTTTAAAGCTTTATCTAAGATACATTATTAAGGGTAAAATGTGTTCTAAGGATGGGAAAGAAAGAGAGATATGTAAAATTACATAAAACGTTATTGCATCATTAACAGGGGAGAATATAGGGCCATGGCGCTTTAGCTGATGTGGATATAAAGAAAATCTTCAGTAAACATTTTATTGTAATGTACAATAAATTTGGAAAAAAATCTTATTTCTGAGCTTTTGCAACGTTGGGTGGACAATGAGCCATGAAACAAAAACCATTTGACAATGGTGAGATGTAATATTATAAAACTGAACAACCTTCAATTTGTTACATGTCTGGTCAAAGTCTTGCAGGGCAAATGCAGTGTGATGGGGGCTGCACGGAGACAGGCCTTTACCCTGTATCAGCAGGTGCTCATACTGCCTTAGTGGTGTGAGTGTATACTGAAAGGCAAATCAAATAGACAAGAGTCATAAGAAGATGACATATACCCCCAGTATGATGCAATTCGGACATGGAAAATATGTAAATAGCAAAGGATACCACTTCAGGGTGAGTTTGATATATCTATGAAGTTTAGTGGAAAAATATTTAACGGTTTTCAAGTTATGCTCCGGAAACAAAATGATTACGTACAGACTGGACGGACTGAGACATGAGGTGTTGACTATAAACCCTGGCATAAAAGCATAAAAATGGGTAGATAAATTCAACTTTCTATAACATTTTCTGACGGACCCTTGGGGGGTGGGGAAAATGACTTTCAGCATTTTAGACAGGTGGACCTGTGTTGACCAAGGCCTGACCCAAGTTAACACTGGTTAGCTGATGGTAACCATTTACATGATACTCTGATTGCCCTTGGTTGCCCATGTAACTGCTGAACACGTGGGGTGTGGTACCCTGGTTAGCAGCCTCCATGTGACATGCAGTAAAGAAAATTAGTTTCAATTTTAAATTCAATTATGAATAAAAGGATTGTGTTATGTAAATGTTGGTTGCAGAACAGTGTACAACAAGGACTGGTGGGCTTGGAGTGAGTATAATGTGTCTGAGTTGGGTATTCATGTTAACTGTGGCATGGTAAGTCTGGGGTAGTACAAACAGTCATGCATACACACACATGTACATCGTCATATGATCGAAATATTCATAATTACAACTCTAAACCTCATTTTATTTCACCTGCTAATTCATGGAATTATCTTCCCCAAACTTTTATTGATGTTTTTGACATTTAGTTCATCTCTGCAAAAATTTAGTAAATGGGATTAGGAGTAAGTTTAAGAAAGGCTTGATCTTCCCCAGAACTTTTATTGATGTTTTTTACGTTTAGTTCATCTCTGCAAAAAATTAGTAAATGGGATTAGGAGTAAGTTTAAGAAAGGCTTGATCTTCCCCAGAACTTTTATTGATGTTTTTTAACGTTTAGTTCATCTCTGCAAAAAATTAGTAAATGGGATTAGGAGTAAGTTTAAGAAAGACTTGGGTTAGTAGACATTTAGAAAGTGATACTTCCTGGAGACATATAGTTAAAAGTTTCGAAGGGAATGACAGGTAGAGGGAACAACGAAGTAATGGTTAGGCTATGCTGATATATTGCAGGCACATAAAATGTGAAATAGATAATAAATGTAGTTGAAATGCTTTTGTATACAAATATTATTTAAAATAATTAGTAAGGAGGCGTGACAACCAATTACACATTCATGGAAAACACCCCATGACATTTAATCATTTTCACTTATCTGATAAATTTGTAAGAAATGCTTGCACAATAAAATTTAGCTACTACCTAATTGTTTAGTTAAAATAGATGGGATAATATAGTTCATATGAATACACATGGTATAAAAATTGGCAAATAAGAACATTTCTGTTTTCAGAAAATGACATTCAGACATAATAGATGCTGCTTATATTCTACACAGTAATGTTCAACTAGAAGAGATAATGACTTCTAATTTGTTTATGCTAATAAACTAAGAAATTATTGGTAATAAATATACTGATGGAACCATAAAAGCATCCCTTTATATATTGTGGCATTTTCACCCACAAAGCATGCAAAGAACTTGGAAAAGGATATCAGGACACTTGTACTTTCATAGGTTCCCTTATTTGTTTCCATCAGTATATATGTTATTCAACACAGATACATGACCAGAAATGATTTTGGTCACCAAACACTATTCTAATGCAACAAATCACAAATTGACAATCACGTCATTGACTATTTGTATACGATTCGTTATTGAAAATATAATATTACCACACAAGGGGACATCACCTGCAAAAAAGTACGAAGAAACCACAAAGCATCGCATTCTTTGGTATATAAATAGACCTTATAACATACAGCCGAAAGGAAGTTCAGTTAGGTTTTGAAATGTACAGGACCAAAAGGAACGCATACTAAATTGCACACTGATCATGTGAAAATATATGAATGGCTGAAGGGGTGAGTTTGGTTTAATGCGTTTTAGAAATGTTATTATGTAATACAAAACAATTATACAAAGTGAATTGCCACTAGCTAAGGAATTTAGTTCCTAAAGTTTCACATACCAACCTCAGATTCAATGACTGTTTTAGGAGTAGAGAGTTCTTGATCAGACGGACCCGGCTGTTGCTGGTGATGAATTTGCTGATGCTGCGGTTGTTTTGGGCATGTTGACTTTGAAGCCTTCTGTGCACTAGAGGAATTAAAAATAAAAGGAGACACTAATGCTTACACAGAATAATGGAGCTAAACAATAAAGCCTTCATGGCCAATGGGAATAGATTATTTTTCTGGGAAGAATGGAGATATGACACATCAGAATGAAGAATAAGGACGATGCTCACCATACACTAGCTACTGAATAGTGAGAGAGTGAGTGAGTATAGTTTTACGCCGCTTTTGGCAATATTCCACACTGAACTAATGTGGGGGAAACGAACCCATGTATTTGGTGTGATGAGCGAATACTTAAACCCCTCTGCAACCCCACAGCCCATAGCTACCGAATAAATATGATAGCTGACATGACAACTGTAATAGCTGCTGAATGTATAATAATAATTAATTATGATAATAATGAATATCATATTTACACAGTATCACCCTTCCTTAAATTCCTCCTCTTTCTTGAAGTTTGACTCGGAACGATTATATTGTCAAAGTCCTCGTTCAGCTGGAACCGATTTGGGATTATGGCTACAACAAATAAAAAATAAAAGAATTTGTAATGATTAGCCCATGAAACACTGATATATGGGATATATGTAATTTTAACATATGATCCCTAATTCTACAAAATATACTGTGTTGTTGACATAATTGGACCCTATAATACTCATATTTGGTAGCTATATTATGCAAAATATTGAAGAGATGATTGGACCTTATATAACATTGATATGAGGTTTTACTTCTACTCAGCACAATACATGTGTTTCAGTGTTAATTAAACCCAAGCACTTTGACATATATTCACTATATTATGCAAAATATAGTTTATTCAGCAAATTTACTGCCAAAATGTAGTAACATTCCAGGTTACTGAGTAAGATCTATCAGGTTTGGGAAACCTACCTATCGGCCTATAATAGGCCAAACGGGATATAATAGGCCGTTCCGCCTAATTTGCTACAGGCCGATTGGCCTTTAATTATGATATTCATCAAATAAATTTGAAGTGGTGAATTTCCGCATGAGGATATTAACATTATTCAAGTTTTGATGTGCTAAGGTTTTCATTCAAACCCTTTTTGAGCATTTTCATCACATAATAAAGAAGTTTGGAAATTGCTAATTTAATATAAGACTATAACATTTTTGACAATTTTCACTGAAAATTAATGACATAGATATTCAGTTTTAGTTGTCAATATGAAAATCTGTGCAAAATTGTGTTCTTAAATGAAACATCTTTTCCTGAACATTATATAAATTTCCATTTTATCCAAAAACTTATTTTTTGTCAAGCTGAGCAGGTTCATAACTGTGCATCTCCAGGATCTAATAAAACCATTTCGTGCGGAAATTGATAGTTTGTGAACTGTTAATAATAATGGTCAAATATAGCCTGATCGGCCTACAGCAAAATAGGCAGAACGGCCTATATCCCGTTCTGCCTTTTATAGGCCGATCGGTAGGTTTCCCCAACCTGTCTATTTGCTAGACGCAAGTTAGTGGCCAAATGACTCAAATAGTTACAATAATCAACAGTTAAATAAGGGCCAAGCTAAGCAGGTACTAATGGCAAAGTTTTGACATCATTTGATGACTGGTTACATCATACCTGTCAACTCTCACGCATTTGGCGTGAGTCTCACGCTTTATTGACAAATGTCACGCTCCCACGCCTCCAAATAATAATCTCACGCATATCTGGTAGCCAAAAATAATTTCAAAATTAATACGCATTTTCGTTCGTTTTTGCGTAAAGTTGAACATTGAAAGAACGCCTGAATGAAGAAGTACTAAAACGATGTTTATGCGAATGATTCGGCTTATTATTATTTATTAGCATGCATCTTTTAGTGTCAAAATAATGCCACCAGAATGCTCCAAATGCTCCTGAAAATCACTAAACTTCATTTTCGGGGCAGGGGCCTCCCCAGGGCATCGCCCTCAACATGACCCCGGCTTATTTTTTCGGTCTCACTCTAAACAATCTTTAGGGGTTGACAGCTCTGTTATATGTTATATCAATGTAATTTACCTGCATGATTCATCTTGAATTATCCAACGGTGGAAGCGGAAGTTCAAATATGAACATGGATTACTCCCTTGTTGATCCGAATGACACCTTAAAAAAGACGACATTAATGTATATTTCGCAATAATATAGTAACACAAATATCAAAAAGCATTTTCACAAGTTTTTCATAATGTGGTTATTAGATAATGGGTTAATGCCGATGTATGTGCGAAGTGTGAGATTTGAAATACTTTAATATGACAGGCGCGTAAGTGTGGCACTTAGCCATATTCCAGGCTGCTTTAATACATGTGTCAGCGAAGCCGCCATTTTGTAAAAAAACGGTCAACGGTAGTGATGTCATACGCCAACATTGTTACAAGTACATATTTGGCAATTTCTTTGAGGTGAAGGTCGGTTGAAAAAGCGTAAACACAATCGCCATGTCCCACCGATTACACATTCAGTGTTATAATGTATATTTTGTGTATCATTCAGACATTTTTTCATGAAACTAATTTCATTATCTACATTTAGCCTTGTTCTATATCATATCCGTGGATATAGGGTATATGGTTTTTATTTTTTAAGGTTTTTGTTTGTTTGAATAATATTTACAAAAGAAATTGACATAGTGAGTGTAGTACACCATATTTTAAACCCTTAACAAGTATTAGAAGAACAAACGTAGGCATAACTGCAACATGTACTTTAGGCCTATCATGTGCAATATTCGCCATTCGGACCAATATTACAGTTTCATATGAACACGTTAATGAACAGCGATTTAATTTAACCTGACAAGTAAAACTGACAATATTAATGAAAATGATTTAGATATTTTATGAAATGTATATGCACCCATATTTAAAGGAATTGTGTTCATTGAATTGGTTATTCATTGAATTTGATGTATATTTCGTTTTATTTGTCAAAACAGTGATTCACTTTCATTGTTTTCGATAATATATCAATTCATATTCTTATCCTAAAAAATCTATTCAGGTGTTGCGAAATATCCTTTATCATTTACGTTAAATTGATGCCAAACAGGTACGCGTGTTGTTCATATTAAGATACACAGTCAAACCGGATTTATTCAGGACATTATTTAAATGGTAAAATCAGTCATTTTAAGTTCTGTCGAAAGAGTGGTAAATTCTCAGATAGAAACCCGAAACCTTTTATACAATTCATGGAAATTAGGAAATATAGGTGAACGTCGCGATACATATGACGTAATCAATCTTTTCATAATTCCAACATGTCGTAGTACTTTTAATGATGCCAACACCGCGAGAATACAAAGAACTAAAATATCGGATAGGGCAAAAATCGCTATTCTCGTTATTTCAACTTGTCATCTTTTCTTATAAATTGTGAAACTACCAAAACGTATCCGTCACATATAATCTTTTCAGTAATTCCATTACATTTAAAGATACGGCTAGTACTCGGTTAATAATGATGCAAAATGAGTCAAAATACATCTACACAAACAAGAGAATATGTGAATCAAAGAACTAATTTACATACATAGAGGCCATATCGGATGTTGTACCTTGTCATCTTTTCTTATAAATTGTGAAAACTACCAAAACGTATCCGCTATTCTCGTTATTTCTCATGTTGTACCTTGTCATCCATTTTAAAGATACGGCTTATAAATTGTGAAACTACTACACAAACAAAGACGTATCCGAACTCACATTCGGGGAACTTTGTACTGAATAGTTTGGTTCACAGTGAACGGAACATAACGAAAATATGGCGTCCATATCCACAACAAATTCTCTCCAAGTGATCTGAATTACATTGACCTAGTGTTACTTAATTTACTGTTTTTTAGCGCATAACAAAACTATGGGTGCTGAATCTTTTTTGCTTTCAACATGTCACTTGAACCATCTGGTTCATCAAGAAATGAAAAGAAAAGACGTTTTGAAAATGTCGATTAATCTACAAATATTTTTGTCTGATGCTGATTACTGGTCTCTTTTGCTGTTTCTGGGATTTGTGAGGAAGTTAAAAACGTCTCCCGTCTCCGTAGTGGTTCCCTTCAGGTGGAATGTGCACAGAGATAGCAATCTCTACAGGCTTCAATCGTTACAAAGCTCGTTGACTGTCTGACTTGACTGAAGAGGATATTACTGCAGAGCGTTTTGATCAGGGCTGCAAAACGTTTCACCGTCAACAAAGAAGGTATCACTACGAAAACCAACACTTGTCTCTTAACTTTGCATCGCTGTCGCTGTCAATAAAAAGATATTTTAACATCAGATTTAAAAAAAACCAAATTATTATTCCATTTCATACATGCATATATAAGGCAGATATGATATATGGACAATAAACATTTCAGTGATCAATAATTCGGTCATGTCATTCAGGTCATGGATAAGCGTAATGGGTACGTACAAGTTTTAACTGATTACTTCATTTATACTATATATAATTCACAATGACACGATATAATTTAAAGTGATAGCTGATAACACTGTGATTGATTATTTTATGGCGCTTCAAAGGATAGTTCAGGCAGTTCCATCTTTTTTTAAAAGTCACTATATCTGTTATTGTTTCTTGCTATGAATTGTTCAATTTTACAAATGTCCTTTATTGATGAGACAAATCTGTCAAATGATGGGGAAAGGTGTTGAAGACTTGAGATGTAGAACTTCCAGCCTCCTTCAATGACTGTAACACATTGAAAATTAACTCTTAGTCATCCGCCATAATCCAGCTAAAATGTCAACGAACAAAAGCCGAAATAAACAACATAAAGAAGCGGAAAGTCAGTCCTCCTCTACCTCGTCAAACTTAGACGAATATGTTACCCGAACGAAGACAGCGGCGTCTGAAAAAAAAGATCCACAAACTGTCGACGATATTAGGGACGTGAAATCGCACATGGATCGATGTCTGAGGAGATTTACCAGCGGTATTTCGGCCAAAATTGATAACATAAGTACAGACATCTCCCAGCTGCGAACCTCTTTGGACGAAAAGCTAAAATCAGTACAACACACGTGAAATCAACAACAACAAAAGTGAAATTGACAAACTGCGATCTGAATTTCACGATTTCACGGCTGAAGTTGAGAGAAAACTCTTACAACAAGAACACTGAGTGAGAAGAAAATCTCCATTCGAACCGATTTGCCTGTCATGATGAAGAAGAAAAGGTCACACCTGGCGGCAAAGGGCTATGAACTGAGACATCAACACAAAGTACAAACACGGATTATGGAAAAAGGATTAGACATCAGTCTACAATATCGCCGAGACAAGTTCTCCACCTGGAGAGACATTGGATTGGAGGATTCGATCGATGATCTGACTCGCTAGTGATTTTTAGAGACAATCGTCGACAAACTTCTATTATGTGTCTCGCTAACACGTGTTTGTTTATAAACAAAGACAATGTGACAGTCACGTGACGACTACAAAGTCACATGACAGTTATTCGTGCATCAGAAGGATTTCCTTTCATTTGTTTTTCCATTCTAACTTTTCTGACGGATATATGTCATAAAACGAATGACGGTACGTTCCAATACTCAACGGTGACTCTTATGATAGGTATATGTTAAAATGTGGTAATGTAAATGCAACTTGTACGACAATGTGACAGTCACGTGATGACTACAAAGTCACATGACAGTGATTTGTGCTTCAGAAGAATTTCTGTTGATTTGTTTTGTTTTTTCATTTTAACTTTCCCGACGGATATATGTCTTAAAGGGAATGAAGGTACGTTCCAAATACTCAATGGTGACTTATATGATAGGTATATGCTAAAATGTCCTAATGTTAAATGCAACATGTACGAAGTGATGCAAATCATATGGGTTAATCCGAAATGTCCGTTTTCCGATAGTAAAGTTTTGTTCTCTTAGTCTTAGTTGACAGAGCTAATGTCATGTTATTTCTTTAATTAGGTGGACGGCAGAGTATATCTTCTTTGTGTTTCTAAAAGGTTTTAGTAGATATATAATGATGGTTCTATTACAGGGTACCTTTATAGGCTTATGTCTACGTAATTCCGCTCCCAGCGCCTAGTGATTTTCCAGCAGAGACATCATTCGATGTACAGCCAAGTTCGCCAACCTAGACCCATTAAACTCGCAAAGTGTATATCTTTTTCAGCAACCACTGACTAGACCCTCGACATGCTGGAGTGGAGTTTCCTTTATAGGGTCCCAACGCGTCGAGGTCTTATCAGTGGTTTATGCGCGTGTGTCCGTACGCGTAAGTCGTGACACCCAGTTTTTGGAATACAGAACTAGTTTCTACCTAGTTTGCCTTTAGGGTTCTGCCTAGTTTCGCATCTAGTTTGTACCTAGTTTGCACCTAGTTTGTACCTAGTTTGCCTAGTCTGCCTAGGGTTCTGCCTAGTTCGCATCTAGTTCGTACCTAGTTTGCACCTAGTTTATACCTAGTTTGCCTAGTCCGCCTAGGTTCTGCCTAGTTTTCCATATAGACAATTGTGCAAATGCAGATATATAGTACAAACAAAATGCCTCCGAAAAGACAACTATCGCAAGACTAAGTGGAGGAGATTCGCAAGATGCGTGGACAAATCTCTGCACAAGAAACGAAACAACTATTTGGAATCGGTTCAAATCGACTACGCAAAATATGGAATACAGAGGAAGATATGTAAATACATACAAAGCCCATTTCTTCCTCCCCCGCTATAAATCCGAACTCCGGCACATCCTTATTGCCAACCGCAGAACCGTCCACCAACACCATCTTGTCCGCTGGCGAGATAGCTCCAAATCCGACGTCTACCTCCAGCACAAATCGTGATTGCCTGCTGCAGAACCGTCGACTGCGCCCACCGGCCCAGGACTTCTACGACTGCTTGGGGAGGCCTGCCGAGGCCTCGGTGGTGGAACAAAACGCGACAATGTTGTCGGCTCGTGGGAGCAAAACCACGAATTTGTTGGTCGACATCTTGTCGAGGCTAGACAAGGACGACGACGACAAAGAACTCCGGGGAGGAAAAAGAAAGTGTCGAGGAGGAACAAGAAGAGACCGGTCTGATATCGAGAAGGTGCGGCAGATGGTAGAATCGGCCCAAAGGTGGACCACCCCTTCGCTAGCCACCGTGTTTCTCTGGAAGGTCGTCTACAAGACCTGGAAGAACAGCACACCGCCCTAGCACGCCGCCCACATATCGGTCGTGACGAGAAGACAGAAACGCCCCAAAACAGTTTCTACGCCCAAACCCACTATATGGAGTAGAGAAGTCGATGTGTGGAATGTAGCCTTTTGAAAAAAAAGTATTGTAGTAGGGTATACATAGAAACTATGCGTTTGTTTTTTCGTCCGGGCGTTAAGCCCTATTTTGTCGGATCCTGCCTCCATGGAGGGATGAGTTCGCTCATTGACGAAGCTAGATATTGTCACGTATGTCGAGGACACCTGAACAGGGATTCGTGTGAGATCATTGTCAAATCACCGGTTGATACCGAGGCGCTGCTCTGGCAACGCGTGCAACTTAAAACTTAGAATCGATCCAAAAATCAACATCCCTGTGGTCTTCCACAATTTGAGAGGGTATGATGCTCACTTGATCATGCAGGCCATCTCGAAGGTCGGCGGTGATATCAAATGCATCCCAAACAACATGGAGAAATACATCTCCTTCGCTCAACGGTCTGAGATTTATTGATAGTGCCCAGTTCCTCCTGTCGTCGCTTGACAGTTTGGTCAAGGCCAACGATACCTTCGCCATCACCCATCGATACACCGATGAGGCAACAAGGCCTCTGCTGCTCAAAAGGGCGTACCCGTACGAGTACATGGACGATTTGACCAAGTTCGACGAGACGCGATTACCTCCCCTTGACCGATTTTACAGCAACTTAACCTAATACTATATCTCCCAGGATGATTACCACCACGCTCAGAACGTATGGAACAAACTGGGTTGAAAAATCTGGGCGACTACCACGACCTGTACTTTGAAAACGGACGTGCTGCTGCTGTTGGAGACGCTCAGAAATAATTCATCAAAAGGACAATATTATAAGATTTTTAAAAACTCTCCTTCACTCGACAAATACTTACTGCTATCAGAAAATATATGGAAACCTATTCTATTTTTAAAACATCTAACCATAAATTGCCAATAGAATGTGGGAGATGGACGAATCTCGCAAGAAATGAAAGAGTATGTAACCTCTGTAACTCGCAGTTAACTGGGGATGAATTCCATTATATCTTTTAGATGTTCATATTTTAAGCCAACAACGTATTACTCCCTAGAAAATAGTGTTTGATCCTTCCCTAATCTCTCTACATATAAAAATTGATGTCAAGTACTAAAATTTCAACAATCAAACACCTATCTAAATTTATCAAATGTATATGTTCTAGTTTTCAGTAATTGCGTATATTCCCTGTCATCTTCTTTGCATATTTTGTATATTATGCATTCCATTTTATGTACTCATGTGCCACCGAGGAGGTTCCATCTTTTGAGTAATAAACTCTGAGGTGTGTGAACAGCCTGTACGGCTGGGCCATGAGTCAGTATTTGCCTACGGACGGATTCGAGTGGGTTAATAGCGAGCATCTTAATCCGACAAAACATTATGGCCATCCCAGACAACTTCGAAATAGGCTACCTGTTCGAAGTGGATTTGAACTATCCCGAAGCATTGCACGAATTTGCACAACAGTTATCCGATTGATGGTCGATCGAGACTGGATGTCCGACTATCAACGAGACTTGTTGGGCGAGAACACACTGGCCTAACGTGGAAAACTCGTCCCGAACTTGATGAACAAAACCAAGTATCGCCGTGCACACTATCGCAACCTGCAGCTGTACCTGTCGCTGGGTATGAAGCGGACCAAAATACACCGAGTGCTCAAATTCGATCAAAACCCTTGATGGAACCGTACATTCGGTTGAACACTGAATTGAGAAAACTAGCCACGAGCGACTTCGAGAAAAACCTCTACAAACTCATGAACAATTCGATTGTTCGGCAAAACCATGGAAAACTTGAGGAAACGCGTCAACGTGAAACTCGTGCGATCGCACCAGGAGGAAAAACTCAGAAAACTGATCGCCAGCCCGGCATTCAACCGAAGCAAGCTATTCGATAACGACTTGGCAGCGCTCCACATGAACAAAGCCACATCAAGCTCAACCGACCCGTCTACGGGGATGAGCATCCTCGACCTCTCAAACATCTCATGTACGATTTCTACTACAACCGACTCAAACCACAGTATGGCGATCGATGCGAGCTGCTGTACACGGACACCGATTCCTTTGTTGTTGAATATACGCACCGAGGACGTGTACGAGGACATGGCGAAACACAGCCACTTGTACGGGCTTTTAATACAAGTAATGGAGAAGTTTGGATTTGGTCCAAATATGATAAAATGGATAAATATATTGACCCGTAACACATCAGCTTCTATCATACAAAATGGACATATGGCATCTGTGTTCATGCTTGAAAGGGGATGTAGGCAGGGTGGTCCAGTATCACCCTATCTCTTCCTTCTTGCAGTGGAGATCTTAAGTATTATGATTAGAAGTAACCCTGATACCAAGGGTATAACACTTAATAATAGTGAACAGAAACTGGGACAATATGCTGATGATACACAGCTCTTTCTTGATGGATCAGATAAAAACCTTAATACCTCAATTCAAATACTAAATACCTTTCATAAAATGTCAGGACTCAAAATGAACATCGACAAAACTAAAGCAATATGGATAGGCTCAATGTCAGACAGTAAACTCACATTAGTCAGTGATTTGAATCTTGACTGGCACCGTGGAAACTTTGAAGTGTTAGGAATTACATTAAATGCTTCACTAAATGACCTTTGGGTGATAAACACAAGAAGACGCTTAGAACACATAAATAGATTGCTTGGTAGTTGGCGAAAAAGGAATTTGACTTTAATTGGGATTAAAACCCAAGCTATTTCAACTTTAGTACACATCTTTTCCGCACTTCCTAACCCGCCCAAAACCTTTATTAATGATTTGTACAGCATAATCTTCAAATTTCTGTGGAGTGATAAAAATGACAAAATTAAAAGAACAACCATCACTAGAAATTATCATGAAGGTGGCCTCAGAATGATAGACCTAGATTCTTTTATCAATGCCATGAAAGTATCGCTTTATAAAGAAGAATAAAAGCTTTAATAACATCTTTCCTGTAAGATATTTGTTAGCTCTGGGCTCATATGCGGTTGATTGTTTATCTGAGTCAGACAACCCTTTTTGGAGAGATGTTCTTTTGGCCTGGGGATATTTTATAGAAAACACAATCTAGACTTTGAAGATATAAACCAAATCATGGTACAACCTCTGTGGTTAAACCATCACTTTAAATCCTCATGTATGATATAGAATTGGTTTGATCGTGGTCTACACAGTATCAGAGATATTTGTGGTGAAAGTGGCTTTCTCAGCTTTGAAAAAATCCAACAGGCGTACAGAATAAAAGGAACTTTCCTAGATTTTCAACGTTTATTACACAATATCCCAGATACATGGAAGCATCTTATTAGAAATAAAACACATAACTTATGTCAGCTAAATATCAACAGTATTAATCTCGATATGATCTCAAATGATACAAGCTCAAGGATATTTTACGATAAATTAATTAAGAATGATAATATTCCCAAGGTATTGGAACGTTGGAACTCTGTTTTCGATTATGATATCAACTGGAAAGAAGCCTTTGTTTGTTATAGAAAATGTACAAATGATTGCAAGCTATTAGACTTTCAGTATAGATTTATCAACAGAGTAATATACACAAAAAAAGAGTTACTGAAAATGAGGTTAGTTAATGATGATCTATGCTCTTTTTGTAAAACAGACTCTGAAAATATTTTACATGTCTTCTATGAATGTCAGATTCTGTCAGACTTCTGTCAGACTTCTGTCAGAAAGTTGAACGTTTCATTAATAACTATTTCGAAAGTAATCTGAAAGTAACAAAATACTGTGTAATGTTTGGATTATCCTCAAACACTCATATAGTTAATCATATCTTACTCATAGCCAAAATATTTATCTACATCTCAAGTCTTCTTAACATCAGAGTTGATGTGTATGTCCCAAGTCCACTGTTACAAAGATTTTAGTCATGGGTCAAACTCTTGTCGTGGCTCTGCGATCTGTCATCGTTGTGTTGAGAGCCATGAGAACACATGTGATAAGGATTTTAAGTGTGCTAACTGCCATGGTGCATTATCAAACTTCTGCACCATCTGGCAAAAGGAATAAAAAGTAATGAAACTAAAATGCAAAATCATCCCATAAAAATGAAATTTGCAATTTCATCAAATATAACATACTCAGCTGCAGGCACTCGCTCTGTAGCAACATCCATGTTACATGACAGGCTGACTTGTTATTGGTCAAGACAGAAAACCCCATTTCTTTCAGAGAATAATATCTGTATATTTAACGATGATTGAACCACTCATCTTTATCCAGCGACTGGAACGTATTCTGTCGTAGTTTTGGCACTCACCGAATCCACAATATAATGAATTTGAAAGGACGGTTCAGGCAGCGACGATACTATACAGTGTTCTTCAGATATACTTAATGACATTACTGAGCAAGTCCTCTATAATTCCATATATTCATAAACCATGGTTCAATAATGAATGTAAACAAGGCGGAAAGTGTAGGAAGAAAGAGGATCTGCACAACATGAAGTTTTTCTTATTCCGACACTAGGAATAAGAATGAAACCTTTCCTTCCTGCTGCTGGCATTGAGCTACAAAATAAATCTCCCTCACGCCTGCTTTCTTCTCCTCCTTGGAAATTAGTGACGCCAAACATTGACCACATTCAAGAAATGCGAAACGAATGCAGTATAAATTAGAATTTAATTAATTAAGAAGTAAATACGATACATTCAAATCTTTATTCACAGATGGATCCAAGGATGGTAGCGCAGTTGCTTGTGCCACTGTCATTTGATCCAGAACAATATCTTCTCGATTACTAAATAACAGCTCTATTTTCATGGCAGAAGTAATCGCCACATTATCAGCTCTTAAACGGAGGGTCAGAGCCAGAAAGGGGGTGTTGGTGGTGGTAGATGGGGATGCCCCTAACCTTTGGACTTCATGATTTATGTGCGTCCCCGCATCTCCGAAATCCTGGATCCGCCCCTGAAATATATTGATAAAGACCCTAAATATGAACAATATGTATTAATTCCCTCTTGTGCCTTGAGGCTATTGATAATCCCACATGTAAACGTTCACTTTTAATTGAAAAGATTTAAATATATAGAGGATATTATAGTGCCCATGTCATACTATGTTTACGACATGAGTGCCTAAACGTTGGTATTTCCCGAGCGAGGGCGAGGGATATACCGATATTTAGGCACGAGTGTCGTAAACATAGTATAATATGGGCACGAATATAATATTCTGTTTATTACCGAAGTCGTCAAATTGAGAAAAACCCACCCAAATTTACTTTCAAACATAGGCTACACACGTTTTTGTGTCTGCACTGATTGGCATCGAGTACGGGTACAGAAGTGAAATGTCATCAACCGGCCGTTTCGGCTGTCTCCCATGGTACCATCTGGGAACTGCTCATTTGTGACGTCATTCGGACTTTACGTCACAATATGATTTGAATGACGTCATCACAGCTGACGACGTAACAATACAATGGTGTGAGCGATGTTCGAATGTATTGATAAGCAGCGAATTTCCGGGAATCGAATACCATTTGATCATGTTTTTCAACCAATCAGATTAAAGAACACAGTGACCTTTGGTTTACAATGTACTGTGAAGCATTTCGAGTCGGGGGTCATCTCAAATTTAGATATATCTTTTTTAAAATATTTAATCCTCGCAAAGACATGAGGGCCTTTGGACGTCATAGCATTGTTCATGAAGTCACGTCACCATGTCAAAGTGACATTTTGCCCTAGAGCATCGTATGAAAAATATGAACCCCGATATTGTCGCCTTCGTAGGTAATAAATAATGATACCGTGTGTGTGCGTGTGTCCAAATGTAGTTGCTGTAACAAATCCTAATTGCACAACTGAATGAAAAACTGATGACGTCCTCGTTTACCTGTTCTCTGAGTTTTGGAGCCAGAATACTATCAGAACACTTGTATCTCTACAGTCAAGTCTAGACGTTTCGGCATCTAACTTTTGCCCGAAATAAGCGCAACTATTTGGACTACTTCCCATCCTTACTGAGGAAAAGTAGAACCCATTTCAGGGAGCACAGCAAAAAGGATCTCAATACTTCCAAGTTCAAAGAAATACATTCATCAAAATGTGGCATTATGGGTTATGTCAGTTCAGATTGTTTGCGTTCCTCAATATAGTGTTGTAGGATCTTGAGTCATCTCACAACTATTGGATAGACAAGGTGTTGGTTGGAGAGCACAAATGCTGATAGATTGGGACCAGGATAAACCCTCCCAAAATACTCTACTTTTCGGTCGAGCCTTCAGCTTAGTCTTGATGTACTAACTAGACTTGTCAGTGTCTAGATGCGAAACATTAGTAGGATACACAAACATTTTCGCGAACATCATGACAAATTGATCGAGTTGATAATTTTAGTAGAGTTGTGCTATGAATATGGACACAGATTTTATATAAACGTTACTCGAATATTTCGATGCTTCCTCTGTTAAACAAACGTGTGGTTGTTCATGGCTGGAGGGAGGGCGTTTTACGACAGATGTACTTGACAAACGTTTCTCGAATTCCATCAATTCGAAATGCATAGATGATAGGGTTGATCACACTGTTGAGCACCAACAGGAAAATAATACGTTCAGGGTAGTTATAGAGGAGTATGAATACCGTAAGTTCGGGCGTACTGCCACAGACAGGAAGAAGAGATATTGTGGAGTATTTAGTATGAGAAATGGGACAACGACGCTTGCACTTGTCAACGTTGCCTTCATATTCATCTTTATCTCGTTGATGTACTTTTCTCTACCCACGAAGTTCGGGATGATTTTTTTTATCTGTTGCCTGGCAACAAAGAACATGTAAACATTGCAGAGAAAGACCAGGATGATGCAGGGAAGGCTTGTCGCAGCAAACACAAAGAGACTCATAGAAGTAGCGAGAAGCAGGAAGTTGCACTCTTGGATGTTTGTGTCGGCCAAACTGTAAGCAGATACCACTACACAAACAGGAATTAGCCACGTGACCACAGCGGTGGATATCATGACTCTGGTTTCATTGAGTCTGTAGTGACGGTAAGGGAACTTCACAGCGATAATTCTTTCCATGGATAGAACGGTGATAGTGACAAGAGACACACTTGACGAAAGGGCCACAACACTGTATCTGATAATGCATTCAGTGGTGTTGTACAAATGGTTGTACACAACAGCAGAGTGGTACGTGAAGAAGAATCCCACCATTGTGTCAGTCACAGATTGGTTGATGAGCAGAAGACGAAGGAAGTTCTGAATCCGTCGACATTTTGCCAGCGTGACTATTGTTAGGACATTCTCTAGGATCACACAGGCACCAATCAGAATTTGTATCGGCATTACATATGTTGGATAAGAACCGTATTGGCAGATGATACATATATATGTCATATTTTGGTCATTGTTAGGAACCGTTGTTGACGTGTTCATGGTTGCTATGATGCTGATCAAGGTTAGGATCAGTTGAAAGTCCTTGGAAATTTGATTCAACTTGTTTACACACTTCGGTTAGGATCAATAGAAAGGCCTTGGAAATTTGATTTAACTTGTTTACGAACTACAGTTTGTCAGCCCAAAGTGTGTCAATGTTGATGAATACATCGGTTAAGGGTTGCAAAGATTTTATAGAAAGTGTCTCAGTTTGCTCCCATGGCATCAATGACAAATTTTAGAATGGATGTGAGCACCCGTGCTTCAGTTTGTTCACAGCTCTTTAACGATTCAATCGTCAAGACAGATTCGCCTTTTGCTGATTCACCCGTCCACGAGTCTCTCACTGTTTAAGGTTAATGGGGCTACTCCTTCTGGCTTGAAGACGATTCTCAGAAACGTCTGAAAAACAAATGGAATCAAATGTACATTAAGCAATTTAAAACATAAAATTATCACTGATAAAAGACTCCACAAAAGAAGACATTTAACGCCGCAGTCAGCAATATTCCATCTATAGGACTATGATTCTGGACCAGATAGTCCAGTGACTGACATCATAAGCATAAGATGTCTGTAGTCTGTATACCTTTACAAGCATCTAGGCAGTCAGATCCCTACAATACGATCCTGTTTGTCGTCTCTTGGACAACATGGATTGGCGAAGACCTGGATTTTATTATGAGCTGTAAAGGCACAGACTATTATTAATAAATATATTATGTTTTAGAATCGTTCCTCAACTTCGATCAAATCTGGCTCGACATTTACGTGAGGCGTAGATTTATTGATACAGGGGACATGTAGCTGACATCTGCATCCTCCATCCATCTGTAGAGACGCCAGATGAAATTACTCACCGATTGCGAAATAAGCAATAAAGATCTAATAAAATCCCTACCTGTCCAAGGACCCCGTACTGATATTTTCTCATAAATTTGCATGACAACAATTAAGAACTCCAATCTGTCGGCGTAATGGCCTAAAAGACATAAGGATGTGGTGAAACTTTTTACTCGTGATTATATGATGATCTTTCTCGGTTTGTTTTATATTGTTTTTTCTCATATATATGTATTGCAAATAAAACGTTTTCCTTGAGTGTTCATTGCACGGATATTCTACAGGGAAACGGGAAACCTTTCCGAGTACAACAATGTATGTATGGACACATATTGCTCGAACACTCTCAAGCATGATATTGTAGAAACCTGTATTACACAGTATTACATTCTAGGTCTTCACCACTTCTATTCCCACTGTGTCTTATAGAATGGGAAACTTCAGGAGAATTGAGGGGCGGTGGGTTAACCCAGTGGTTAAAGCGTTCTATTTCTCTTAATGGAAGCGAAATATTTGACATATTGTATTCACTTAATGCTGCTAAAGCGAAGGGTCCCGAAAATATCAGTAACCAACTTTTGAAATTACTTGCAAAACCACTATGTAAACCGCTTACAAAACTGTTTAACTTGTCTTTAGATCTCAACACTTTTCCCGCAATCAGGTAACTTGCCAATATAGTACCCCTTCACAAGAAGGGTAGTGTCCACAACTGTTCTAACTACCGACCAGTGGCGCTAACTAGTAGCCTATCTAAAGTATTAGAAAACTGTGTTTTCAAACATGTATATAATTTCTTTAGAGACCACAATATAATCAGCAATTTTCAACCTGGTTTCAAACCAGGTGATTGTAGATATACCAATTAGCTGGTTTATATCATTCTATTAGTACAGCACTAGGGAAATAACACTGAAAAAAAGTCCACATTTCAAGCTTCCAAGACATTTCCAATTTTGGAAAGATGATGTTTCCAAGACATTTCCAATTTTGGAAATATGAGATTTCCAAAAATTTCCAATTTTGGAAATGTCCACAAGGGGAGATAACTGGTGGGTGATGGTAAATGATTGTAGTTTGCACGCCCCAAGACCTAATCCATGTTAATAGATGAGTGATTCAAGGCAGTTAATTCCCAAGGCGTACTGCCTTGTAAATTCATGAGTGAGTCAAGTCAGTTAAGACGGCCTCTGGAAGGAAAACCAAGTTCCAAGTTTCGGGGTGTTCTCTTTTTGCCTGCACGTACTGTTTTGAGATTGAAATTACTGGACCGTACTAATCCTTACAACAATGGGGATTAAAGCTATAGTCTGTTGTAGAAAAGCAAGTATGCCAGCGCTTGTTGGTAAACAGTAAAGTTTATCACATTTTGTTTATTGCATATAGCAATAGCAAATATACGAATATGCGTTATTTGAAAATATGGTGACATTTTTAATTTTACTAATATTGCATGTAACAGCATATGCATACACAATATTGCATGTATACAAATATACAAAAATGAATTGTCTGACAAATATGATGAAATTTTAAATCAGCAAATACATAAATAATCGTTAAATGTTACACCAGGAAATATATACTTTTGTGCACTGTGCAGTATACATAAATACATACAAGTGTATTGTTTGTTTCATATGACACAATAATCACATTCACAATCCAACCAGATTGTGCAGTTTTATAACCCCATGCCTCGATCATGTCATATTTGATTACTTTTAATGACTAAGTTGACTAATCATTATGAACTGTGTTTAGTGTGGTCGGCTAGTGACCTTGGTGGTGAGTTGATACTGAACTCCACTTGCTTGAACATACTATAATTGTGCAGGCACTGAACTGTTACCCCTGATCCGCTTATAACCAAGTAAAGTGCAGGCAAAAAGAGAACGTTATAACCAAAGAGAATACACCCAAGTTTCTATGCCTCTCAAAGAAGCCTGTGGAAGTAAGTTACATCTTTGAAGGGCATTTAGAAGTGGAAATCATAACAAAAGCAAGATTTATGGATGTCAACTTCTGTATTGTGACCTGATTTTTACCTAATGAAGGAGCAAGCATACGCTCCGAAACGTCGTGTTATTCACAATAAAGAAGTTGACATCCATAAATCTTGCTTTTCTTATTGAAAAGGTAAGTTATTTAAATCTGCTGAGCTGTAGGTTTGTTAAACATGTCGCGATGTGATTATCGCTCTAACACACCTGAGAGATTCGTCAACAGTGTGGTATGCACAGGCGGTGAAAGTTGTATTGTATTGAATTTGGTTGGTTGCATATTGTGAGCTGTCAATTTGTATGAATGTGTGAATGAGGAACCTTGCATAATTATGACATTAAAATCAGACTGAAATTAGCATGATTCCATGGTCAATGTCGCAATGTTGGTGAAATGGTAGTATACGGAAGTTTGTTTCAGATTTTTTATAATCCCTTCTTTTATGCAGATAAAATTATTTAAAAATTAACAAATAATGCCATGCTTCTCTCAGAGTGAGGGAAGATAATTTATGTAGTGTTTCTTATCAAATTGGATATTTCTTTTTCGTCTGAACAGAATTCACAAATTACGTATGTTTTTCTGTGAATGTGTGTGCATACACTCATATATAACATCTAACTTGATAGGTATTAAAATCAGGCCGTTTGTAACCATAATGACTATATTGGTTGGAACACTTGAAGAACGAACTGAACTGGAACAGTAACATTTCTCATGTCATCATGTGAGATTAAAAACATTGAATGAAATAAATGCTGTACGATGAAATGGATAAGAGAACATTATAATGGCATAAATGACGCCTAATGACACATGTAATGACAATAAATATATAATCATTATGTTAGTTAACTCATGACCAGACATATCAAACTGATACTGATAGATTTATATCTAATATGTAAAAATACAGTATTTCTTAGTACCTGAAATGATTACACGAATTCGGAATGAGATGTTTCAATCTGAAATCAAATTATTAGGATGCAGTTTACTAAAGTAGAACTTAAGTAATCTTCAAAAGTTTGGTCATTCGCAAACTGAATCAGATCTCACTTATACTGCAGTAAACAGTATGGGGATACATAACGAAGCATACCACTTAAAGGTCACATGCAACCAAAAAATCAAACATAATTAAAACACAATTATCACTTATTCATGACATATAATATACATTGCTGGTTATTTAAAAACATCTAAACAAAATTATAAGCGTACAATCGCAAATCAAAAGTGCAATATTTTGTACTTGGGTTTACTTCCCAAGAAACGAAGCAGCCAGGATACCGAACCCAGTCAGAGCGGGTGGGTGTGCACTCAAGTGTAACGGCTGGTTTATTTGCAGATGCCTTCACGGCTCATTGTGTGTGTATATATAGAGATGTTGGGTTTTGTAAATACATGCTCATTTTTGTGTATAACATTTTGCAATCAACAGACATCATAACATGTCATGTGTACAAGTATCACACCTGCCTGTCTGTGAAGAACTCGAACAGAACAAAAGATGCGTGAAATAGTCTATACACTCATGGGGATCCTTGGGTTGAGGAGAAATTGAAAGAAGTGGTATTAAAATCCTTCCTAAATTACCAAGCCTTGGAAATATGAAATTTCCAATTTTTGAAAGTTTTGGAAACATGATGTTTCCAATTTTTGAAATTTTCGGAAATATCATATTTCTGAATTGGAAATTTTGGAAATCACCATATTTTTTCTTGTGTAAATTAGAGCAGTGTTTTGTGATATTGGCAAAGCATTTGATCGCGTTTGGCATAATGGAATAATTGAAAAATAAAGGCAAGTGGAATTAGGGGCACGTTGCTAACTTGGTTTGAAAACTTCCTATCTAGATAACAGAACCCAAAGAGTTGTCATTAACGGTCAGACTTCCGATACCCAGTCTGTATTAGCTGGTGTACCACAAGGCACCGTACTGGGTCCCGTCATGTTCCTTGTTTATATATATGATTCACTTGTTGGTATCTCAAGCAACATGCGTTTATTTGCTGATGATACCCCCCTTTACATAATCATAGGTAACCCCGCCGATGCAACAAGAATATTGAACAATGATCTTGATAATCTGTCTGAGTGGGCAAATGAATTGCAGGTATCGTTTAGTCCTGAAACATCAGTGGCTATGTTATTCACTAAAAACGTAATACCTAGTGCTAAAACAGATTTAATGATGAATGACGTAAACATTAGAGAAGTTGACTATCACAAACATTTAGGGCTATGGTTTCAAAGCAGTGGTAAATGGTATACGCAAATCGAATATCTAGTGAAAAAACTAGTCCTTTGATAAACTGTTTACGGAGACTTAAATATAAACTAAACAGAAACTGCTTAGAAAGGCTGTATAAATCATTCATCCTTCCCATCTCTGACTACTGTGACTTCATTTGGGATAATTACACCAAAGAACAAGGACTAGTTCTAGACAAATTACACCTTGATGCTCCTTGATTGTCCAAGAGCGTTCGGTTGGGGTACTCTCGGATGGTAGTTCAGGATGATGGACAAGAGACGGACGACAAAAGTCAGCGGTAGAGTTGAAGACAGCAGCAGCCATGTTTATTATGGTTGGGGAATAATGGTAGAAATGGTACATAAGATGGAAATCACATGACAGAACGCACATCGGGACCGAGTGGTCAATGTTCCCGATGTGGAGACCCGCTCTGTCACTTACACACATTCAGAAGTCGGACGGCGATTCTTCATCGTCGACGTAGTCGTTGGTAAGGCGACGGCCTTGGCCGTCGCCCCGACTAGCGCACAATCTGTCCGCTTCCGTCGATGATCTGGGTCGTCTCGTCTCTGGTCTCCTCGTCTCGTCTCTGCCTGGTCTCCCCGAGTGACCATGTCAGTCAGGTTTTATACATATGGACATTAAGCCACGTTATGCAAGGTCACTGACCTATGTACATGTACATACGTAAGATCCGCCGACGGAGCGCGGTGTTAATTGGCATTTACTGATAGAATTAAGGGTCCTGTCCGGAGGGGGGTTTATGATAAGAGGGCTACACCGAATGATTGCTGAATACATTAAACAGACAAAGGGATAGAATTTCGGTGCACTTTGGATATATATTGAAACAATTATGTTGTTTGAATGTATGAAGTTTTACAGAAACTTATTGAAATGGTTTACTCTATGACAACATCATAAGTGGGGCCGTCAGGGGTACCAATCATAAAACATTATACGAAGAAACTGGTATACCATCTCTCTTTGAAAGAAGAAAGAACCATAAGTTGTGTAATTTTTATAAGATGGTACATGGCTTAACACCAGAGTACTTAACAAGATTAGCTCCACAAAACGTGGGCCACAAAACTCACTATTGCCTTCGTAATGCCAGAGATATTCAGCTAGAAGAAATTAGACTAGTACAACACTCTAAATCTTTTCATCCTGGAATATTCTCGACGAATCTGTTAAATCGCAGAACCATTGTCTAAATTTAAAGTATATCTTATTGATTACAATCTTAATCCCAGAGCTATAAAATACTTATATCAGACATAACCAGTACTTCTACCGCAATGGATTCTCTGTTGACGACATACTGTATGGCAAAGATAACTTATCCAATACTGATAGAGAATTAATTCTTAAATCCATTTATCATTGCATAATTAAATCCAAACGTTTTATTAATTACACATAGAATATAATAAGAACTTACATGTTTTGTTCATTTTGAAATATGCTTCTTTGAATTATATATCCTGTTTAAGTTGTTTTCTCTCGGGAGAGGCATTAATATAGGCTAGTTGGGCCTGTTTGCCAATCCTTTTTGTTCTTTCTGTATTCGTTTTCTAATGTATTGTCTTTATTTTGAATAAATACTGTTTTAACCAAAGAGTTCGCTCGTCACGCCAAACGCCCGGATATTTGTGTGAAGCCCATTTCTGGTGTACCCCGCCGTGATATTGCTGGTATATCGCTAAAAGCGGCGTGCAACCAAATTCACTCACTCACTCACTCACAAGAACCACCAAATGTTTCTAATCAAAGCAGCTATAATTTGCGAAACTCCGACAATCTCCAATGTAATTCAGGGCGTATATCTTACTTTGAATAAATCTTTTCCCCGTCTACTGTTATAGCATCATGGAAAGAAACATCAATTAAACAAATGTACATGATACATCAAATTATAAACCTATACCCCTTACCAGGACTTTCCATATATAGGCTTGTGTTTATGCGAGTCCCTGTACTAGTTGTGTATCCATGAATTTTGAGAAATGCCTCTCCAGATATTTAATTTCTTCAGAGATAATAATGTATCTACAGACTTACATTTTTCCCTCGGCAAATCAACGGCGAATAAGCTCCCATATATGTACAACTTCATCGCTGGGACCCTTGATGAGGGAAAAGAAATAGGAGCTGTGTTTTGATAAAGTAAAGCCTTTGATAGAATGTGACTTAAGAGTATTATCCATAAGCCTCAAGCCCCGGGGTAATTTCTTCAATTTGCCTGAAAGTTGCCTAAACAATAGAGGTAAGAAAATAAGTATTACTTGTTATGCCTCAGAACTGAAACAGATGTCGTACCTCAGGGATCTATGCTTTCTCCACTGTTGTTTGTATTGTATATTAATGTTTTTCTTAAGAGGAAATAACGGTGTTTTTGGCTGACGATACAACAATATATATGACATCATAGATGATCCAGCTGTGGCAGCCACGCGTATTGATAATCATTTGCTTTACAATGTCACGCTGCGACAAGTTATGGATTGTCGCATTGGGGTAGTCCCGTAAGTTCGACCTTTGGGTCGAGGTAAAAATCCTTTGATGTCTGATGTTGTGACAACGGTGTTGTTTCAAGGGATTAAGACACTGGTTTTCTACAAAATGTAAAATGTGTTCGCAACAAAATATGACATGTGTACCAGCGGGTTTAGAGAGTGAGTTTAGTTCACTCAGATCATTGGTAGTGAGTTATTGTATTTCTTACATAAACTTGCATGCTATAAGAATGTTGGAACTGACAGTTTTCGTCATCATTTCCACAACTTCCGTTATGGTAAATGCACAATACCTTTCTGTAATCTTTAAATGCTTACATGTTCATTGTGAACAAGAATGGATCTCGTGGAGATGCATGCAGGAAAGAGCTTCAACAGTGAGCGACATAATTTCCAAAATACCTGGAGACCACACCCCCGTCCCCCAAAAAAAAAAAAAAAAGTAATAATAAAATAATTTATAATAATAATAAAAAAAGCAAGAAAATGAAACGGAAAAGTAAAGAATAAAAGAAGATAAAGTACAGAGATTCAGAGATTTGGAGAAGACTAGACACCTTGTAGTTCAGGCTTGCAAATACCGACCTGACATTGAAGGAGTACCTGGACAATGCCTCCTATTCTATGAGCGAGTGAGTTTTACGCCGCTTTTAGCAATAGTCCAGCCATATCACGGCGGGGGACACCAGAAATGGGCTTCACACATTGTACCCATATACGGAATCGAACCTGGGTCTTCAGCGTGACGAGCGAACGCTTTAACAACTAGGCTACCCCATCACCCCTCCTATTCTATGAAGTTGTTGAGCTCCTGATTCTTGGTTCTGATATATCTGTGTTGCCTGTACATTGTGCTTGCACCGTATATGAATTGTATTTATCTAATTTAATTCCAAAGGCAATGGTCATTTGTAGTGCTATAAACTCTTTTTCATAAACAATGTTAGATTAATATGTATTGTATGTTATTAAAAGTTGCTCAATTTAGTGCTATAATTTTGTTTATGTATATATTAGGTTTTATGAATGTGTATTATTTATTATGAAGACAATAGAAATTACGGTCCCAATGAATGCTTAAATAAAAATGATATTTGTTCAGTTTTTTTCCTTTGAACATTTTAGCATTAACCGTGCCGTTGTAAAAACATTGACTGCCCATTGTCTAGAAGCAGTCGACTTTAAAGACATACCCCTGCAAACTGACCAGTTTGTTTTTACACCCATCCAAAGGTCGGACGGTACCTACAGTCCGTTTGAGACAAAATGATACCGATGAATTGCAATCTGACACAAAAACAAATAGACATAAAAATAAAACCAACGCGGACTGCAATAAAAAACAACAGACCAAATCTTGAAAAAAATTGGATAATTTGTGTCACCAAAATAAAAGAGTTGTTTAAGAAACTGTCATAATTTATTAGTGCGTTTTCCAAGTTTGTTACAAGGGCGCAGTGGCAAACTAACGGAACAGCGTGAAACGCGAGATGCACGTGCATTAGTGACGTCAGAGACGTTTGATTACTGCCGATTGACAAAGTGAGAGAAAATGAAAGTCTATAATTTACAAAGTCTATGATTTATTCAAGGATGAAAATGATAGGGGGTGACCCAAGTATGCAATTACTAAGTACATACAGCGCACTGCCTGTGTAGCTGGGGGTACGTGTCATCTCGCCAGCTCAAACATTTGTTGAGAATCCGTTAACGCACGTGCATCTCGCTTTTCGCGCTGTTCCTTTAGTTGCCACTGCGCCCGTGTAACAAACTTGGAAAACGTACAAATAAATGATGATAGTTTCTTAAACAAGTTTTTTATTTTGGGGCCCCAAATTATGCAATTTCTTCCTAGAGTTGGTCTGTTGTTTTTATTGCAGTCCGCGTTGGTTTGATTCTTTTATGTCTATTTGTTTTTGTGATAGATTGCAATTGATCGGTATCATTTTGTGTCACACGGACTGTAACCGTCGAGCTGAATATCGGCAAATCTGAAATCGTAACATTCACATTTAAAACCCATACCGGTAACAGACTAACAGTATTTATGAATGATATTTCTATTCAAATACAATATTTTATCCGAATTGTAATTATATTATTCGAACTACCACTCGAATCTGTTACTGCCGGCAATAAATCGAGGATTTGTGTGGGATAGACTTCCAACCACTCTGGAAATTCAAAACAAAGAAAAGCAAAAATCTTATGATGCAGTTTCTATATATTTCTCTGTAAATTCTAAAACCTTTTGTCTTAATTCTGGAACCGTCTATCCTAGTTTAGAATTGTAGCATCTTTGCTTGGATATATTTCGACATGCTCCTTGGCGTGGGTTTAGAAAAAACGACGCAGCGTATTCTTAACCCCAAGCAACCTTTCAAAGAAATAGCTCTTCATTTTGTATCAGATATTCCTAGAAATGAATACCCATTTTTCCACACCAAACACTACAATTGAGAATATCTTAATATAAAATAAGACTTGGACAACGTGAAAAGGTAAATTTGAACAACTCATGAGCTTTTAATAAACAGAAAAGCTTGCCCTTCTGTGTTAAATAGTTAAGTTATAACCCTCTTGTAAGCGCAACAAGCGGCCTGGTTAACACTGGAGGAAACAAAGACACTGGTCATAACTGATTCCCAGTCTGGTTTGATGTTGCTTTGTGAACAGCGAGCAGAAAGTGACTCTTAGGGACTGATGATAAATATTTGGCTGAACTGAAGATTTAAACCTCATGTAACTATACTACTGATATCGTGTTCACATGTTATAGATGTAGAAAACGAGAGTTTGGTTAATGCAGCGTGACTGTTATTCAGTTCGCTACATGCTAGTGGTGGAGGAATATAAGTCTCAATTAATACAGACCACTTTGGTGAAACTTATGAACACGAACATAATCAAGTGAGTGAGTGAGTTTAGTTTTACGCCTCTTTTAACAATATTCCAGCAATATCACGGCGGGGGACACCAGAAATAGGCTTCACACATTGCACCATGTGGGGAATCGAACCAGGGTCTTCGGCGTGACGAGCGAACACTTTAACTACTAAGCAGCCCCACATAATCAAGGCGACTCTGATATTTAAATCCATGATCAAAGGTTTTGGAACGCTAAAAGTATCTACGGCAATTATACGAAATTTGAAGTAAGAAATTACATACCCGAGTGAACCATAATAGGCAGCGTGAGGGAGAAGACGATCTTGATCACCCTGACTAACTTGGGTTGCCTCTATTGACAGTCAATACCCGCCTCTTGTTTGACGTTTGAAATATGATAACGGTCATGCCAGGAAATGCGCCATAGTCTCAGACTGTCAGAGATCCATTCGTTGTAATTACGATCATTACGGCAAGCTGGAATGAAGTATTGCCTGGACACTACAAGAGATCGATACATTCATAACTAACCTTACTGGCGTTAATATACAGTCGTGTGATACTACTGGAGGTGATGCATAACCACCGTGGTGCGACCTATTAATATAGGTTTGTCAGATTGATTTAGAAAAAGATTAAATGCTGGTTCGGGATAAAGGATTTATAGAATTCAATGATATAATACTGTGTTTTCAATTTTAAGTAGATTACAAGTTAATTTTGCCACACTGATTTGTGTTTAAAACCGAAAGGGGAACCGTAACTTGAATTTAACATCTGTGTTCAGCAGTCATTCCGATTGTAGGAAAAAAAATCAGGCAAAAAGGAATCAGGAAAAATAGAAACGGAAAAAAAGAATCAGCTTATATAAAGGCTTACAGTCAGTATATTGTTAAGGGATTAACTGGCTTCCAATCATGCATAATTGGTATCCGACTATTGTATGAAAAATGTATTTAATTCCTCTTTCAAAAGGGGCGATGGGGTAGCCTAGTGGTTAAAGCGATCACTCCTCCCGCCGAAGGTCTGGGTTCGATTCCCCACATGGGTAAAATGTGTGAAGCCCATTTCAGCTGTCTCCGCCGTGATATTGCTGGAATAGTGCTTAAACGGCGTAAAACTAAACTCACTCAATTTTTCAAAAGCTGTAAATCTTCAATCACTCGAGGACATGACGGTACAGAGGTACCCATAACGCTATACGGTATGTGTGAAAACATTCCAAGCAAGCACAGTTTCGGGAATAACCGGGTCCGTGTTTTTCGCTTTTAATGTACTGTCATGTTCTCATTTGTTTGTTTGCTTGTACTTATTGTTGTGATTATATCTTGGTTGGTTGTTAATGTCCAATACAGGAAAAACATGGTTTTGTCTTGACGCATGAGCAGGTTGCCATACAGGAATACTAACACTCTGGGCTTAGATCGACCAGTACAGGCGCCACCATTCCCTGATTCAGCATCACACACAGGGCCCGGTGGGAGGCCGCATCTGTACACCTGTAACTATAACTCAGGTGTTATAGTTAAGACACACCCACACACCCACACTCCATCGCACCTTCATATACACCCCTCCCTGAGACTAATTGTTGTGCTAACCATTATCAATACCATAAACGGATCAACAATATTTCATTATGTGCAGGTGGTAGGGTTGGTGTTCGATTCCCCACACGGGCGCGATGTGTGAAATGTTGCTGGCATATTACCGACGAAGACCAATACCACCCAGACAAATGTGTATCAGTTCTTCCCGTGTTGTGAAATGCAAGTTTGCCCACAATGCCGAACTGTACTGAAACTTTACTATAAGCTTGGAAAGGAATTATATGATATGAAACTCCCAAAAATTTCAGCCAGACCACAGGGCTGGTTAGATGTAAAACTTGCCAGCCCTAAGTTTTAACCCGAACGTCGGGCAGGTGAATTTGAGAATCTGGCAGTACGTGTTGAAAATAACCCGTCCCGGTGCAGTCGGGCAGACAGGTATTTCGTACGCTGGTATAGTGTGTGTGTGTGTGTGTGTGTGTGTGTGTGTGTGTGTGTGTGTGTGTGTGTGTGTGTGTGTGTGTGTGTGTGTGTGTGCGTGCGTGCGTGCGTGGGTGGGTGCGTGCGTGTAATTGTAATAATAGTCCGCTTATATGGCGCTCATATCCAGGCACATTGTCTGCTCACGGCGCTACGTACATGTGCGAGCATATTTCACTGTTTCATCTTTGTGTATTTTGTTAAAGAGTTTCACCTTTTCTAATGATTCCACTTGTGTACTTTTATGTGTTCCGACGAATTATGGAGTAGATTAAGTTTTGTATTTTCTTTCTTGGCGTAAATGTGGCAGGGGACATACTTTGTATGTCTGAGTATTATGATTTGTCTGCACCAGTTAGCTTTTAAGTATTGTTAATAATCATTATTCTCTATCTTTATTTCAGCATCCAACAGGCGCTTACATATGCAATGTAAATACATATTTTAACATATTGCTTCGTTTCATATCACTTTAGTGGCTGAAATGAAATAGTTAATAATTCACGTATTTTAAATAAGTTTTTTGATTTCAGCCCCTATCAGCGCTGAAACAGTTCATCGCGTAGTTTTAATAATAAAATCAACAGTGTTTACTCATCCGTGACAACGCGTTACGAATTGTCCATTCAAAGCTGCATGCTTTTTATATGTAGTCATGTAATTAAATATATATACCACACTCCAATGTTGCTTACAAAGCTGTGATATTTTATTTACTACTATCTGTTTTAGATATAATATAGTGCCTTGTGTCTCATAGGCCATATGGCCGGATGTTATATTTTATTGAATGTTTTAAAGTTTATGTATGTTTTATGTATAACATGTGACACAAAAATAAAAATATTTTCTTCTTCTTCTTCTTCTTCTTCTTCTTCTTCTCTTCTTCTTCTTCTTCTCCTTGCATCCTCACACGTCATATCGTCACCAGACACGACTGACTGACTGACTGACTGACTGACTGACTGAATTTGGTTTTACGCCACTTTTAGCAATATTCCAGCAACATCACGGCGTGGGACACCATAATTGACAAAACTTGTGTGACAGACGAACCTGCAAGCATAGCCGTCAACTAAATTCTCATCAGGTTAATAAACTAACTATCTTAATTAGTGTTTTTGCATAGCTAATGTAGCAATGACTCAATAAGTAATCATAAAGGGCCACTGATCCAGAGCAATTTCCGTGGACTGGTTGTTGCTTTAAATTTTGTTATTGTTTTTCTCCCGTGATACCCGGATGATATCCCAGAATTCATGACTGGTTCGTTACCTCTGCTGCTCCACCCTCATGCGCAATTGATAGTATAAGTATAGACTGATAAACAAAGATGAAATCTTTTTTACTCTATAATCTTATGTTGATTTTGTTGTAAAATCATGTAGACTTTGATGAATAATTTGGTTTCCTATAGAAATATATTCACATTGATAAAAATGATGATTTTGATGTAAATTTTGTATTTCATAGTAATGTTGACGTTATAAAAATGTTAACGTAAATGAATGTTGAATTTGATTTAAGAAATAGTTTGACCTTGAATTTGCCGAGAAGCCTGATACAATAGCATTGTTTTGAAAGTAAGGCTAGCTAAGTACATGGGGAGTCTTGGGGAGGGTAGTGAGTTTGGGTTCACTACTAGTCAATCTGAATGTTGTATTAAATGGCATTATTTTGATAACAAATGAAAACATTTTAAGTTTAACCATCTGCCAGTGATAAAAAATGTTTGGACTGAAATAACGAAGTCAATGTACGTCTTTATATTTTGTCTTATAATCCTAATTAGTTTATTATCATATTTGTATGCATTTTAAAACTTAATAAATGCACACGATCTGCTTATACTTAGTGTATTTATAACATGATTGTAATATCTATACATTTTATGGATTGCCAACGTGTATCATATTTCACACACATGCCCTGAGTTCTACCTAGTGTATGTTGTCTGTCTCATTACACTTCACGGCAAAAAACATGATTCTGTTGAATCATTGTGTTTTATGTAGTTTGGCCATGAAGCCTCATATAGTTCAATGATGATCAATGAGTCAATTCACTTCCTGGTTTACAAGTACCCCGCTCTGATATTGCTGGACTATTGCTGTCAGCGAAGGACAGTAAAACAACCAGTTTATCACAGATTTCAATATAAAACTAGTAATTAACACTAAAATACACTAACTATAGAGGACGACACGATATAAAAACAGGCTATAGATCGCCAACAACTGTAATGATCAACGAAACAATGAAACTAGAATCATGACTGGGTTACCACAATGTCCCTTTGAGTGTCATATGTGACTGAGACATTTACAAATGCACAACGTTTACATTGTTATTACTAACATAGACATTTCTCGCAGCGAATAGCTGCAACATTGCCAATGAGGCGTTAAGTAATATTTACTCAGGCACACATTCTACCGAAATATACATAAAAGATTCATTATATTTCGAAACATGTTCTTAAACTCTGCAAGAATGTAGAGGAAAACGAAAATCTAATCAAAAAGATATTTTACCAAATTCGCTAAAGCATAGTCCAAAATACACCAATTGATATGAACGTGAAATTATTTGGAAATGGGGATCTACCTACACAAGATAATATAAAACTTTTTAAATAAGTACAGGTCTGTATATAATATATGTTATACCAAGAGATTTATGTGGACTATAGTGTTATGTTTTCTTTTCTACTGCTCTGTTTATGTCGTGTAGTATAAAATACAATTGAATTGTGTAAATATCTGGTAGAGGGTGTCTTAAGTGCAATAAATAAGTACAATAAAATACTTCAATTTCATTTTTCAAAGACTTCCAACCACTATGGAAATTCTAAAAAGAAAATCTAGATAATCTATCACGCCGTTTCTAAATCTCTATAGATGTATCTAATTTCTAAATGTTTTTATCTTAATGCTGGAACTGTCTATCCTAGTTTAGACTGAATCACTGAGTTTGATTTTACGCCGCTTTTAGCAATATTCCAGCAACATCACGGCGGGGGACACCGGAAATGGGCTTCACACATTGTACCCATGTGGGGATTCGAACCCGGGTCTTCGGCGTGACGAGCCAACGCTTTAACCACTAGGCTACTCCCCGCCCCTCCTTGTTTAGAATTGTAGCATCTTTGCTTTGATATATTTCGACATGCTCCTTGACGTGCGTTTAGAAAAAAACCCGGCACAGCGTATTCTTAACTCCTGGAAGAAATTGATTTGATTAATGATTTTTGATTAATATGTTCTGTAAGTAGATGTATTTTAATGATTGGTAGTTTAGATTGTTAACTTAGATTGTTAGTGGCTGTACCCTCAAAGGAGGTTAAAGTACCGTAAAATTATTGTCCTCCTGAGAGGGTACGTAAGTCCCAAAACTTTCAAAGTAAAATATAAATTATCACATTTTAAAGGTAGTATTTTTGTTATTTTAACTGTTGGCTAAAGTTTCCTACAATCGCCAGCGGCTGAAGGGATGGTGTAAATCCAGCTAGGATCCATGCAGGTAGCAAAAGTAATGTAAGTCCCCATGGCTCCTAGAATGGTGATCTACCTTCAGTTGGTGGCGATCTATAGCCCATTTTTATATTGTGTTGTCCCCTATAGTTAAAATGTTTTAGATTCAATTACTAGTTTTACATACATATCTGTGATATTCTAGTTGCTTTACTGTCCTTTGTCGGCAGGTTTTATAACCTCTCATGTTCTCGTCATGATATGGCTGAAATATTGCCGATGTGACGTTAAATAATAACTCACTCACTCACTCACTCTTAACTCCTGGACACCTCTTAACGTAATATCGCTCTTCATTTTGTATAAGTTAATCCTAAATATGAGTACCATACACTAAAACTGGTAATATCTTAGTATGAAATATAACTTGTACAACATGAAAAGGTAAATGTGAACAACTCATGAACACTTAATAAACATAAAAGCTTACCTTTCTGTGTTGAATAGTTCAGGTAGAGCCCTCTTGTAAGAGCAACAAATGGCTGAGATAACAAAGGAGGAAACAGAGACACTGATTCTCAGTGTGGCTTGTGGTTGTTTTGTGAACAGCGAGCAGGAGGTGACTAGTCGAGACCAAGGATAATTATTTGGCTGAAATGAGGATTTTAGCCCTAATGAAACTATAGTATCTACGAACTCATATCATGTTCACATGTTATAGAAGCTGAGAAAGTGAGTTTGGATAACGCAGCGTGACTGTAATTCAATTATGTCACTTCATGCTAGTGGTGTAGGGAGATAGCCTCAATTAATGCAGACCATTTTGGTAAAACTTAATCAAGGCGACTGTGAGATTCAAATCCATGATCAAAGGGCTCTGGAACGCCAAGAGGATACACGGCAATTATACGAAATTTGAAGTAAGAAATTACCTACCTGAGTGAACGATAATAGGCAGCGTGAGGGAGAAGACGATCTTGATCACCTTGACTAATTTGGGTTGCCACTACTGACAGTTAATATCCGTCTCTTATTTGACGTTTGAAATATGATAACGGTCATGCCAGGAACTGCGTCATAGTCCCAGACTGTCAGAGATCCATTCGTTGTGATTAAGATCATTACGGGAAGCTGGAACCTTCAACTTCAACTTCAACTTTATTCTCATAAAACCACCATCGGTGGTACAAGAGCAAAGAATATACAATATTTACAAATGTACATAAACATAAACATCATGATGATGAGTTATTTACGTAACAATTTATACAAGTGAGAGATAAAAAGTGATAAACATTTGCTAAGTTTAAAATTGACAGGTGACATGACCTTGTTAAATGTTAATAAATTTGCCCAATTGTGATATTTTTGGGGGATGAATGATTTTCGGTAGGAATTAAGTGACGTACATTTAAAAAGATAGTGGAAATCGTCACCAACTAAATTACAGTTACATAGTTTACATAATCTTTCTTCTCTCGGTATGTTCTGCCCTCTGCCGGTTTCGATCGGAAGGTTTAGATTTGAGGTTCTAAATTTCAAAATAGGGATATATATAGAGTTTGGAAATAAAAGATATTTTTAAATAACCAATGTGTTTTTTAAATGTTGATAAAAAAGTCCCTTAGAACTGGACGTTTATCTTCTTGCCATTTTTGAATAAACTGATCTGTTAGAATTTGCTTTGCTTTCGAAACTAGAGACTTTGTAGAATATGCTGAGGGATTTACATACATTTCGGATAAACCGATTCTGTCTAATAATTGTTTTATGGAATAAAACCAAGGGTATGCCCTTGTGTGTTGTTCATAATCATGTCTAACATATTGGTATAAAACACGAAATAGTTTGATTGTCTCAGTGGACGCGAGTTTATGCCAAAAAGACAACATATTAACATAGATTCTTATATTTAATGGGGCTCTACCAAATTCGCCATAAACCATAAAGTTTGGGGTGGATTTTCTGAGACCGGAGGCCATTTTTAAAAACTTTAAATGAACACTTTCAATAAGTTCTGATTTCTCATACCCCCATATTTCGGATCCGTATGTAAGGATTGGTGATATCATGACATCAAAAGCTGACATGAGACAGTCAAGTGGTAGATTTACATTTCGTGCTTTCTTTAATAGACAGTACATCGCTTTTGTGGCATTTCCTACTACTCTTTTAATACTGATAACCATTCTTTTATTTCTATGGAATTCTATTCCTGAATAAACATAGCTATCAACGATATCTAATTTTCTGCTTCCATATTTAAATTCTAATCTTGATGTTTTAGCCGGCCCAGCACCGAAAACAACGACTTTTGTTTTTGATAAATTAACGTTTAATTTCCAATTTCCGCGATAATCATAAAATGAATCTAGCGATTTTTAAGATCTTCTTTCGTTTTTCCAAAAGGAACAGTATCATCAGCATATAATAGTACTAAAAGTTGTAAGAACACTTGTAATTCATTTCCACTGGACATCTCCAATTTAACTCCATCGCAGCCGCGTTCATACAGGTGGTTTTCTAGATCGTTTAAAAAGATTGAAAATAAGAGCGGGGACAAATTTTCTCCCTGGCGAACACCTTTTTCACAAGGATAATAACAAGAGGAGTCATTGTTGAATTTTACAATTGATTTAATGTTATCATACATGTTTGTGATGAGCGTAAGGAATTTACCGTGAATTCCAATCTTTGTATCTTCGTCCACAGACCGATTCTCCAAACAGTGTCAAATGCTTTCGTGAAATCAATAAACGCGCAGAAGAGTTTTTGTTTTTGAGTCGACATTATATTAGCAAGGGTATGTAAAACAAAGATGTTATCTATGGTTGTAAAATTCTTTCTGAAACCCGCTTGTGCAGGGGTAAATAAATTGTTCATTTCTAGAAATTCCGAAAGTCTAGCATTTAAAATACATGTGAAAAACTTTCCTATACAACTCCAGATTGTTATTGGTCTATATGAATGGGGGTCATTTTGATCGCCTTTATTTTTGTATACGGGTTTTATAATACCAATAAGCCACGATTCGGGAGTTTTCCGGTTGAAAGTATAAGATTAAAAAAGTCGACGTAAAACGGGGCTAGAATATCCACTGAGTCAATTATATAATCATTTTCAACATTATCTAATCCAGTGGCTTTACCTCTCTTCATTTTTGTAACAGTACTCTTTATTTCTTCTAGGGTAATATCTTTATTTAATATGCTACAATCAAGATCAAAATCTGCTTTTCGTGTGTGGACTCATTTCTCTCGTCGTCATCTTGGTCGCTGACATTTAAAGCTCTATAATAATCATAAAAGAATCGATAGTAGGACATTTTTCATTATCAGTGGAGCGTCTACCTTTCAGGGCATTCCAGTATTCCTTTGGTGATTTCTTAAATTATTTCTAAACGTTCTTTGGAGTGAGGTTTTATGGATTCGGACATATTTCTCTAAACATTTTTTGTAAGCTTTCGGTTCTGTACGGAGTCTTTGAACATTGGCGGGGGTATTGAGTTTTTTAAATCGGCGTTTTGCTTTATTGAATCGGCGTCTAAATTGTCTACATTCTTTACCGAACCAAGTTGTGTTTTTTTTTTACGGTTGATGTGGTGCGCGTGTGTTCTCGTACCGAATTTTTTCACGTGCGGCGTTAACTAGCACGTGCGCGAGGCTATCTGAGAGCTTGTCTATAATCGACAAGTCTGCGTGGTTGGATAACGAGCGATGTGCGAGATCTGTAAGTTTATTTACTTCATCAATATCTATGTTTTGCCGATATTCAACTTTCTTTTCTACATTATAATGTTAAGGTTTCGGTATATAATGTTTTTGAGGGTTTGGGGCTTGAGAGAATGATTGTGAGTTATCATTTGCTACACCTTTCAAGGTGAATGATATGGGGCAGTGAACATCTGAGGTCAAAGGTGTATAATCCAAAACGTCAAATGTTGTAAATAGTTCAAGACAAAACGGAGAAGTAATAACATAATCTATATTAAACATTTGTCATTGCTGGTGACTTTGCCCACATTTCTATCTTCACCCATTCTTCTGTTCAATAAAAACAAATTCAGATTTTTACAAATATCTATCAATTTGTAACCAAAGTTATTTACTTTTCCATAATCCTGCGAGGACCTTTCTAATGGGAGATGGTTCTTATTTAAATACCTTTCAGGAGAAATATCTTTGGTTTCGTCTAAATCAAACTCGTCAGTGAGGAACTTATCATACTCAGTGTAATCACATAACGTACTTGATCTTGCGTTAAAGTCACCCATAATAGTGACATAATCACTCATTGTTAACATTTCCAGAATAGAACTTTCTAATTCAGAAAAGGTGTCATTTGTAACGTATTTTGAGCCTTCGGGTGGAATATATACAATTCCCAGAAAAATGTCATTATCAAGTGTAAATAAGTCTTTATATAATTTTACCCACATTATTTTTCTTATCTATTACATCAATGAAATTTTTATACTTATTTCTAACAGCAATTCCAATACCGCCTGACTTTCTCAGTGATCTAGTTCTATGATGTAAGTATAAGGTGTAGCCTTGGATATGGAGATCATCTAATATATCAGTCTTAGTTTCTTGAAAGCCAATAATGTCTTTTGTTTCAATTAAGTTTAAAAATTCTTCATATTCAAGTCTTTTGCGGAGACCACATACATTAATACTTAAAAATTTAATAAGGGTAAAGTTATTACAAAGAGTTCCATGTCAGTCATCATCATCATCAGCAGCAGCAGCAGCATCAGCATCAATTTTATCAACATCATTATTATCAACATCATCATTATCAACATCAATGTTACCAGCATAATCAACATCAACCTCATCAGTATCAATATGCTCATCATTACCATGATCACCATCAACATGGTTAGCATCAGCATGTTCAACATCAACATGTTCAACATCAGCATGACCAGTATCATTGTGATCAACATCAACATGTTCAACATCAGCATGTTCAACATCACCAGTATCATTGTGATCAACATCAACATGTTCAACATCAGCATGTTCAACATCAACATGTTCAACATCAGCATGACCAGTATCATTGTGATCAACATCAACATGTTCAACATCAGCATGTTCAACATCAGCATCACCAGTATCATTGTGATCAACATCAACATGTTCAACATCAGCATCACCAGTATCATTGTGATCAACATCAACATGTTCAGCATCAGCATGTTCAACATCAGCATGTTCAACATCAGCACCACCAGTATCATTGTGATCAACATCAACATGTTCAGCATCAGCATGTTCAACATCAGCATGTTCAGCATCAGCATGTTCAACATCAGCATGAGCAATATCATTGTGATCAACATCAACATGTTCAGCATCAGCATGTTCAACATCAACATGTTCAACATCAGCATCACCAGTATCATTGTGATCAACATCAACATGTTCAGCATCAGCATGTTCAACATCAGCATGTTCAACATCAGCACCACCAGTATCATTGTGATCAACATCAACATGTTCAGCATCAGCATGTTCAGCATCAGCATGTTCAACATCAGCATGAACAATATCATTGTGATCAACATCAACATGTTCAGCATCAGCATGTTCAACATCAACATGTTCAACATCAGCATGTTCAGCATCAGCATCACCAGTATCATTGTGATCAACATCAACATGTTCAGCATCAGCATGTTCAGCATCAGCATCACCAGTATCATTGTGATCAACATCAATATGTTCAACATCAGCATAGTCAACATCAGCATCACCAGTATCATTGTGATCAACATCAACATGTTCAGCATCAGCATGTTCAGCATCAGCATCACCAGTATCATTGTGATCAACATCAACATGTTCAGCATCAGCATGTTCAGCATCAGCATGTTCAACATCAATATGTTCAACATCAGCATAGTCAACATCAGCATCACCAGTATCATTGTGATCAACATCAACATGTTCAGCATCAGCATGTTCAGCATCAGCATGTTCAACATCAGCATCACCAGTATCATTGTGATCAACATCAACATGTTCAGCATCAGCATGTTCAGCATCAGCATCAACATGTTCAACATCAGCATAGTCAACATCAGCATGTTCAGTATCATTGTGATCAACATCAACATGTTCAGCATCAGCATGTTCAGCATCAGCATGTTCAACATCAGCATGACCAGTATCATTGTGATCAACATCAACATGTTCAGCATCAGCATGTTCAGCATCAGCATGTTCAACATCAATATGTTCAACATCAGCATGTTCAACATCAGCATCACCAGTATCATTGTGATCAACATCAACATGTTCAGCATCAGCATGTTCAGCATCAGCATGTTCAACATCAGCATCACCAGTATCATTGTGATCAACATCAACATGTTCAGCATCAGCATGTTCAGCATCAGCATGTTCAACATCAATATGTTCAACATCAGCATAGTCAACATCAGCATCACCAGTATCATTGTGATCAACATCAACATTTTCAACATCAGCATCACCAGTATCATTGTGATCAACATCAATATGTTCAACATCAGCATCACCAGTATCATTGTGATCAACGTCAACATGTTCAACATCAACATGCTTAACATCAACATGATTCGCATCATTGTGATCAACATCAATATGTTCAACATCAACATGCTTAACATCAACATGATTCGCATCATTGTGATCAACATCAATATGTTCAACATCAACATGCTTAACATCAACATGATTCGCATCATTGTGATCAACATCAATATGTTCAACATCAACATGCTTAACATCAACATGTTCAACATCAGCATATTCAGCATCAGCATATTCAACATCAACATGTTTCGCATCATTGTGATCAACATCCACATGTTCAACATCAACATGTTCAACATCCACATGTTCAACATCAGCATGTTCAACATCAGCATGACCAGTGTCATTGTGATCAACATCAACATGTTCAACATCAGCATGACCAGTATCATTGTGATCAACATCAACATGTTCAACATCAGCATGTTCAACATCAACATGTTCAACATCAACATGATTCGCATCATTGTAATCAACATCAATATGTTCAACATCAGCATGTTCAACATTAACATGTTCACCATACTCGGGAACGTTTGTGAAAATACGGTTGTCCCTCATTGAGCGACATCGCTGATCAATGATGGCTTCTCGGAGACTGATGTTTTCGGTAGACATTTCTTGCAAATGTTCATTTACAGTTTTCAGGTCTTTCTCTAGGGTTATCTTGTTACATTTAAGTTCATCATAGCTGTCACTGATGAACCTGGCACTCTCCTCTAAAGCACTTACCCTTTCTTTCACATTCTCTAGAGGTTCTATTTTCAGCGTCAGTGTGGCAATGTTACTCTTAATATCAGCTACATCTTTTACAACTGTGTCTAGTTTAGATAATTTCTTGTCGATAATCTCTAGTTTGGCTAGGATGGCTGATGTTGTAGTATCGGGACTAGGCGGGAGGGGTTGACTGAGAGGGTTGCAATGAAATGGTACCTGGCTGGTTGTATACTGTGCTGGTGGAGTTGCATATCCTGTATAGTATACACAATGGGGCTACGGGACCAGGTCCCTCCCAAGAGCTCAATTTAAAACATTGAGCCCTTGGGAAGTCCCTAATCCCGTAGCCTCATTGTGTATACTACTACTGAGGTGCATGCAAAATTTGACGAAAATCGGTCGAATAGTTTCTGAAATATTTGACTTTTAAGTGAACATGGGGTTGGTAGGGTGAAATGTTTGTTTTTAATAAGTTTTTGTTATGTACGATTTGATCTGTGATAGTGTCTCGTAGGCCATGTGACCGGATGGTATACTTTTTAACTGTTTTATCTGTGTGACACTTTTTAGCAATATATACCATGTGACACTTAAATACAATATTATCTTATCTTATCTTATCTATCTTACCTAACTGGCGTTAATTGATTGTATACAGTCGGGTATATCCGCAACCGTACCTTGAATTTAACTCAGATTATGTTATATACTGAGTCAAAAAAGAAACTTCACATTCTTCCTCAGGGCACTATAAAAGAACAAGAGATGGTAAGATGGTTAAATTGTTATTATTTCATTGCTGAGATCTGTGTGATGTACTCGATACACTGACAGTGCCATAATCAGTTCCATTAGGCTACACCGCCGTTCCAAAACATGGGTATACAGAATGTCAAGTCACAAGAATAAAAATGCGAAATTTCTCAGTTCAATATCGTGTATGGCCGCCCCGCGCATTCACAACTGCCAAACACCGTCTCCTCATCGACTGCCTGATGCTTGTGAACACGTGGTTGGGGATTCTGCGCCATTGCTCTTGCAAGGCAGCGCCAAGTTCCTGCAAATTCTGAGGTTGGTTCCTAAGACCACGAAGCCTTCTCCCAAGTGCATCCCAAACGTGCTCTATTGGATTAAGGTCAGGGGACCTCGATGGCCAGTCCATGACGTTGATTCCAGCCTTTTGAAGGAAATTTCGTCTCGACATCGCGGTATGCGGCCGAGCATTATCATGCTGGAACTGTAGATCTGGGCCATGAGCCGCCATGAAAGGAACGAGTTCAGGGGTGAGCACCTGGTCGCGGTAAGCAGCAGCTGTGAGGTTTCCACGGATGACCAGAAGTCGGGAACGGTTGTTCCCACAGAAAGCACCCAACACCATGCAACTTCCGCCCCCGAATCTGTCGACTTCCTGTACACAACATTGGGCATACCGTTCACGACGTCGTCTCCATACTCTATGCCTGCCGTCCGCGATTCTGAGGGTAAACCTGGATTCATTGCTAAAGACGACTCGATTCCAGTCTCTCTGGGTCCATCGGAGGTGACGTTGGGCCCACAGCAGACGGTGACGCTGATGAAACGGCGTCAATATTGGCCCACGATATGGACGTCGAGAATGGAGATTGGCAGCCCGCAACCGATTTCGAATGGTCTGTGAGGGGACAGTCGACCTCTAAACATCTCAGCCCTGGTTCGTGCAGCCGGCAGAAATCTGTCACGTAGGTGACGTAGGACGATTTGACGGTCTTCTGCTCGTGACGTCACACGTGGACGACCCGACTTTGGGCGATCAGAAGTGGTGCCAGTTTGTTGTAGACGACCTCGCAAGTCATACACAGTAGGACGGCTGCATCCCATTGCTCTTGCGACGTCAATAACTGATCTTCCCGCTTGCAACATGCCAACGGCACGTTCACGTTGCACATTTGACAATCGTGGCATTTCAAGTACAGTTAGAACTGTGGTTTAAAAGTGTTTTTTCAATTCTTGAGGCCAATGCAAACACGTGCATATGAAGAAAACTTCGATGCGAAGATCACGTGATCGACTGCACGTGCAAAACCTGATTTGGCACTAACGTCATTTGCACGACGAATGGATGGGTTTGAGTGGGTTTTGCTAACGTTTTTCTAGAGTCGAAATAGGGATCTCATTTCGGATACATGGATGTATCATCAGAGAAAAATTATTCATAATTTTTCAAATTACATTTTGTGAAGTTTCTTTTTGGACTCAGTAATATATTTGAAAACAGATGACTAAGATTTATATAGTCAGAAGTGGGAATACCCTCAAATGATGTCGTCCAGGCAGTAGATTAAAGAAAGGAAGAGGTATGATAAGGACCGTTCTTGGCCCATTGCATTTGGTATTATTTCAAAATGATACTCCCTCGTAGGACTCAGGTTAGAAACGGTCCTAAACACGCTTAGCTTGTGACTGGCAATGAACGTGAATTGTGAGACTGCTGAACTGCTCAATGCCCTTGTGCCCGGATATCGTAGGGCTTTGCTCATGATGTCAATCATCGGTTTCATTTGATTATTTACACACCTGTGGAAACGCTGGAAAAGCGGAATGTGGGGCGCAAACAAGCTCCCTTGTTATCAAGCTAATATAAATCAAACAAATTTGACCTTGCTAGTTGCCATAGAATACACCAAGCCACTATACGGACGGGATCTAATCCTACATTCATCTGTATTCAGCAGTCATTCCGACTATTGTATGAAAAATGCATTTAATTTTTATCACGTTTTTGTTTTTCTCCTCTGTAAAGCTGTAAATCTTCAATCACATAAAAGGTAAAAAAGCCACATTTCAAGTACAAAGCTCGGTGTCGCGAGTCGCCGCGAAAGCCACATGGAGTAAGAGAATCAATACCGTTTTTTCAAATAAGCGTCACCCATTAATCACAATTGATTTAAATTGTTTTAGTGACCTGTCTTTTGTTTGTTTAGTTAACATATGATAGGCGGCTTCTTTATTCTCGTTGAAGTTTTTGTTAACACATGATAACCTATATGTTTATTTTGTTCTTTAATCTTGCATTCTCTGCCTCTATTGTAGATTCTATTATCTTAATTCCTATGTATAGAATCTGTTCTGAGATAAAATGATACATGCTAATGTGTCATTCTATGGAAAAGCGCAGTTTCAGCTTTGCTCTTAAGAAAATTTCATTTTACTTTTTTTGGTTTTTTATGTCTTCATGTAAATTCTATTGTGACTTTTCCACTTTAAATCCAAATGTCATTACCGCAACGACGGCAAAAATACTGATTTTGGAAAATCTAGTCATAAAGTTTGCTTAAGAACAGCTATGAAATGGAAAGAGTTGTGAGGAGTCACATATGTGGCTGTTTATAAGTATGTTTGTACAATAAATGGCCATTCTTCTAAATTGTTATATATATATATATATATATATATATATATATGTGTGTGTGTGTGTGTGTGTGTGTGTGTGTGTGTGTGTGTGTGTGTGTGTTTTAGCATGAATGTAAACATAATAACAGAGGCAGCAATAGCTCTTATCTCAAACAGTTATTAGAAAAGGATAAAACATTGAATTCCTTTGACCCTCCCATAAGTTAAAATGCTTCAAAGAAATAATTGGTTGTATAATCATAAATAATTCGTAAAAGGTGTTAGAATATTTCGCAAAAGGTGTTTGAGTACCCATGTGAGGCAGCTAGTCGAGTGATCTGGACTTTTCTCCACGAACAATTCAAGTGGATTTTTAGATTTTACGTAATGAATATTTCAATATTTGATATCCATTATTTACGGTAACATGAATTAGCTAATAGCGCATTGCCAGGAGAGCCACATTCATACGATCACTTAACCATGCCCATTGCCGGTTGAGCCATATCATTTTTAATTCTGTTTTTTTTTCTTAAATGTGGCTTTCCCGGGCTATAACCAACGCTACAGAGGCACCCATAACAATATAGGTATGTATGAAAACATGCCTAGCAAGAAGTGCTTTTCGCTTTTATTGTCGTTTTCTGAACACCACAAAAATTCAGTGTAATAAAGTGTAATAGTGTAATAAAGCACACTTTCCCCCTGAACTATTATTGTTAAAGCACGAAGACGATTGCGTCCGAGTGCTTTAACGTTATAATAGTTCAGGTCGAAAGTATTTCTTTTCTAAGATGCCAAATTTACTACTTTCTAAGGATAATTACGATTAATCTATGGCAGAAAACAAAAGACGGTGTCGGTGATCTAAATTAAGAATCCTCGCATAGGGCTATCTGGCGCGCTGTTCTATTGATGTATCTGCCCCCTTACGTTAAGACGAACGTTACCAGAAAAAAACAAATGATAACAGTTTGATGGCGGTTTACTTTCGGATGAAATATCTTCTCTAAATTATTTTAATTACATCTGTGCTTAACGTAAACCATATGGGGCAAAATGAACGTCGCATTTCTACTACCAACGTAAGTTTAGATCAGTACATCCAGTTGAAGCTGAGTAGTCAAGCGACATTCCACGATTGCCTTGTGGGAATGTAAACATTGCGAACGTTACCGTGTCGCTGAAAACTTGTGAGTCGAATTGAGACATTTTAACCGTCGGAAAACATAAACGTAATGTTTCCACCAGTGATGTTAGCTGCGTGAAGCAACTGCAAACCAAGAAACGGGATGCAACGAAGTAGTTTACTGTAGGAGGCTGTACGAGGCGATGACAACTGACATGCATCGTGACGTCGCTTACATTGTGACGTAATGCAAAATCGATTACGAGGGGCACGTCGCTTACGCAGTGACGCCAATACATTGTGACGTAATGCAAAAAGTGCACATTATCGTCTGATAAAGTATTGTCGGCGCCTTTCACCGAAGCATCTTAGAATATATCTTAGTTGGTTGTTGATTTCCAATTCAGGAAAACATGAATATGTCATGACGTATGAGCAGTTGCCATACAGGAATACCTACATACTGGGCGAAGGAGGATATTTATCAAATCTATGTATATTCACAGCGTTGATGTTGAGGGTGCTAATGACTGGGCTGAGATCGGCCAGTACAGGCGCCATCATCCCGTTTCTTCATCATACACGGAACCAGGTGGGAGACCGCATCTGCACACCTGTAACTATATCAAACATCCCGTTTAGTGTATAGTTACAGGTGTGCAGATGCGGTCTCCCACCTGGTTCCGTGTATGATGAAGCAACGGGATGATGGCGCCTGTACTGGCCGATCTCGGCCCAGTCATTAGCACCCTCAACATCAACGCTGTGAATATACATAGATTTGATAAATATCCTCCTGAGTTATAACTCAGGCGTTACCCCCCACGCTCTATCGCACGTCCTTATTTATCTCTCCCATTATATAATGGGCTAACCATTATCAATACCATAGACGGATCAACAATATTTCATTATGTGCAGGTGGTAGGGTTGGTGTTTGATTCCCCAAACCGCACGATGTGTGAAGCCCATTTCTGGTGTCCCACGCATTGCTACTGATTGCTGTGACGGAATTAATAACTAACAACTAGAAGTAACCAATTAGGATCAATCTGATTTTACTCTTTAAACTTTTGTTTATATTATATCTCTGAGAGTCAGCGCCGTACATTGTACATATTCACAGAGAAATCTGATGTCTGTTTTTCAGAATGCTCTCAGTTGTTTTGTCAACAAATGTATTCTGTATATTTTCTTGATCCTGCAATGCTTTAGTGTATATTTACATTATTGACTGTGTTGTAACTATAGCCGGGACAAGTATTAATATGTGTGACCTTGCATATTTGATTAACAACCACTGTTTGCTGGCTGTTTTGTTATTAACGTGTAATGAGTTGAGTGTTACACAGCCATTGCACATGTTCATACATGAATGAGGAAAGTGCAGGTTCAAATAGTTGACAGTCATGCACTTTGCGCCAAACTAGACGCCGCCAAATACTAGTCTGTTCTCTACAGTGCCATGCTGTACAACTCCATCAGCCATGCTGTACAACTCCATCAGCCATGCTGTACAACTCCATCAGCCATGATGTACAACTCCATCAGCCATGATGGACAACTCCATCAGCGATGGAACTGAGAAGGTCTATAACCTTCCTTGTCACAATCGACCACGTCTCCGTGAACATCACAGACTCTACGGTTTCCCTGTTTTCACACAGGCCCAATCATAGACTGACAGCTAGTCTCTGAAATGAACACATTTTACAGAAAATGAAAGTTTTTAAATTAAAATTAAATACAATAAAAAGGAGCCCAGAGACTTTTCAGAAACTGCGGTAATCTAAACTTGCCACACATTCTAGACTTGCATGGGCTACATCGGGTATATTTGTTTCAGGGCTTGTATGACAGATTAGCTCTGGTAATGTTCTGGCTTATATTTACCGGCTGATCATTCTCTTCCCACAGAGGTTACTCCTGTCATATCTTCCTACGTAACCTCTGTTCTAATACGGCCATATTTCCCGGTTCTCATAAAATCCCCTAGCGGCAAAAGATCGCAACACGAATTATCTCCCTTCTTTCTATCCAATCAGAACACGCGTTACATCGACTTAGATTCAACTTGACTAACACAAGCAAATGTGGGGCCACAAATATCCCCCATCTGCCGGGGACTTGTGTTGATATTACACACAAGACGTTTAAGGTTACACAACACCAAATGTTTTCCCATAGACTTCTATAGTAGCCTTATATTTTTTTAAAAATAATCCAGGCTATCAACAGCCATTCCATGTGCACATGGGTACACTCTGGCCTTTAAACTACCATAAAAACACACTATCTGGCCAACTTGTCCGGCTCGTTTTGCGAGCACAGGAAGCGGAACACATCAACCCCAGATCCGCACCAAATGTCACCTACTGGAAAATATCTGTACACACAATAAGCATAAGTCATGGTGATGAAGATCACAGCACTGAATACTTAAAATTGTGGTCAGTTTTAATTACTGGTTGGATATGCTTTTAAAAAACATAAACATCTTACACTATTTCATCCAATCATAGCTGTCACATGTCTTTATCTCTTCATTTGTTTACATACGCATCTCGCTCAGTGAGCAAGTGATTCTCATTTAGTGTAGTATAACCTGTAGGAAAATTTAGAAACATTTGCCCTAGGCAAATCTGTGACTTATGTACTGTATATACATGCAACTTCTCAGAAAAAATATAAAACTGCATGAAGCTTCAATACTTTTTCCTGTCCAACATATCTATATGGCACAAGAATATATGGATTTGCTGCACTGACAGAGCTGTAAGAGTTATATCATGTCTATTTCACCAAAGCTATACAAAATGCACTTCTGCATTAATAGAGAAAGTTTTAAATCATACATATACCATGGGAGTTTACTCTATTTCACAAAAAGGGGCCATGGGTTAATTCCATGCATGACTGGGACTGCCTTGATCATATCAATCCAAACTATATTTTGAACGACAAAAATCATTGAATTCAGGCCAGAAATTGGACAGGTTTAACATTAAGCAGCTTTAACATCCTGACATATGTAAGGCTGGATGATGAACTTTGCCAGAATGTAATGAGTGAGGGGTTGGATTATGCCTAGCAGTCTGAAACACTGACCACAGTACCCTGCCGCCTGTTAGTCGATCAAGGCAAATGACCCTTTCAACAGATGAAATCACTTTTAGACCACAGCATGATAAGAACTTACACTTGAATCTATTGATTCATCAAGCTAAGACTTTGAAATACTTCCAGAAATTCAAAACTATTGACTGTGTATTGTTTTGAGGCTGTTACACTTGCCAACTTCATGTATAAGCCAGTTTAGAGGGAACAAAGTGAAAAAAATCCACATAACTTTGGAAATGTATTGGTTACCCTGCCCTAAACTGAATATTTTTAATTACAATTAACAGTATTTGACAATATCAGCTAAAAACAGAGCTTCTCTGCAGTAATTTATGGGTTACTGGGTTAGAGAAAGACACAATGTATTTGGGTAAACAGGGGAGATAATTTTAAGATATCGAACACTCTCATGTCAATAAAATGTGAATTCAGACCCATAATATTACATTGCACAAGGGTCAGTTGTTATTATTTACATCTAAGCAGCTTCTGGGATTGATGTACAGCCCTTATTTCATGTCTGGGAAGCTGAAATACTACACACTGAGGCATTAAGGGGACACTGTCAGAAATTTCTAATGTATGAGGATGACCGAGTGATGGAATTTGGTAGTGAGACATTTTGGTGCCTTAACTGGACTGGGACACTTAAATGTACTATATGTACCTACATGTCCAAGTACTGCAACTTCTACAAGGCGGTGAAGCATATCGAAGCAAAGGGAGTATGCTTGATTAGACACTGCCAACAACAGACTTCGGCCGGCATGTCGAAATACCACATTGGATGTGAAGGCTTCTTTTTCTGCTGTATTTGTGAAGATACACCTCCCCATTCACCAACAGGCATTCTACAAGCTGAAAATAGTGTTGAGATTACATTAAATGTCCAATCATAAAATCTATAACAGCAATGAGACAGTTGTTAATAAAACATTTTGAAAGTCCTATGGGTGAAAAAAGGGGTATATTTTTAAAAAAGGAAAAGAAAATTAGGTCGTTGCATATTCAAAAGGGGACAGGCAGAAAGAATTGATCATATGCTACACTGTTTGCATTTAAAACAAGGGTTTGTGACATGTTCTGCTGTCAGCAGTGAACAAATTTCATGATATTCTTATCATTTGACTTCAAATTGACCCTCAGGAGATTAACTTAGACACTCACATTGTTGTGGCAGTGGTGATTTTAACCTAATTTGTTGTCAAATTCATCAGTTCCAACAAATTTAGAAGCCAGGGAACCACTACTTGATGGTAAGACTCACCGTGAGGGTCTTTTCCCACTGTTCGACCACAAAACGAAGCAACGTTCATATTCTGGACACTAAAACAATCTATTCCACTCAAAACAGCCCTATCTTTACTCCCAGTACCTTTAAATTTGCCTCTACATTAATGCTAACATGTTTCCATGGTGAAATAAACACAGGAAATCATGTAAAGTATGAATTACTGAAAAGTGCTCGAACCCTACAGGTTACACAACACCAAATGTTTTCCCATAGACTTCTATAGTAGCCTTATATTTTTTTAAAATAATCCAGGCTATCAACAGCCATTCCATGTGCACATGGGTACACTCTGGCCTTTAAACTACCATAAAACACACTATCTGGCCAACTTGTCCGGCTCGTTTTGCGAGCACAGGAAGCGGAACACATCAACCCCAGATCCGCACCAAATGTCACCTACTGGAAAATATCTGTACACACAATAAGCATAAGTCATGGTGATGAAGATCACAGCACTGAATACTTAAAATTGTGGTCAGTTTTAATTACTGGTTGGATATGCTTTTAAAAAACATAAACATCTTACACTATTTCATCCAATCATAGCTGTCACATGTCTTTATCTCTTCATTTGTTTACATACGCATCTCGCTCAGTGAGCAAGTGATTCTCATTTAGTGTAGTATAACCTTAATGGCTAGCTTGTCCGTTGTCAACGAGGGCGATGGAGACGCCACTGATCCGCCATAACATGACTGAGTTCTGTCTAGAAGAAACGTTTGCGCATCGCGCAGGGGAAGAGGTTTAGTTTTCTCGAAGCATACGGAAATTACCGAGGCCTTGCGAATGATCACTTTTGAAACAACGTCGCTGATTGCACAACTAAATCTGATTACCTCCAATCACGAGTCTTGAACGCTCACACCATGAAAGGGCCGTATTAGAACAGAGGTTACGTAGGAAGATATGACAGGAGTAACCTCTGTGGGAAGAGAATGCCGGCTGATAAGCCAGTTTCGATATCACGGTACATGCTCAGTTTTCTGTGTAATTAGAATAATTGATGGTTGTCATCCAAAGATCATCTTCTACAGAAGATTGCCATATTGATATCCTTATGCGAGCTACCAACTATAAATGGACACAGGCGTTCCGAATATAATGACCACACGCTTAAGATAGCAGAACATGGCGAGGGCAAGGACAGAGCACAAGACATAACTCCTCACAACATGGCATGTGCCCGGGCATGTAAGCTTCACACTATGGGGGCGATTACCTGCAATTCAATGTGTTGTCGAGATTAAATAGACTCGCCTGTGGTATTTAGTGGTAATTAGCAACAGTTATTTGACGTAAATCACACGACAAGCTTACCAAACCATGTTAGACAACAATATACAGGTAGGGATGTTGTTGACCTCTGTCCAGAAGTGTTACTGTATCGTGACGAACTGTTTGGCGAAACCCCTGAAGACTTACACAACTGTATGTTTCTAATTTCACAAATATCGGAATATCAGGACTTTGACTCACAGAAAATAAGGACTAAGGGAGGACCTGCAAGTAAAACAACGTTATCATTTAGTTGTGGTGATAAAGGTCTGGCTGTGGAAATTAGATGCTTGTGTGGACTGAAATGTCATTGAGACTAACAATTTGGACAAAGTCACTGCAGTAGCAAATACACCGAGATCAGCGGTTCCGCTGGACAGTGTTTGTCTTTAGAGATATGACAGCACCTATCGCATTTCACGGTTGAAAAATCTATTCGGTCAGTGTCTCTCCATAATGTCCGCGTAGATAGAGTTGTGTCTCTCCAAAATGTCTCCGTAACTACAGTTGTGTCTCTCCACAATGTCTCCGTAACTACAGCTTTGTCTTTCAATAATGTCCCCGTAGCTACAGTTGTGTCTTTCCACAATGTCCCTGTAACTACAGTTGTGTCTTTCCACAATGTCCCCGTAGCTACAGTTGTGTCTTTCCACAATGTCCCCGTAGCTACAGGTGTGTCTCTCCACAATGTCCCCGTAGATACAGTTGTGTCTCTCCACAATGTCCCCGTAACTACAGGTGTGTCTCTCCACAATGTCCCCGTAGCTACAGGTGTGTCTCTCCACAATGTCCCCGTAACTACAGGTGTGTCTCTCCACAATGTCCCCGTAGCTACAGGTGTGTCTCTCCACAATGTCCCCGTAGCTACAGTTGTGTCTCTCCACAATGTCCCCGTAGCTACAGGTGTGTCTCTCCACAATGTCCCCGTAGCTACAGGTGTGTCTCTCCACAATGTCCCCGTAGCTACAGGTGTGTCTCTCCACAATGTCCCTGTAACTACAGTTGTGTCTCTCCACAATGTCCCTGTAACTACAGGTGTGTCTCTCCACAATGTCCCCGTAGCTACAGGTGTGTCTCTCCACAATGTCCCTGTAACTACAGGTGTGTCTCTCCACAATGTCCCCGTAGCTACAGTTGTGTCTCTCCACAATGTCCCCGTAGATACAGCTGTGTCTCTCCACAATGTCCCTGTAACTACAGGTGTGTCTCTCCACAATGTCCCTGTAACTACAGTTGTGTCTCTCCACAATGTCCCCGTAGATACAGCTGTGTCTCTCCACAATGTCCCCGTAGCTACAGTTGTGTCTCTCCACAATGTCCCCGTAGCTACAGTTGTGTCTCTCCACAATGTCCCCGTAACTACAGGTGTGTCTCTCCACAATGTCCCCGTAGCTACAGGTGTGTCTCTCCACAATGTCCCCGTAGCTACAGGTGTGTCTCTCCACAATGTCCCCGTAGCTACAGTTGTGTCTCTCCACAATGTCCCCGTAGCTACAGGTGTGTCTCTCCACAATGTCCCCGTAGCTACAGGTGTGTCTCTCCACAATGTCCCCGTAGCTACAGGTGTGTCTCTCCACAATGTCCCTGTAACTGTGTCTCTCCACAATGTCCCTGTAACTACAGGTGTGTCTCTCCACAATGTCCCTGTAACTACAGGTGTGTCTCTCCACAATGTCCCCGTAGCTACAGGTGTGTCTCTCCACAATGTCCCCGTAGCTACAGTTGTGTCTCTCCACAATGTCACCGTAGATACAGGTGGGTCTCTCCACAATGTCCCTGTAACTACAGTTGTGTCTTTCTACAAAGTCTCCGTAACTACAGCTGTGTCTTTCAATAATGTCCCCGTAGATACAGTTGTGTCTTTCCACAATGTACAAATCATTTCCTCGACAGTAAGCAGGCATTTTCTCCAAAACCATCGGCAATCATACTCACTTGTCGGCCATAGATGGCCTTGACATTCAAGTGACCTGAACACTAAATTTGTAAGAATAATTTTAGAGGTTAAATATTTATAAATATAATTTCCTAAAAATGAATCAATATCGAATGCATTTTTACAACCTCTAAAACTATTCTTAACAATTTACTGTTCCGTACATCATCAAAAATATAGGATTATTGCAAAGTTCATATTTCGCGCCCATTAGCAAACAGTCAAAATCTTACAGTATATTATATTTTCCACCAATCGGATGGCCCAATTTCGTTTCTGCGGATCTGCTCAGATCACTTGAATGTCAAGGCCATCTATGGCCGACAAGTGAGTATGATTGCCGAAGCTTTTGGAGAACATGTCTGCTTACTGTCGAGGAAATGTAGATGTTGCAATAAGTTTTTAGACCCGTGGAATGGCGCTGCCGATCGAATCTAGCCCTACATAGGTGCTGTCAACGTGGCTGGAATTAATAAACGAATTTAAAAGGTGAGTTTTCGCTGTCTTGGGTGATCCATGATTTTGGCTTGGAATTGCTGGAGGTAGCTGTTTTCGGTGAGTCGTGGCGTATAACTTTTGAAATAATGATCCGATTGTGACCATTTATAGCTCATTTTGTAGGGAAATCATGTCGCTTTCGATCCGTAGGCCTCGACGGGGCCTTAAAAATACTTTACGTGGTGAAATCTAACTTAGATTGAGGAGGGTGTGGTTCCGTCGTTACATCCCTTTTCTTTTATATAGTGCTAGGGTAGGGCCTATATACCTATATGTCTTTCTACCGCTGTTTCTAAGCGTGACACGCCCCTGTGGCTGGAGTTATAAAATGGCAACTCCGCACAAAACACTTAGGGGTTGCTGATGACAGTTACAGCTTATATTCCCGCAAGATGACATCCTGGAATAATGACAAAAACGTTATTTTCAGCGACTGTTTATTTACTCTTGTGAATAATATCGTCCTCCATGTGTATCACTCGGAAGCGATCATGAGGAAAATAGTATTCGGAATCGTTGGAGTATAAACGTTTTCGAGGTAGAAGTTCAAACGGTATGTGTGAATGTTAACTTTCGCAAATTGGTAATCTGTGTTCTGATTGGTCAGTTCAAAAGGTTAGCTGACGTGACCTTCCACAAGGGTTTGTTAGACTCAGTATAGCAGTGAAACGTTTAAATACCGAGCCTATGTTTACTTAGACTGACATTACGTTTAGATTTGTTCAATGTTTGTTTCCAGTATCAACCGTGCGTCTGTTGATATAAATTCCTCAAACAACTTCTACAACTTGCAAAAAGATGCCCCCGTGTTCACTCCATGTCGTTGATACCATAATGAATCGGCTTCCAACTGTGTAACGTATTCAAAAGAAAATGAAACGCATGATTTGGCTTCCATCTTTAGAAATACGAACGTCCTCGGATGACAAAAACATATCATTTAATTTTAAAAGGATGAAGAGAAATGATTTTAATGTTTTGACAGACAAGTGATGAAAGAATGGTCATTTTTTTAGTAATAACAGCTTAAGGACGAACGTTTTCCGTACGTTGCTTGTTAATTGCCTTGTTTGGAATGTCTGAGAAAAAGTAAGAGATTTTACGTGCGCTTCATATAACAGTTCGCATACGCTTATAATCCCTAATATCCAAAATGGAATTCGCAAGTTATTTACAACACATTCCTTTAGGCAAGAATTCCACCCTTGTTGATTTGTTTATCTGACTGGCAAAGACATAACAAACATTGATAATCTAATATCCTGCAGTTATGGTCAAACAGCCAATTTCGGTTTTCTTAAAGCCGAGATTTTTTGTCGTTTCTATTACAACCAGTAAAACCGACGCATCTGTTTGTGATTTTAGAATTGTGCAGAAAATATTCACATGGAGTAAACCACAGTTATAGCCGAACTCAAATCAACATGTAATTATAGTTCGTCATACCAAAGACGCATATACGCAGTAGTGAGTGAGTGAGTATGCTTCAACGCCGCTTTTAGCAATATTCCAGCAATATCACGGCGGGGGACACCAGAAATGGGCTTCGCACATTGTGCCCAATTGGGGAATCGAACCCGGGTCTTCGGCGTGACGAGCCAACGCTTTAACCACTAGGCTACCCCACCACCCCTTTACCCACACGATACGTCATTATCCTGATAAGAGCAACTACAGACGAGCACTCACACACACAAAATAAGACGGTTTTTTATACATTTTAAATACAGTTACGGCTAAAGATTTAGAGATTTTATCCTGCTGCATTATGGATATAAACTGCTCGGATAAATCTGCGGGAAGTTTTCATGTTTCTCTCGCTTCCTTCCATAAATCTGAATGATATGTCACTTATGCCAAGTTCGTTGTCCAAGCAGTGAATGCAATGCTGCTTACAGTTAACGGTGATGTTATTTTAACCATTGTCACTGGGAAAGACTTTCATCAGGGAAGCTTTTCGTCTAGGGCAGTCATACTCTGGACTAGATCTGCCTGGTCCAGAAGAGGTTAGTTCCGATTCTGTTTCCGCATCTTTAGTTTGTGAAACAACAACAACACCATGTATTCAACTTGTCTAAACACACTCTGAAATACTTTTGAGTGAGTGAGTTTAGTTTTACGCCGCACTCAGCAATATTCCAGCTATATGGCGGCGGTCTGTATATAATGGAGTCTGGACCAGACAATCCAGTGATCAACAGCATGAACATCGATCTGCGCATTTGGGAACCGATGACATGTGTCAACCAAGTCAGCGAGCCTGACCACCCGATCCCGTTAGTCGCCTCTTACGACAAGCATGGGTTACTGAAGATAAATATTCTAACCCGGACCTTCACGGGTAAAGATCTTTGAAAGATCAATGGTCTCATGACCCATTGTTCTCAGCAGATGCTCCGTGAGCAATTATATTGATATTTTAGTTGTGATCGTAACTTCTGCGGCTTCCAGCGCAATAGTTGTCCATCTCCGAGTAATTGATGAATTATTGTCAAGAATGCACAAAAAGTCTGTGATTATATGAACAACAGATTAGCAGCAGTACCGTGAACCCTGGCAGTCAGAAGCATGAGGTGCCCACGACTGCAACACTTTCCTTTCATCACACCTTCTCTGGAGGAAATGTTTCTTGAATAAGGAACTGAAAGTGTTTCCTGAAATCAAGAAATACAGTGGGACATTTTGGGAAACTGATTTGTTTGTTTCCGTCATGAGTTCCTTTGTCTAATTCTGGAACATTGTGCCTTTCGACAAGACGGAGCAAAATACCAATGGTGTGCAATGACGCCAGAAACACACACAGTGGAATTGAGGTTCAATTCTGAAGTTTACACGTTACAGTAACTTTGCCAATGACTGCTTGATTCAGTTACCCCACTCCTCATGCAGCGTTAGGTTCCGTTCATTCAAAAAGAGCTCAGTCACATCCAGTGTCTGTGCCATATGATACTGCTAAGTGCCAACAAGCAGCATCCAGTGTCTGTGCCATATGATACTGCCGAGTGCCAACCAGCAGCATCAACATTACCGGTAACGTGTGTCGTATTATTCGAGGTAGTTCCTTTTTCAGAAATTCTATTTTGGAACAAGGCTGGGAGTGGCTGCATAGGCGTAGGAACCGGGGATCAGTGGGTCGCATCTGTTGAAGTGGCACCCCCACTTCCACCCCCTTTGGAATAATTTAATAATTTCCTGCATTTGCAAATACATATGAGAAAATATAAGCTTAGGTATTTTAATGACAATCACCAATAATTACATACATCACCAGTTTGTTTGATTCCAATGCTATGACATTGAACACTGCCTGGAAGCGAAAGGGGGAGTCCTTCAAGACAAAAGTTGATTTCGAAGCGGTGAATTCACCATATATCCTGCATGATGTCATTATGTAATCAGTGTGTCAAAACAATAACATACGTCTTATCAACACGCATCATATACCATTCCAAAACCCGTTGGTAGTGACAAATATTGAGGCATATAAGGCATAGTTAAATATAAGGCTTTATTCGGGATTGAATGGGGTTGCAAAATGAATTCGAAATTTCGATATTTTTACTTATGCCATATTTAAGCATGGCAACCAGGTGTATGCAGTAGAAAGTAATTGTTTGAAACCATTGACATAAAGATTCATAAACTTTTGGAACATCAGTTTAAAAAGAAAGTTCTGAATGAAAATGTATCTATTTTACGTCATCATATTGATATGATACAAAACTATGATGTAAGAAATAATATTGTTCCGATCAGTGGATTTGGACATTCTCTTCGACATGCATTTGGTCATTGCATATAACGTAGAAGTTGATCCGTTATTATGTTAGTCTCTTTTATCATGTCTTAGCAATAGATACACAGTCCCAAATTAAACATAGGGAGAATAAATTCTTATGTCACAATTCATAAAATGATTATTGAAAACTAATTAAAACTGAATGGGATAGACTTTTGACTGAGGTTACTTTTCAGATCTGACCAAATATCAACTCTCTACATATTTACCAGATTAAATAGCATATAAAGGTGGTACTGTAACCCTCTTGGAATACATCCAAACTACATCCTCCGTCGACTTAAAAGAGAAAGATGAAAGGATGTGGTACAGGGAGATGCAGTACAGTCTGGAAACTACTGAAAATGGAGGATACGCTTCCGTTTTGCACATGTATGCCTTACCTATCCGTAAGTTCAGAATGTTGCTAATAATAGATCTGTCCTCATTCAGTTGACACGCCCTCCAGACAATGATACTGAGAGAAATCCAAGTTCTATGGATAGTGATAACTTGCTTGATAACGGTGTTAGTACCTACACCGAAACGTTGCACTCATTGCAACAAAGAAGTTGACTGTCCATAGAAATTGGTGCTCCTTCATCGTTACAACTTATAAAATGTCTCTCAAAGAAATGATACTGAGTATGGAATTAAGCTTGTCTGCATTCAAAGTATATATGTATGTCATTACTTTTCGTGACAAAAAACCCCACCCCCCACCACCACACACACATTAGGCATGACCGATGGGTATGTGGTATGTACAACTTCTATGAGTGACATGATAGTTGGGTGACAAACTTATAAATGGATAACAAATTCTTTTATTTCGTGAGTGTGACGTTTCGATACAGATTCTGTTACCGTTTTCAAGCTATTTGTGCAAAATGTTGTATTGAGAAATCTGTAAGTTGTCATCCATAACGTTGGTCAATTTGATATGTACAGTTGGGTATTCATTTCAACAGTGTGCTTGATTTAGAACGGAACCTCGAACCGTACTGCAAATAGTTATAAGACGTCCAAATGCACGTCCCCAATGTCCCACATATACTGCTCAAAGTTTGCTAAGCATCACCACCTTAAAAGATCAAAGGTGAAATTTGGAGTAGTTGTTGAATTAGCCAAAGACAGTATGTATTTGGCGAAGGCATGTTTAATGAACAAAAGTCCGTGGCCAAGCTCCATATACTAGTAATACAGGCAACAACATGTGACCAATCATGAGTCTGACGAGCCGTCACTACGAGGGAATCTGATCACAACTGAAACGTAAAATAACCACGAAAACAGTTCTTTGTCCAAAAGATAATTCTCACCAGCGCGTATGGGATCTAGGTGATACGGTCACGTCATGGCACCTCATTCTCCTAATAAATGTTTAGATGTTTGCCAAGGGATACTTCTTCCACCCTTCAGTAAGAGCAATGCCGAGTTTCTCGAACGTTGCCCGCAGGACAGGGCGTCGTGAGATTTGCAGCTCGTTCCACGTGTGTTCGAAAGAGCTTAGGTGTTGGGAATGAGCCGGACACTAGACAGACTATAGACTCCTTCTCTTAGAAGACACCAGAGGTCGTGCGTTATCATCGTGTGAACAAGGTCGTACGTACACATCGAAAATGTAGCACGTACCTGTCATCGCTCTGTTGTAGGACGTGGAACCCGTGAAGGTCCGGGTTAGAATGAACCTTCAGTAACCCATGCTTGTCGTAAGAGGCGACTATCGGGGTCGGGTGGTCAGGCTCGCTGGCTTGGTTGACACATGTCATCGGTTCCCAATCGCGCAGATCGATGCTCATGCTGTTGATCACTGGATTGTCTGGTCCAGACTCGATTATTTGCAGACCGCAATATTGCTGAGTGCGGCGTAAAAATAAACTCACTCACTCACTCACTTGTAGGACGTGGACATCGATTGTTCTAGCTCTACGGAACCCGCCCTGAATCAGCTTTCTGGGTAGCGGTCTGACTGGGCTACCTTTGAACCCGAAATCTTCCTCGTGCATACAATACTCGGTCCCCACGTCCTGGGGCTCCTTTCACGAAGCAACCTTTACTAAGGTTAACCTTAACACCCATTCCTTAACATTGCACTAAGGTTACCTTAGTGACTTACGATCACCTTAGTGCTTTGTGAAAGGAGGCCCTGTGCAGTATCTTGAATCTTCGTTCGTTTAACGATGTCTTGGACGAAGAGGGGGCATATAAGCATTGATTCGTTGAAATCCTCAGTAGAAAAAAATGTTCTGCCTTCCGATAGTAGTATGTAATTCTGATTACGTGATTTCGTGATTCTGTCACAATACATCCTAACACAAAGTTCCTAGTGTACAACGTGCACATAACTGCCGTTACAGGGAAATATGAATTTACTTCATCCGTTCAGTTCACACAAGGGATGTGTGACGTTACTTCAACAGTAACGTCGCGAGACATTACCAGGTAAATTCGAAGGTAATTCACCCGTAATGCTTGGAAACAGGAAATCAAAAGTTACTTTACCCAAGTCCAAGTTACTTCATGAGAACCAATCCCCGGCCGCGTCATACCAAACGACGTTAAAATATGGTACTTGTTGGTCCCTGCCTGGCGCTCGGCATTAATGGGTACAACAAGGACTGGTCGGCTCGGAACCATTATAATGTGTCTGAGTGGGGTATTCATGCTTCACTGCGGAATGGTATCTCAGTGGGCTAGCACTATAAAAACAGCTTCAGTCTGGGCTAGTACAAGCAGCCGCACATACACATACACACGCATGCACGTCGTCATATGAGCGAAATATTCTAAAGCACGACGTTAAACCCAATTTCACCTCACCTCACCTCATGAGAACCAAGATGTTAGATATCATGCTCGCGTTATATCTGCGGTAATACTCAGCACATTCCTGGGGCTCATCTCCTAGTTTGTTGTTATTGAATATCATATACATGGTTCTGTCTATTGAGACACCAATCGCTGATTGAACATTGACATTGCTGATATGTACTTCAAGGTCACTTGATCCTTATGGGAGCGTTGAGGTAGCCCAGTGGTTAAAACGTTCGCTCGTCACGCCGAAGACCCGGGTTCGATTCCCCACATCGTTACAATGTGTGAAACCCATTTCTGGTGTCCCCGTCGTGATATATGTTGGACTATTGCTAAAAGCGTCATAAAACTAAACTCACTCACCCACCGTTCCTTATCATTGATCGAAGCTAAAATTGACTTGTTGTCACAGATTGTCTGGTCACGATTTTTACAGACAGTCGCCATATAGCTGGATTATAGCTGGGTGCGGCGTCAAACAGGCGCACGACATCAGCTACAGCGCCAAAGTACAAGTGGAAGTACGTCAGTGTCGAAACGCATTACTGATAGTTCTTATAAGTCACAATCAAAACGCTTTTCAAACTATATATTTACGGGTCTCTTTTTTGGAAAATAATCACAAAACACCAGGTGTGTAGCATTTGAACGCCAGTATATACATGTAGAGAGGAAGGCCTTATTATAACTTACATTAGTTGAAATAACAACATCTAAAATCTAACATTTATATATATTATGATGGACGGTGGATTAGCCCAGTGGTTAAGGCGTTCGCTCGTCACGACGAAGACCCGGGTTCAATTCCCCACGTGGGCGCAATGTGTGAAACCCATTTCTGGTGTTCCCCGCCGTGATATTGCTTGAATATTGCTAAAATCGGCGTAAAAACGAAACCCACTCATACATATTATGATGCAGTTCGACAACGAAGTTGGTTATTTTCACAATCGTGGTCGCGTGTCAGGTAAGCTCACTAGTCAACACTCGCCCCTTTCAGTAACCTGCAAGAAAACTCGGAATTGGGCGAGTGGCAAAGAATGAGCTTACCTGCCACGCGTCTCCCTGTCGTTGACACGGTCAAGCATACACTCCTTCACTACTGATTGTTCCATTGCAATGGATCAATGTTTCAAATCATCATCTGTGAAGGATCTTTCAGATAGTATTAGTTCTCGTTTAATTATAAAGTGTTTTTTTAAAAAGGAAATTGAATTGATTGATAACTTCTGATGTATATTTGATCAATAGGTGGGGTATGATTATTAACTGAGATTGTTAGTGGCAGTGCCCTCGACTGGGGAAGTGCTGTAAAATTATTGCCCCATGAGAGGGTATGTCATTCAAGGTATTTGTATATCTACCAGTTTTGTAATCGAAGTATATTTGTTATTTCAAGTGATGGCTGAAGTCTGTGTACAATCGTCAACGGCTGGAGGGATGGTGTAAATCCAGCAAAGGTCCATGCAGGTAGCAAAGGCACTGTAAGTCCCCATGGTCCCTAGTATGGTGATCTTCCTTCAGTTGCTGGTGATCATTAGCCCGTTTTAAGACTGTATTGTTCTCTTTAGTGATATGTTCTTTATAATAACATTCTAGTTTTACCTTAATATCTGTGATACAACTGTAGTTTTACTGTCCATCGTCGACAGGTTTTAATCTTCAAAATCTATTCATCTTTAATTTATAAAATGTCCTCGTCACGATATGGCTGAAATATTGCTGTACTGTAACACACCATGGTCCCCAGTGTGGTAATATACAGCATGTTTTCATGTTGTGATATGATTTTAAAGTTACACGCTACATTTAAAGTCTATTGTTGTGATTTTCTACTTGTTGTTTTTATAATTTATATATAACTGTATTTTTCACGAATGTGTAGCCTGTTTTAGTGACGATCTGGCTGAAATATTGCCGATGTGACTATACAGTTTAACTCACTCACTCACTATGAAAGCTATGTGCAAAATACGACAAACCAATCAGAATGTGCATGTGAAGATCATCGGTCAAAGAATCCTTCAGAAATAATTTGTGATTGTACATACACCTTGTATCTAAACTTATAGCCACGATATTGGTAACTGTGTTCAGTAATACTGTACAGTATCTTATGTACGATGTGTTTTAACAGCCTCTGCAATGTGTTCGATAGTCACTTGGCATATTTACTAGTGTGCATAATGTGTGAAGCCCATTTCTGGTGTCCCCCGTCGTGATATTGCTGGAATATTGCTAAAAGCGGCGTAAAACTAAACTCACTCACTCACTAGTGTGCTTTCGTCTTGAGACCATTTCCACAAGTGTGTGTATGTAGGAACAGAGAAGCAATCAAGACATTTACTGGTACTGGACGTGTGAGAAATGTGACTCGAAGTGGACCTCGTCAACATATAAAGTTCTTTTGCCATTAGTTTGATTATTTGGGCCTGTATTGTCCGGCACGGTGTAGGAACACTGATTGTCGACTATGGAAACATGTTTATAATTATCATTATGCCACTTCACACATTCTAGATGAGCTGACAACGTGACATATTTTGACACTGAGAACTGTTGCGTTGCCGTAAACACCAAACATCCCATAAAAAGGCAACCATACAATGGTACATTGATCAAAACATGCCTTTGGTTAATTTTTAGCTTGTTTTTGTAAGGGCGACAACGCAATAATGTCCCTTCGAGGATTCCATATATAACTGAACATTTTGGATGTTTGTTTTCAACGCCCTTATCCGCACTTCCTCGAGACCAACGGGTGATACAAACCATATCTCAATCCAAAAACGTTTATTTGAAGTTTATCTCGCACTCAAAAACGTTTAAGGAGTCCATTATGAAGGAATGTGTTACAAACCCCCAAGCCAATAAAGCAATGATAACACACTGACATTAACCAGTAACGTAGCTTCCCCCCTCCCCTCCTCGAGACGGTTTATCGGACACTGGTTACCGAAGAATTCACTCACTGGTTCTGAAGAAGTGAGAGCTGTTTTGAACACATCCCGTGATTACATCTACAAAAAGTCCGAGGCCACTGGGCAGTTGAGCATGCGCATGAACTGCACCAACCAACCAGAGCACGGGTACCAAACACAGCCGCGCGTGAGCACGCGCACGCATTTCACGAACCAACCAAATGAGGGGACATATTTGTTCCCCACCATGAGTGGAAAGGCCAAAAAGGACATGTTTAGTGACAAGTGACACAGAAAGGTATGATAAATGATAAGGGACAATGAGATAAACACCGAGCCTATCTCTCACACGGCACATCCATTAACATGACCAGCTCTGGGGGTAAGTTGGAGATATGCTGTAGTTCTTGTACTCCCAACATAGGAAACTTCAATTACATCTGATTAAATCATTTCGTGAGAATACACCAGCCGAATTTCTAATAAAATTAGATTCACGTGACTTGACTGTTTGACCTCATAGGTTCCATGTTACTGATGTTTCTGATAAAACCTCGGCGACGATTATTTATTCCGGTTTGGATATTGGACAGAGATTTCAATACTACGTCACATTTGTCTTTGTTTGTCCTGCAGCAGTATGACATGATCTTCTGGACAGATGCTATGTACTTAATCGCAATAGAAAAAAATACTTCAAAGCCAATACAATAATTTCAGGGCGAGGACAGAAACGATGTCCCACTTATGTTATCTATCAGTTCATCAAAACAAACCAGCGGAAACCACCTGTCATTTTCTCTACAATGACATAATGTGCTTCGCTAGGCATGTAAAGTGATATTAAGTGTTGTTCTGTTTATTATGTTGATCTTGTCTACTGCAGTATCATGTTTTAGACATTTTGAAAGTTTAATGCCACATTTTGTGCTTTATTAAAAATATGTATCATTCTGTCTGTATTTGGGAAAACATATTTCACATTTTCTCGTTTCTCAAAATATGATAATCATTTTTCCTCATGTTCCATATCGTGACTTTGGAGACGTATTTTACATGCTATTATATACGCGTCCTGCACCATGCATCATTGTATGCACACACTGTTATTTGTAAGCCACCTGTTCAGTACACTCATGTTATCTCGTCTTGTGTACTCATGCTGGTCCATGTATTTTCATGCACCCTGCCTTCCTTATATTTTCAATTTATTCATCCAGGTCCTCTCTATTGTCCCGTTAACGTTGTTCCCCATGTTCTTTGTTTTTATACCGTTGTTTTCCATGTTCTATTTATTTCCTGTTCCCAGTGTTCCTTGCAATGTCCCGTTGTGCTCCTTGTTCTGTGTATTGTCCCGTTCTTTTCCATGTTCTTCCTGTTGGCCCGTTGTTCACCGTGTTCTTTTTTTCTTCTGTTTTTTAATGTTTTTATTTCCCCAAATGTAAGGTTGTACAATATGATTACATCATATGGCATAACAATGTACACAGTTCTTTCAGCACCATATTTCTATACACTTTCTATGCAGTCTAATGGAACAGTTATTACATTGAGAATCAAGACTGAACATTTTACCATAAACATTCAGTGTAAAATGTTACCTGTCAAAAGTTGCGAAGAGAGTATGGAAGGATGACCAATATATATAAAAGGCTGAAAACTGGCATTTTGAAAAGTCAAGAAACTTCGTCACTTCGTAATAATTTACAATTTCTCTTTGTATACGCTGAAAATTTGGTTTTGATTGTTTTTTGCTATATCTGTAAATTGATTGTTTTACAATCAAGCATATTGCATTAAAGGGGTTATTATTTTCCCGCCTAAATCCAAAAATTATGTTTTCATTTGAAAAAAATATGGTTATCCATGATCTGTATATTGTCTCGTTCTTCTCCATGTCCAATGTATTATTCTGATTGCTCTCTATGTTGTATGTGTTGTCTCGTTGTTCTCCATATTCTCGGTATTGTCGCGGTCTTCTCCATGTTTAATGCTTTGCCCTGTTGCTCTCCATGTTGTATCTGTTGTCTCCTTGTTCTCTATGTTCTCTGTATTGTCCTGCTGTTCTCCCCGTTCTGTGTATTGTCCCGTTGTTCTCCACGTTCTGTGTATTGTCCCGTCGTTTTCAATGTTCCATATTGTCCTGCTGTTCTCCATGTTCTATGTATTGTCCCATTCTTTTCCACGTTCTATTTATTGTCCTACTGTTCTGCATGTTTTTTTTTGTATTGTCCTGCTGTTCACCAGGTTCTGTGTATTGTCCCGTTGTTTTCCATGTTCTATGTATTGTCCTGCTGTTCACCAGGTTCTATGTATTGTCCTGCTGTTCTCCACGTTCTGTGTATTGTCCCGTTGTTCTCCACGTTCTGTGTATTGTCCTGTCGTTTTCAATGTTCCATATTGTCCTGCTGTTCTCCATGTTCTTTGTATTGTCCCGTTGTTTTCCACGTTCTGTGTATTGTCCCGTCGTTTTCAATGTTCCATATTGTCCTGCTGTTCACCAGGTTCTGTGTATTGTCCCGTTGTATTCCATGTTCTCTGTATTGTCCTGCTGTTCTCCACGTGCTGTGTATTGTCCCGTTGTATTCCATGTTCTCTGTATTGTCCTGCTGTTCACCAGGTTCTTTGTATTGTCCTGCTGTTCTCCACGTTCTGTGTATTGTCCCGTTGTTTTCCATGTTCTCTGTATTGTCCTGCTTCTTCATGTTCTGTGTATTGTCCCGTTGTATTCCATGTTCTTTGTATTGTCCTGCTGTTCTCCACGTTCTATGTATTGTCCCACTGTTCTCGATGTTATATATATTGTCCCGTTGTTCTCTATGTTCTATGTATTGTCCCGTTGTTTTCCATGTTTTATATATGGCCCCACTGTTCTCGATGTTATATGTATTGTCCCGTTGTTTTCCATGTTTTATGTATGGTCCCACTGTTTTCGATGTTATATGTATTGTCCCGTTGTTCTCTATGTTCTATGTATTGTCCCGTTGTTTTCCATGTTTTATGTATGGTCCCACTGTTCTCTATGTTCTATGTATTGTCCCGTTGTTCTCTGTGTTTATTATGTAGCTCTGTGTACCATTTTGCGTGTGAATATCATTTTTCCGTTGATCATCATGGAAGGTCCGGGCGCTTTTCATTTCAAATTCATCCACATAGTCCGAGTTAGTCTGAAATGATCAGATAGATATACACGCTCCCTCGTGTGTCTTTGTTTCATGTGCTCTTAATGTCCATCCATTTTCCTTTAATAATTGACCGTCCTAATTTCCATGTCATCCAATCAGGAGTCCTCTCATACCAGTCAATACTGTATTTCTCTTTCAGCCACCGTGAAACGTCGGGTGTCATGGCGAGAACCCAACCGCCTGACAGACGTGTGGGTGACACCGGAGTCTGGGGATAAGGGATGTAGTGGTGGCCTGGGAGAGAAGCACGTGGGTTTTACCGTCAAACCTAACCCCCCTGCTGACGGAGTGGGGAGCGACCTGAAAGAGATCGGCCTCATCTATGGTGGATCCCTTATAGCACAGACCCTAATAGGTAGGCGGATACTCTTACATCACATTACCTTGGTCAACAGCTGCCTAAAGGGGCGGTGGGGTAGCCTAGTGGTTAAAACGTTCGCTCGTCACGCCGAAGACCAGGGTTTGATTCACAAATGGGTACAATGTATGAAGCCCATTTCTGGTGTCCCGCGCCATGATATTGCTGGAATATTGCTGAAAGTGGCGTAAAGCCCAACTCACTCACTCACTCAACTACTTCAGATGTTTAAAGGCTTCCTTTTGTGACAAAAATTAAATTGTGAGCAAATAACGTCATGTGCGAGTTTATATATTTTGAAGTTATATAATGTGTGATTTCTGGCCCTCCATAGTACTATGTCGCATGGGTCGGCTTAAATTTGGCATGGGTTGGTTACCGATTGTCTTGACCGTTGATGGGGCTTTCAGTCAACGGTTTGGTGGTGAAGACTCGATTATATTGCAGACTGTAGCTGTCGGTTGAATTTATAAAACATACAAATATTTGCCTAATAAAGGGTTATTAACTCAGAACTTGACCTTTCCAAACAATAAAAATACTTTACGTATGTCTTCTTCAATTTGAAGTTTCACTCCTTTGCCCAGAAGTCGCGAGGGTGCGAGTGAGTGAGTGAGTTTAGCTTTACGCCGATTTTAGCAAAATTCCAGCAATATCACGGCGGTGGACACCACAAATGGGCTTCGCATATTGTACCCATGTGGGGAATCGAACCCGGGTCTTCGGCGTGACGAGCGAACGCTTTAACCACTAGGCTACCCCACCGTCCCCGTGAGGGTGTGAGTTCGATAACAAAAATGAGCAGATATTAGATAAACTAATCGATGATGATGAATGTGTTACCTGAGAACTGATCTCCCCTCGTGACACACTATACATTTTTGTATTACTTCAACGTGTGTAAATATCACTCTGACTTTCCATAGTACGACGTGGTTTCAAAACCATGGTCTTATCAATGGTCCGAGGTCGTGTTTATTGATAAAAGGGCTGGAGTTACGCGAGCTGGGTCGTGATAAGGGAAACCCACATATAATATGACAGGGATTCCAGGTGATTTATTGCGTTTTCATTAATGGAACATACTTAATTGAGCGTACAAGACAACCGTTCGTGACGCTATGTGACAGTGCTAATAGTACTTAAAGAACGACTACCTGAATGCATGTAAGGATTCAAACAGTGTGTGTATACAGTTTTCAACACAAAGACCTATTAATGAATAAGAATAATACATCTCCAATTGTCACAAGATAAATATCAGATATATACTCAACCAAACTAAAAACCTGACACGTGTTAAATTGAATCCCTCAATGGAAGTCGTGTGTACATTCTTATGAATATTGATGTGTATCATACTGCTATCATCCATGTAACGATACAGTGAGTGAGTGAGTGAGTATGGTTTAACGCCGCTTTTAGCAATATTCCGGGAACATCATGGAGGGGACACCAGAAATGGGCTTCACACATTGTACCCATGCGGGGAATCGAACCCGGCCTTCGGCGTGACGAGTGAACGCTTTAACCACAAGGCCACCCCACCGCCCCTGTAACGATACAGGCAATGAAAAGTTGATCTTGTAAATGGAAAGGTCATGCTGGACGTTCCATGAACACCTAACGCGAACTTCGCATTGATAAAATTCCTTGAACAGAAGAAGTCAATAAGGAGCGTGACTTTCCTCGAGGGCAGTGACGACAACACAACGTCCCCTATGGACATGTGAACCAGTTGGAACAGTGTAACCGGAAGTCAAAGCGGAAGTCGTTAAGTCGCCCAAGTTCTTGCATGGTCTTGGGTGGATTCCTCTGTTGTCGCATTCCTTTGCCCAACTAAGCCCTAATGTCTATTGGGTTCAAGTCTGGGGAATGGGAAGGTTTAAGACTCCAACACCTTCTTTACGTAAGACGTTGCGCGTCAAAGCTGCAATTCAGGGCATAGCGTTGTCATTTTGAAATGTTAGTCAAGGACCATATAGCAGCATGACCGGTCGTCTAGCTTGCTTACCTGCGGTGCGCAAATCGATTCCTGATGGTCTGTGATGACACTCTACCTCTGGAAAACTGTCTTCTAGTGGAGATTGCAGTCATAAATCGGTTTTGGGGATGATGTAACCTGATTTGTTCGTCATCTTCATACGGCGCCCCAGACCTTGGGCAATCTACAACCGTGTTCGTGTGTTGCATACAGGAGTGTCAGACTGTCAATTGTCTGACGACTACAGCCCAGGGCTCGTGCAACTACTGCAACGGATGGTCCAACATTAAGCCAACTCATGATGGTGCTGATTTGTGAGTCGTTGCATACTGGTTTGGTTACACAGGTCAGTTGTAGTGTTTAATGCGTTCGCTCGTCACAACGAAGATCCGAGTTCGACTTTCCACATGAGTTGAATGTGTGAAGCCCATTTCTGGTGTTCCCCGCCCTGATATTGCTGGAACATTGCTAAGAGAGGCGTAAAGCTAAACTCGGTCACTATTTCATGAGTGAGTATAGCTTTACGCGGCCTTTGGCAATATTCAAGTAATATCGAGGGCTGATTAATCAGAAATGGGAATTACAATTTGTACCCGTTTGGGGAATCGAACACGAGTCAGAGCGAACGCTTTAACCACTCGGCTACTCATCACATCTTGAACGCGCAATTGCAGCTTTATTGAAAATAGGTTTGATTTCCAACACAGCAACAATATGGAACGTTACCCAGGACAGTGTGAAAATATAACCACATGACTTGTTGGCACGAATTAACCTTGAAATGGGTAAGGTATTACATAAAAGACGTCTTATCTTATACTGCATAACAGTATTGCTACTTTTAAGTTCGCAAAGCCGTGCAAATACCGAGGTCAACTTACGAGTATGTTTTTCCACGCATGCTGCAATTTAAAAATGAAACGTGGTTGAAAACATGCACTGTTAATGTGGAAGACTAGGGACTACATAGTGACAGTGGTAGAGACCGAGACATGCCAGATATCGACACTACTGATGTTAACACTTAGTATAAAGTAAAGCATTAAAATGCATGACAGAAGTTCAACTAACATTAAGCGGTATCCTAAAGAAAACCCAGCAACCGGCATGTAACAGAGGCTTCAGTCAAGGTCATCTAACACTGGACTGATGTCTGGTCGATGCCCCCTTCCAGCGTCACCTCCACATGGCAGGAGTTTCTGGACAACTGGGTTTCAGGAAGTGTTGTGTGTATCTGTATGTAAAACACCCCCAAATGAAAGATTATGCTCTCTTTGTAATTCAAACGACATTGCAGATGTTGTTTATTTCCTTACCGTAGTCCCAGAAAGGAAAACAGATCTCAACAACTATTACTGTAGAAGCTCGAATATGCAAAAAATGATCCGGCTTTCTCAGCGTAATAAACTAGGAACAATTACGAAATTAGCAATATTTTGCAAGATAATAATGTCTCATTTTAAACAACGCCCCAAAATATTCTTCTTTTAACTGGTTAAATGCATTTACACTCCTAGTTTATTCATGCTACCAACTGATATGTATATATATTACCATTTTGTGTATCATTCATTTATTTAAATGTATAAGTTGTCAGATTATCATAGTGATGTAAACATGTACCTCTAATGCCGCAGAACGCGGTCGGAGTGTAAATAAAGTTTAGTTCAGTTGTGTCGTCATGACGTACACCGTGGTGGTGTGTGGTCCAGATCACAAATCAGTTGAAGTTAAGCAACGTTGGTCACGGAGAGATCTTGGATGGGTGGCCGTGTTTGGCAGCTTGAATTCTGATAAGTTCTAGGCCTTCTGTCCCGCCCCACAACGAAGCGCATGTGATACATGTGGTCTCACCTTAGGCAAGTGAGTAGGTTCAAAATTGTCTCTGTTCACCCAGCAGAAAATGGGTACCCGGTGGGATAAGTCATCTGACTGTTAACCTTCTTGCGCTTTATAGACAGCTTGGGTTATCCGGGGTAATAATGTCCATTAGAGCATGCCCGTGCGGCGCACAGTTCAGCGCTATATTATGAGTGAGTGAGTGAGTGAGTATGGTTTTGCGCCGCTTTTAGCAATATTCCAGCAATATCACGGCGGGGCACACCAGAAATGGGCTTCACAGCTATATTATGACAAGGCGTGATACTGACGCGGGTGTGGAAGACATATCACCGGGTAGATACGCACAGTAAAATTGGTCAAGAAATGGTATGCTTTTTATTTGCACCGAGGTGCCTTCATTTGAATCAATGTTATGTCAATGTAAAGATATGCAAATACCATTTCTCGTTAACATGTCAATAAATGTTAAACATGTGAAACAAATGTGAAACTAATTCCCAGAACAAATACAAAACATAGGTTCAATTTCAAATTGAAGCGTTACTTTTAAAGAAACGTTACCGAACGACGTTTCAACACCTAATGTAAAATGTGAAACTTGCGCGTCAAGGAAAAGCATTCCCATTTTGTTCACATATTTTCAGGAGGTAACTTAGTAGAGCAATTCAAATGCATTTTTCAGTACTAAACGTGACATAGGTTCATGATAGGCAGGCAAGGGTTGCCGTATCTCTTGTCAGTACTTCTGAAAATGTGAAACTATAGTGAAATATGCATATCTGAAACGTTTATTAAACATATATTATAATTTTCTTCGACCTGCACGTTGATAAATTATTCCCCTTTCCATACCAAACTTCAGTCCGAAACCATTACCAAATAAGCCTTTAATTTAAAAAAACGGTATCGGAATTTCACAACTGGTAAAACAAAACTGTCAGTACTTCAACGAACTTGAAATATTCAAATACAACGTGAAACCTTTTAATGTGTAAATTGAAAATTATTATATTTTCTTCAGCGTATCATTTGACTATCGACACAAAGTTTTTCCTGGGAAATTCTGGGAAAGACTACCGTTCCCAGTAACCTAGGCATGTCGTAAGTTCAGGTGTAAGTCGGGCTCACTGATGTGCATGTCACTGTATGATACTATCACAGTTGCGTGGAACGATGCGAATGCTACCAGTCACCCGATAGTCTGGCCTATTGCTGAGTGTGGCCTTAAACAAAAAGTAAATCTTCAGGTTTCGGGGGACACACTACAAGAACACGTGACAGCAGCAGCGTGGCTCAATCGTGCCTCCTCGTGTAGTACAGACGTTTTGGTGTACATGTAACATGCCCCCATCGTTCCCTGCACACTGGAAGCAAGACTATGCTCACTGGTGGCTGCAGGTAGAAGTACGGCTCCCGCCTAGCGACGTCGTCTCCATGGACGGATCTTGTTGAACCCACTAATACTTGTAACTGACAAACTGAACCTTATCAAACTGTAAACAGTTACGAAGGGAGAAGTAATTATCACAAAATATAATACATTACATTATGGCAATTCATTTTCTTTATTCAGTATTAAGGCCATCGGCCCATGTTGAAAATAATTATAAAAATTTATTATAATTATTTGGAATTTCTGAGAAATATAGCTTCCCTTATAAACATTGCAACATTTAACAAGATATTTATCTTATTACATGTTAGTAGAGTTTTAAACTTAAACATCGTAGGTGAATTACAATAATATCGTGGTATATATTTTGATCTATTTAGATATTACGTTATGTCATGTCATGTCATGTCATGTCATTGTGTTTTTACGTTATACTGTATGTTATACATGCACTTGCACACTTTTTATAATGTTTATCTTTAACTCCTTATCATATCCGCTTATCTGGATTGCTCCAAGGCTGTACTGAATGCTAAGCCCATGGATGAATAGTAGTTCTATCCTTTAAAGAGGCAAGTCTAGATAAGTGGACCACTAGCCTTGCTCCAAGGCTGTACTGAATGCTAAGCCCATGGATGTATAGTAGTTCTATCCTTTAAAGAGGCAAGTCTAGGTAAGTGGACCACTAGCCTTGCTCCAAGGCTGTATACTGAATGCTAAGCTATCCTTTAAAGAGAGGCAAGTCTAGATAAGTGGACCACTAGCCTTGCTCCAAGGCTGTACTGAATGCTAAGCCCATGGATGTATAGTAGTTCTATCCTTTAAAGAGGCAAGTCTAGGTAAGTGGACCACTAGCCTTGCTCCAAGGCTGTACTGAATGCTAAGCCCATGGATGTATAGTAGTTCTATCCTTTAAAGAGGCAAGGCAAGTCTAGATCTGAGGATGGCAGTCTGTTATATGCATTTTTAGTAACTTTCATTTAAACTATAAATTATTACCTTCTATGTACCATTCTACCATATAACGTACATTATGTATAAACCCTTGAAGTTAGAATTAGTCGTCAGTAAACCATGATTATCGTAAGAGGCGACTAACAGGATTGGGTGGCTCGCCGACTTGGCTGACACGTGCCATCGTATCCCAGTAGATACGACGCTCATGATGTTTATCATTGGATTGTCTGGTCCAGGCTTGATTATTTACAGACCGCCGCCATATAGCTGGAATATTGCTGAGTGCGGCGTTAAACAACAATTAAACAAACAATGAAAACGTTATGTATAAAATGAATGCCGAAGTACAGACAACGATCGCCAGGTTGATCATGACGTTAACATTTCAGGTCCTGGTATATTCACCTCCCCCAAGGGTGTGGTGGCGGGGTCGGGGTCAATCGCCATGTCTCTGGTCATCTGGGCGGCCTGTGGCGTCTTCAGCACGATGGGTCAGTATAACACGCTGACCTACAAGCAAAGTTTCATGCATAAAACCTCAGTCTGACCAAACAAGTAAACGTTTCTGCATAAAGCACATTTGGGCTTTCACGTGGAACGGAAACGGTTTCTGCCGATACCGGAAACTGATTATTCTTTGGGTCAAGGTTTTAAATATATCCTGTCTGCGTAGAAGTTTCCATTCTAATTCATTTTGAAATGTAGTGAGTAAATATTTTTCTAAAAGTTCTGTACAAAGTAAAATGATGCTGCGATGTTGTTGACATGTCTATTTCGGATGTTGTTGATGTCCTCGATGCAGTAAAACGTTTCAGTCCGGATTGTAACGTCCACGGTCAAATCTCCAGAATTCCGAAACGTGTGAATTAAGTAATTCAGCGTTATCAGGGTCCTGTCGAAAGGGGTTTCACTATAAGTGGAGTATCGGCAATTTCCGCTACAATTCCAGCTGCTCTGTGTTTCACGGAACTTCGCGAGTCTGTCCGGAAAGAGGGTGTGGAGTATGCCTACATCTCGGAAGCGTTTGGGCCAGTCACAGCCTTCGTCTACTGTTGGATGCGTATCGCAGCTGCAGAACCAGTCGGAACGGCTGTTTTCTGTGCCGCCTTCGCCGACTACACTGCTGACGCTATATACGACGGTTGTGGCCCTCCTGAGACAATCCGAAAATGTTTGGCAATTCTTGCACTTGGTAAGTTCAGATCAAAGTGAATGGTTTAATATACATATGGAACTTGCTTAAACAACACCTAATTCACACACCTAAAATTCTGTGAAAACAGGTCATTTTTCTGCATGATTCATTGCACCCGTGAAGGTCCGGGTTAGAATGAACCTTCAGCAACCCATGCTTGTCGTAAGAGGAGAACCCGTGAAGGTCCGGGTTAGAATGAACCTTCAGCAACCCATGCTTGTCGTAAGAGGCGACTAACGGGATCGGGTGGTCAGGCTCGCTGATTTGGTTGACACATGTCATCGGTTCCCAATTGCGCAGATCGATGCTCATGCTGTTGATCACTGGGTTGTCTGGCCCGGACTCGATTATTTACAGACCGCCACCAAATGGCTGGAATATTGCTGAGTGCGGCGTAAAACTATACTCACTCACTCACTCACTCACTCATTAACATTTTGCATCTTGGATCATAACATGATTTTTGTGTGGAGATACTCAATGCACGTGGAACGGTGAGAAATGCACGTAAAATGTCACACCCCAAACATTGTTGAAATCAAGTTCTCACTGATGTCACACTTTTAATTTGATTGTGAATATTGAGAATATTCAGCATTATCCCCCTTTTACGAGCGTATCCAGAGTGCTATGGGTGGGAGGAAGGGTGTGGTGGATGGGTGTGGAGGGAGCTAGGATGGGGAGCAGAGAAATGGGCGAAGACAGTCGTGGGCGTGAGTCAGGTCGTCGAGTTTATCGTCTTAGAGCAGGTGATCACTTTCTCACTACACTTTAGCAATGTATCTCATGAGGCTAAGAGTACGCACGGCGTGATTATACCGTGAGATCTATGACACATGAGCTCACCGCTCAGAGGTAACCATCGAGAGCTTATTCTAAACGTTGCTTAATTCTAGAAAGATGACTATATTATCGTGCTTTGTAATCATCAAGGATTTCTGCTAAGTGAAATTTAAACATTGGAGTCTTGTGCAAAGAAGAAGCTAATTTCCCCGGGACATACATTTTCGGACAGGAAAAAGTCATAATATAAACACTACATATAATGTACACAATATAAACACTACATATAAACTACATCATATAAACACTACATCCCATAGCATTCAGACGTTGGCCCAACGTTGGCAATGGTTTAGCAACATTAACGTTGGGCCAACACTAATGCTATCTGGGATATAATAACATAATATAAACACTACATATAATGTACACAATATAAACACTACATATAAACTACATAATATATACACTACTGATGAGTTTGGTTTTACGCCGCTTTTAGCAATATTCCAGCAACATCACGGCGGGGACACCAGAAATGGGCTTCACACATTTGCCCATAATATATACACTACATATAAGATACATATATGTTGAATAGAGGATTCATCACTCTTTATTTTAAGAAGGGAGATATCAACCGTGTCTTTGTTAATCAGTATTTGCCGAGACTTTAACGCGATTAGTGGGACATATTTCTCATATTAAAACAAAACGAGTGATGAATCATTTTCACATTACTCTTTCCGTTTTAAGAACAATATGCATCAAATTTACATCAGAAACTTGTCGAAAATCTTACCTATACATGTATATCGTGCGTTGTGATACATGTTTTCCACTGCCGCGTGAACCAAAATTAACCTGTTAATTAACTACTTTTAGGCAAAATCATTGGCTGAGAATGTTTTATATTGTTATTTGAAGAAGGATATTTGAAACTTTGTATCGATAAAGGTAACAATAACGACTGCGTGTAAATAATTATTATATCTCTGGTTTAATTTCAATAATATAAATATTTTTCGAATCACACCGAAAAATGTCCCACTTCCGGTTATCTAATTTGCATGCTTATGTCATTGAGGTATGACATACATGTTAAGCTTATTTCAGGGAGAAAAGCTTCAGGTAATTGATGAAGGGAGATGCCGAGGGATGCCCGAAGGTTAGCAGACCTCAAGTAACACGAGGTCTAAATACACCCCCGGGCAAAAGAAAGTATACACTTGTAAACTAGACTTAACGAACTGTTTACAAACGTTTATCAAAGCATTACTCGGCTGGAAATAGTCGTAGAAACACACCAAACATAAGGTCCAGTATTACGTATGATACCCTTATCAAATACATCATTGAACCATTTTCTGTTTAGTTCATTTTAGTCATCAACAAACATGGGTGTATACTTTCTTTTGTCCACCAATTTAACTCGATCAGCGCTCTAACACACAGTTTACAAGTCACAGAACATAATCCATGTTCATCTACCATGCCTATACATCCTGACGCCGGTCAGTGACCAGCTTGCATTCGGAAAGATGGGTTTCCATGGTAGGATGGTCCGGATAAACAAATCGCAACAACTTTGAAACACGACAGAAAGTAACCATGATAAGCATATAGATAGCATTCGTTACAAGTAATGTTGTTTACACAATATCCTAGTGTAAACTGACCTATTATAATTCCTGTCAAGTTTGAAAACCATCGCAGAAGGAATGTGTCTGTTTTGTGACCTTGCCATGACGACCACAGACCCTATACACCAACCTGCCTGCTCGAGAGTTCTTACACTACTCACACTCTCAACAAAAAGCCCCATGTATAACTTTACTATCTTTTTACCTTGAATACCCAGACGAGTTTGTCACTGATGTCACTGGCTGGCCTTCAGCGGGACCTAGTTATCGTGATTGATTGGCTTAAAGATGCGTACCTACTGTAGGAGGCACGTGACTGTGGCGTTAATATTGGATACAGATAATGCTTTTCGTTGCATTGTTTGAGTTGTCTCGCTATACCCTATCTTAATGACAATATGTGTTTAAAAGATAACTAAACGACTTCGTTCCAGGTACGGATATGTCAAATACGTGCACGGTGTCACGTGCGTGTAGTGATGACGCCAAGGATGTGTCAAGAATCTGGTTCTGCCACTCTCTGTTTCACATTATTGTGTTGTACAAATGTTTCACGCAACTTCCACTTGTGTATAACTACTTCTAGTGTCATACAGCTTCTGATAGTGTCAGCCGTACAACTGCTTTTAATTACTTCATAGTGACAGGGCACAGTGGGGTAGCATTGTGGTTAAGCGTTCGCTCGTCACGACGAAGACCAGGGTTCGATTTCCCACATCGGTACATTGTGTGATACCTGGTGTCCCCCGCCGTAATATTGCTGGAATATTGCTAAAAACGGCGTAAAACTAAACTGACTCACTCATAGTGACACAAAGTTACTTTCAGTATCACACAACTGAAATTAATTTGCTTCTACTTCCATACAAAACGTCTCAAGCAATTACTTAAGGTGCACTACAGCAAGTGCCATACAAATTACTTGTAGTGTCATACAAATACTTCTAGTGTAACACAGTTGCTTCTCCAGTAACCGCTTCTATTGTCACTTTAGCACCTCCAGTTTATACAACTAACATCGATGCCACAAGAATGTCTCGTGGCCCATGTATCATGCAGTCAAGCTGCATTGGTGTTTCTATATCTAGTGTGTAGCAACTACTTTTGAATCCATATATCTACTTGTTTATAGTTGTACAAATACTTCCAGTGTCATTCAAACACGTTCATGACATTTACTACCAATGGCATCTAGTAACATGCAGCTACATATATACAACTGCCTGCAGTATCACACAGTGGCATGCAACTTCTTTCAGTGCCACTTGGTTCCATCCAGGTGAATACACGTACGGACAATGGCACACAAAACGTGTCGAAAAGGACACAGTGGATTGCAATACGATGCCTTGTTAGACCCCGTAGTTGTAAGAAGCATGATCATCAGATAAGTGTGTTAACATCATCATGGAGTCTTCCAGGAGGCGGTTGTCAAGGACGCTTCACAGACCACAATAGCTTACAACACGATGCCTTGTTAAACCACGTAGTTGTAAGAAGCATGATCATCAGATAAGTGTGTTAACATCATCAGATAAGTGGAGTCTTCCAGGAGGCGGTTGTCAAGGACGCTTCACAGACCACAATAGCTTACAACACGATGCCTTGTTAAACCACGTAGTTGTAAGAAGCATGATCATCAGATAAGTGTGTTAACATCAGCATGGAGTCTTCCAGGAGGCGGTTGTCAAGGACGCTTCACAGACCACAATAGCTTACAACACGATGCCTTGTTAAACCACGTAGTTGTAAGAAGCATATGACATGACCTTAGTTGTAAGAAGCATGATCATCAGAACATCATCATGGACTTCCAGGAGGCGGTGTTCCTGTGTTGAAGTTTTCAGGTTCCTAGACACAGGTGTTGTTTGTGCTATGTGGTGATATAACTAGATTTGCATGACATGTACTTTCATAAATTTCAACATTAATGCATTCTGCAAACAAAGGAAATAAATCGACAGAAATCATTTCCAATACCATAAGAGTGAGTGAGTATGGTTTTACGCCGCTTTTAGCAATATTCCAGCAATATCACGGCGGGGGACACCAGAAATGGGCTTCACACATTGTACCCACGTGGGAAATCGAACCCGGGTCTTCAGCGTGACGAGCCAATGTTTTAACCATAGGCTAACACACACACCCCACACCCTATACCATAAGAAATGTGGGTTATGATTGTTGTATCGGCAGTTTTGAATCACAATCAAAACGTGACAACCTCAGTTGTTCGAAAAATTGGTATACCGTTCAGCCGGGGTACTGGTCATAAACACATGCTCAAGCATGCCAGTTGCTCACCTGAAAGAAACAATGGAACATGAGTTACTAGTTGAAGTAGGTATTGTATCTAACATTTTGTGTCTGATGGTGGCTACAATACATGAAAATGAACAACATTGATCTGTAAACCTTTCTCTAAAATGTAAAATTGATCCACGATAATCTACAGTCTGCCAAAGACTTTTGCTTCTGGGATCTAACATGGTAATCATACACTGGGACGTACTGCATTGTTTTCCCTTTCATTTCTCACAGTTTCCCTGGCCCTGCTGAACGGGTTCAGCAACAAGCTGGCATCTCAGGTACAGGTTCTGGCGACCGTTGGGAAAGTGACGGCGTTGTCTGTAGTCATCATCTACGGCATCATCAGACTCTTCCAAGGTAACAACACAGCCGCTACACATTGCATCAACTCAGATAGGGAGGTGCTGACCCATGTCAGGGGGACTCTTTCAGTTCTCTGCTCTTTTGTTTGGCACCAATTCACTGAAGTTAAACAACAATTAAAGGGTGGAGGAAGGAGGTGGGGTTGAGGAGGTGAGGTGAGGTGAAATTGGGTTTAACGTCGTGCTTGAGAATATTTCGCTCATATGACGACGTGCATGCGTGTGTATGTGTATGTGCGGCTGCTTGTACTAGCCCAGATTGAAGCTGGTTTAATAGTGCTAGCCCACTGAGATACCATGCCGCAGTGAAGCATGAATACCCCACTCAGACACATTATACTGACTCCGAGCCGACCAGTCCTTGTTGTACCCATTAATGCCGAGCGCCAGACAGGGACCAACAAGTACCATATTTTAACGTCTTTTGGTAATACGCAGTCGGGGATCGAACCCGCGACCTTCCGCTCTCCGGGCGAACGCTCTAACCACTACACCACGGAGGCGGTCGTGGGGTAGAGGAAGGGGCGGGTGGCGTTATCCACCATCTCGTGGAAGGTTAAGCCGAGGTAGATCTGCAGTTTAGAGTGGAAAGTACGCAACAACGTCAAAGACACACGTCCATATACTGTACGCATCCTTCAATGTTGTTTTGGTGTTGTTGGTTAGACGCCACATGACACTCTCATGAAGAATCGTGCCAGATTATAGTTAGATATGTTTACCAATAATAATGGGTGTGTGTGTTTGGAATAACGTGGAGGCTCCTCATCATAGGATAATGCACGTTTGCACGCGTTTATTTGGCTATATGCTCCAGAAAGACCTGCATCAGCCTCGGATGTATCCAGACTAACAAACTTTGTCCTTTGTTACAATTCCAATGAAGTCATTTGTATCACCGAATTCTCAGTCCATTTGTACACTAATGTGATTTGCAAGACTGAGAAAGAAACCTTGGTTAATACGCAGACCTCGCTTACGAAGTATCACGTTTGAATCCTGACTGCTAAGCTGATTAACCAAGTCCTCCTGACAATAGGTACTACCAAAGGTTACAGTGTTAGAGAGGTTCAACGTTCTTCGGGGAGTTCTTGGTGGGTTGGACTAAGCAGCGCTTACTGGGAGAAGAACCAGTCACTCTCTGCGCGGTGTATAGATGTAACAGCCCTGAGCAACTGGTGAGCTCTAGCGTGACTATCCAGTAGCACTTAACTCCCACTTGGAAACACTTGTATTTTAAGAAGCATAACAATTATGAAAGATTAATGTTTCATTGAAGGTCATTACACGATCCTGCAGGAGGGTTTTGAGGGCACCACGGACAACCCGACATCAATAACCTTCGCCATATTCAATGGTCTCTGGGCCTACGGTGGCTGGTATGTGTTTTTTCTAATCATCTGTCTCACAAACGGCACTGTATGAAAAGTGCTGTCTGGGGCACACCGGATCCGCTTTGTTCAAACAATGAACTGACTGACTGACTGAGTTTGGTTTTACGCCGCTTTTAGCAATATTCCAGCAACATCACGGCGGGGGACACCAGAAATTGGCTTCACACATTGCACCCATGTGGGGATTCGATTGACGAGCCAACGCTTCAAACAATGAACAAAATCGTAAGATATCCCGTTATGATTGATCGTGTGTGAGAGAATGTTTGGGACTTTCCACATTGTGTTTGTTTGTTGCTTACCGTCACTCATACACCATCTTCCAGCTGCATGACACCTGCCTGTAATTACTTGAGTCTGGACCAGATAATCCAGTGAATGACATCATGAGCATTGATCTACACAATTAGGATATGATGACATGTGTCAACCAAGTCAGCGAGCCTGACCACCTGATCCTCCCGTTAGTCGCCACTTACGACAAGCATGGGTTGCTGAAAACCAATTTTAACCTGGATCTTCAGGGGTCCACTTTGGAGCGAGCCCGATCACATAAACCTGTTAGTTGTCTCTTACGAACCAAATGTGCGAAATATCTAAAGAAAGATAACATTGTTTTCAATCTTTTCACTGTGAATTTTTCTATGAATACACAATACCATTTAGAAAGTGGTCAATTGTAACATATTATGTGGAAGGCGCGTTGGCTGAGCGGGTTAGGTGGCTGACATTGTGTGCTGGTGATTAGGTTCCTGACTCCTAGGGTGTGGGTTCGAATCCCGGATGGGACTCAACCCAACAAAAGTACTAGAATCTGTACTTTACTCAGAAAGTGTAATCCCAAATATAACATGTTACATGGATTTTTCAGTTATTCGAACATGACCAAAATGTGACCAAACTAATATTCTAATCATCTAGTAAAACATGGACTTACCATTGATACCACACTTTGTCCTTTAAGTACATGCATGCCATTCTTGATTTTCTAAAACTAAAACATACTACACACTATTTTCTCTCTCCTAAAATGCCATATTTGATCAGATTTGTCCTATATTCTTCTCAGGTATGACACGGTATAATTAGTTAATAGCTTCTTTGTTTCTGTCTTATGCTTTCAGGTCCAACGTAAACCACGTGACTAGAGGTGTGAAGAAACCCCCAAGGTAGGTAACTCTGCAACCGTTAGGTCGCCGCCCACTAACCTGCGCTTCTTCTAACCACGAACAGCCTTCAGAGGACGATAGAAACATAGCTTTAGATTAATGCCGAATGTTTTTCTTCAGAAATTTACCACGACTTGTGAAATGCGTCATACCACTGGTAATGGTAATCTACATGCTCGTGGTGACGTCATACTTCACGGTAATGACGAAACGCGAGATGCTCGCTTCCGAGGCCATAGGCGTGGTAAGTGTGCCAGATAGCATTCAGGTACTTTCGGGTTAATCCGAGAAATTACGGCAGGTTCCCGGAAAGTGTCGAGAGGTTCCGAAGTGAAGCGGTGGTGCCAGAACGTGGATGGAACGCTTGAAGATTGTGCTTAACTAACAACACTAACACGAACCCAGGGGTCAAGTGGGTTAAATAATAATTACACGAAACTAAACCAATAGCATTGAAAGAAAACGTCAGAAAAAAACAACTTGAAAGTTAAAACGGCAACGTCTTTGAAACAGAACGCGGAAAAAATACGTTTTTGTACCTGATGGTATAGTCTCTGATATTGATGATGGTTTTCCAAACTTGATTCCAGACATGGGGTGAGAGGATGCTGGGCAAGGCTTCTGCAGTTATACCCCTGGGGGTTGGTCTGACGGCGCTGGGCAGTGCTAACGGGACATTCCTAACAGCTGGGAGGTAGGGAGATTTGGGTTTGTTTTGTTTTGTTTTACGCCACACTCAGCTGTACTCCAGCTGTGTTGCACCGGTCTGTAAATAATGAAGTCTGAACCAGACAATCCAGTGATCAACAGCATGAGCATCGATCTACTCATCTGGGTTACAATGACATGTGTCAACCAAGGCTGACCACCCGATCCCGTTAGTCGCCTCTTACAAGCATGGGTTTCTGAAGACCAATTCTAACCTGGATCTTCAAGGGTTGGAAGGTTGGGAGAAACACAATACTCCGTGTATCAACGGGCGGGTTATGATAAGGACTTTGTTCCTCTAAAGATATTGAATAACGAGCGAAACCTGTTTTTCACTAGTCAACACACAACATGCATGCATGCCGCTGTCAGTCAACATCATACACAGTGTAAAAGGTTGCATGGTATCCTTTCTGCAATTTGAGGTAAACGAACAGGTGATTAAAACACTTGAGCTGTAAAAATATAAAATGTGAGATATGAATAATATGTCATTGTTCATATTTACCATTTGAGTTTTATTTCCTGTGCTTTTAGGTATTGTTTAATAAGCAGAAATGAAGTACAAATGGGCTGTACGTACACATTCTGCCCAATCTTTCGGTGAAAAATATCTAACAGGAAACTTATGTTTATGCTATGATCGGAAGTATGAATCCGGTACTAATATTTTCTCAGACATAATATATTCCAATGCTGTGTTATTTTATTGTAGCTTTTAGAATCAATACTAAACCCTTTCGTACAGGTGATTGCTATTGCGGGATATGTTTACTCATGGAACAAGTTAACCAGTTACCGTTGTGATTTCTTTCCTATGGCGATCACTGAAACATTATGTTGACATATAATAGTGGGACCACAACATATAGGACTTGTCACGAGTTACAGTATCGGATTTATGACTAAAATTCTGTTTGAGATCTACATGCTATGAAAAGAAATATTGAACAAAATGAATAAAATAGTTGCCAAGCAATCTATATACAGACCACGTAGTGTAACAATAGGAGTAAACTTCCGATTCGTTCATCAATACGGATATATTGACATGATATATTGACATGATATATTGACGTGTTAAAGGTAATGTCTGTGAGTTTTGGAATAATATCCAAACTCATTGCGGTTTATATTATGCATAACACCCAACCCTACCCGACCCTCCCTGTGTATATTATGCATACCCCCCACCCCCACCCCTGTGTATATTATGCATAACACCCCACGCCCACCACCCCACCCACCCCTCTCTACACAGAAATATTTGATTAGCTGGGTGGTGGTGTGTGGTCCTGTGCATGGAGCTCAGGTCACAAATCAGTTGAAGTTAAGCAACTTGAGCGCGGAGAGTCCTTGGATGGGTGACAGCTTGACCCCTGAGTTTCTAGGACTCTAGTTTCTGAGTTTCTAGTGTTCTGTCCCACAACGAAACACATGTGATATATGTGGTCTCACCTTAGGCAAGTGAGTTTGTTCAAAATTGCCTCTGTTCACCCAGCAGTAATATGGGTACTCGGTGGGATAAGTCATGTGACTATTACCCTCTAGCGCCTAACAGGCAGCTTGGGTTATCCGGGGTAATAATGTTGTGCTGTTTGTGCGAGCTTTGCCCCTTTGTGGTGTGGAGTATTGGCGGTATAAGTACCCTCATTGTTATTATCATTGTTATTATTATTAAAACAGACAGCAGTGCGTATTATGTCCAAGTAAATACGATATTTCTGATGAAAGTTATTTTACTTGTACAGGTGAGGGGAGCAATGCTACCAATAATAGCCACAGGGAGACAATAATTCATGAGGGGACCAAATCTACCCGTAATCCACACAGGGAAACAATCATACATGAGGGGACCAAATCTACCCGTAATCCACACAGGGAGACAATCATACATGAGGGGACCAAATCTACCCGTAATCCATACAGGGAGACAATCATACATGAGGGGACCAAATCTACCCGTAATCCATACAGGGAGACAATCATACATGAGGGGACCAAATCTACCCGTAATCCACACAGGGAGACAATCATACATGGGGGGACCAAATCTACCCGTAATCCATACAGGGAGACAATCATACATGAGGGGACCAAATCTACCCGTAATCCACACAGGGAGACAATCATACATGAGGGGACCAAATCTACCCGTAATCCCTACAGGTAGACAATCATACATGAGGGGGACCAAATCTACCCGTAATCCACACAGGGGAGACAATCATACATGAGGGACCAAATCTTCCCGTAATCCACACAGGGAGACAATCATACATGAGGGACCAAATCTACCCGTAATCTTCACAGGGGAGACAATTATACATGAGGGGACCAAATCTACCCGTAATCCCAACAGGGAGACAATCATACATGGGGGACCAAATCTACCCGTAATCCACACAGGGAGACAATCATACATTAGGGAACCAAATCTAATCTACCCGTAATCCATACAGGGAGACAATCATACATGGGGGACCAAATCTACCCGTAATCCACACAGGGAGACAATCATACATTAGGGGACCAAATCTACCCGTAATCCACACAGGGAGACAATCATACATGAGGGGACCAAATCTACCCGTAATCCCACACAGGGAGACAATCATACATGAGGGGACCAAATCTACCCGTAATCCCCACAGGGAGACAATCATACATGAGGGGACCAAATCTACCCGTAATCCCCACAGGAGGACAATCACAGGTTCGGAGACCACTTGGACCAGTATTCCCAACTGTTACTGGGTTATACACTTTCGCCTTATTGTAGATTAAAACAGGAATTGCAAGAGGCTCTAGTTTTGGTGACTTTTGATTACATTAATCTTATAATGGAACCTGGCGATATTCAAGCCTGCTGTTTGTCTAAGGCTTTACTGTTAGCGGTCAGGATGAATGAAGACAAGATAAAACTACTCAAGTTGTAATTTGACATGTGGGTCAGGAGTGTGACCTCACCAAGATATTGTTTAGTAGAGGGTGGTATTTGGAATATTTGCCTAAGGTGCGTTTCATTCTATTATCCCCTAGTGGCCCACGAGTAGAGCTCATCAAACAAAGAAGATAGGGGGCGGCGGCCTTCAAGCTAATTCTTTAGAAGAATTTATCAAAACTGATAAAATACACACCTTTATTTTATCACATTATGTCGTTGGCACTCTAGAGCAACTGGTGTCCTTGGGGGATAATGTACGACTCCAATTATCTGTCATTCTCCAGACAGGCTAGTCATATTTCTGATTATGGATCGACTTTGACAGCTCTGACACTAGATAACTTTTGAAGAGCCCATTTTGATTCATCACACCCAAGGCAGATCTCTCTAGAGATTGTTCAATTCGGTTTATTTTTAAAAGATTTTACCGATCTATTGCACGCATTCTAAACTTACTGATTTTACTGTGTGTCGTCTCATACCGTAAATATTATCTATTGTGGACCACAGAAGATGTCAGAGTGATGCTAATGCAACACGTGTTTTGACGAGGGCATTGAGTGAGTGAATATGGTTTTACGCCGCTTTTAGAAATATTTCGACAACATCAAGGCGGGGGACGCCAAAATTGGCCCATGTGGGGAGTCGAACTAGGGTCTTATTTAACACGTTATATTTGGGATTACATTTTTTTACTAAGTACAGATTCTAGTACTCTTGATGGGTTGAGTCCGGGATTCAAACCCACACTCTCAGTCAGGAACCTAATCGCCAGGACACAAAGTCAGCCGTCTAACCCACTCAGCCACTACAGCTACCACCTGTATGGCTTTGATCCCTACATACCAGGATTCTGTGGTCGTGGCTTTGAATCCAAGATTCGCCATGTTTATGTTCGACAGTTTTTGAAGTACATTGGGGTAACTGATTTATATTATAATAAATACACCATACAAAAATACCATTTATGTAAATCACATTCTAGTAGTACATCAGTACTTTGTTACATTAAAATTGTATAGACAAATTGTTTGGTTCAACAGTCTCAGACCTAATTATCTTTACGGCTTGCGACTCGACAGGTCACGGGAGAAGTCCTTATTAGAGGCTTTATTAGCACACGAGGAAAACAAACTCGAAACTTGGCGCGGCCAGAAAGACAAAGCCAGAGCGTTCGAGAAGGGAGATAACTCTCTTTCCTCATAACACTGCCAAACAAACCTGTAATCGAGTATGTCAGGCAATATAGGTATTACAGTCCATAATACCAAACATATTCTAAATAAAATATTTATATCACACACTTGAAAGTCAAAAGGTATGGTTTGTTAACCTCAACCTCTTCATTCTCAGAATTATATTAGAGTTCCAGACAACTGTACATGTGTTTACCTAGCTCGACACTTACTCTGCCATGTTATTCCACACAGACTGTCAGGAGTCGCTCTAAAGGACGGCAACATGCCGGAGTTCTCATCGTGGGTGCATGTGCGCAGCAAGACCAACATAATCACTCTCATCAGCAGGGTAAGTGGGAGAGGGGGTGGGTGGGGGTTAGGGTGGGACAAAGGATTAGTCATGTGCTGTTTTTTACATCGCCACGACTGCAGTATATTCAGGATAATATCGGCATACATACATGAGCATCTAGTGCCAGAACGGTTTATTTTCTTAATTAAACAACGCGTTTAATTCAAGGTTGATCAGAAATTATGAGATCCCTTTATCTTTCACAGTCCATAAAGTCTGTGTTGGAAACTGAGAAGTATTGAACATGTGACGATATACCGACAAATCCCTTCTGTCAGAGACTAGAAAGTTTAAAGTGTTAAAACGTAAAAGGATTTTTGAGAAACAAAGATATTCCCCATATATATTGTTTTTGCAGAATGTTAATCTGGGTGTACTCAGGACGAATTTTATATCCTGTTTATCCACCATGCCTATAATATGTCGCCAATTATCTCAACACAAATGATGGAAGTACTACCAAATCAGTAGTTATATTTATCCAACACGTTACTATAAGACTCCTAAAAGTGGTGTAGCAGGTACTCTGTCAGTCACGTTACTACAGCTTACTTCATTCAACTGTATTCTGGTCCCCAGTGCCACAAAGCCTGAATAAACACGTGTGTCTGTGACTAAGGACAAATGTTTTTGATACATGCTGACATGAAAAGGTATTTCATTAAATACGTGTTCTTTTCACGATATGTGTGTAAGGTGACCGAAGATTGTACATGTCACTGGTAAATCTGTACACTGTTTTATACTGACCAGCAATAAAAACGCAACTCAGAATTCATGAAAATTATACTTTTTCAGCATGAGTTTGGATTTGATACTTTATCACAATTGTTTTGATTTCTTGAGTTGCGTTTCTTTTGCTGGTCAGTATATATACATCACAGAGTGAAGCGTTCATACTGGAATTTGTAGACTCTATCAAACTGAAGGTACCAAGTGTTTGTAAACAGATTAGATACAAACACTTACAAGGGCAAGCCAAGTGTTCATATACGGAACATATGACCCCTGACCAAATAAGGAATGGTAGCAGACATCAATACTGTAATATTGTACCTTGAAACCTTTTGAAAGCTTTACCTCAGACCTTCGAACAAGAGAAGCATTACCTGAGTTAGACGGCGATGACGTACTGTTGCAGGCGTTGATCGCCATCGTGATGCTGCTGTTTGGTAGCCTGGACGTCCTGGTCCGGTTCTTCGTCTTCACGGTCTGGTTGTTCCACGGTCTGGCAATCCTGGCTCTCCTGGTCCTCAGGGTAAAGAACAAAGAGAAAGCAAGACCGTATAAGGTTAGCTACAGCATACATGTGTTACGGTTGTCACCTTTCTTATGTTATGACCGCAAAAATACATCAAATGAACTTATAGAAGTTTCATGTTTTCACAATCTAAATACAGTGAGTTTAAAAATAACCATGTAAATTAGTGTATATTGATAAACAATGGTGATAGTTGAGTATTATCATCCTCGTAAGTCTCTTGTCTACCATGCCCCTTGTTTACTACTACTACTACTACTACTACTACTACTACTACTACTACTACTACGGCGATGTAATAAGGCTGGGCTGGCGTAAAACGACATTCACTTTGAAAAGTAGGATGTCACAACCATCCAGGCGCAGCAATTGGCTTTGCAAGGTTGCGTCCCTTGGTGTACCAGAATCCTGTGATGGTAGATTCAAGCCCCATATACTGATAACGATTGTTGTTGTTAGCACTTTGCCCTTGATCGTGGGTATACATATGACGTTTACATCTGACTTATTTCGGGATTTTCTGCCACGTCAAGCCGCCACTCCGTGATGGAACTGAAACGCTATTTATATCGGGTACAATATACTCACTGCTGCATCATCAACCTTGTAGGTAAACATCGCCATCCCCATCGTCGTTGTCGCCATCATTGCCTGTTTCTCCATCGCACCCTTCCTGGAGGCACCCAAGACAGAGTTCATTTTGTCTCTGGCTCTCGTTGTCTTCTCGCTGCTTCTCTACATACCCAAGAAGTTCCTCAAAATTAACGGTCAATTCTCAGGTGAGCTCCGTCAACACATGTATGTATTTGGTATATAAATACAAGTATGAATGACTATCATTAATAAGTAGCCATTCTTAGTACTAAAGGCTGAGGTAGATGTATATAAGAGTACTTATTTCAAAGACATGCAGAATAAGGAAGTGAGATTTTGTTAAGAATTTACAAAAACAACCCATTACTATAAGGGCGGTGGGAAAACCCTTTACATAATCAGAAGAAATCTCTGCTAAAAGGAGTTGTAAGATTCCGACTACATAATAAGCATGTGTTCATAAATCACCATAAACGACCCTGAGCCCAGATCGCAAACAACCCCATGTGACGTCCGTTCGTAGATAGAGCATGATCAATTGTACCAAATATGTTGTAAAACATAGACACCAAAAGCTGGAGATGGTTGAAGATGATGCAGAACCTTTGGTGCCAACATAACCATCATGATTCTTGGATTCGAACCCACAAGATAAGTGGGAGACGCCTAGGCCACCTGTCGGCCCATGCAGCCTATGCAGAACGGTCACGTGCAGGGAAACCATGTCAAATCATGTTTTTTTGTGATATACTACTGACAATATTTGCTTCCAGACAAGTTCCAGATATACCTTCAACTATTCTTACGGATCGCTCCTCGGCGGTGAGTACAGCAAGCGTACACTTTGAATCACACTGGTAGATAGGAGAACCAACTTTCACCATTGGTTGCTTGTTTGTTGTTTAATGCCATGCTCAACATATTCTAGGGCGGGGATCTGTATATATCCCTATATGGACCAGGCAATCCACTGACTGACACCATAAGCATCGATCTACGCAACTGGAATGCTACATCATGCATCAACAACGCCAGCGAAACTGATCACACTCTCCTGTTAGGTCCCTGGGCCAAGATTTTCGAAGCTTTCTTAGCGCTGAGATAGTCGTCAGTTAATGTTAAGGTATGGCACTTACGACTATCTTAGCGCTAAGAGAGCTTCGAAAATATAGGCCCTGGAGACTAGTTGCTCGGCCATAACTTGTATTATACCGACGTTTATTACATACTCGCATATTCATACTTTGTAGTTATGTAGCAATCGGTTATAAGCCCGAGAACATATTTGAAATATTTGCCTTTGCAATCTATAGCAAATAATTTAAATACCCTCGCTCACCTCCCTATATATAAAAATGAACTGATATCCCTCAGTGTAGTTAATAGTGATTAAGCATTTTGCAATTGTTCAGTGTACAGAACTCAAGAGTGATATCAAGAATGTACTTTTCACGTAACCATTCATGTTGAGTGACAACTGTACTAGAAAATATATTAGACGCTGACTGTCTCACATATTTTGATGCTATTAGATTATTCAAACTATCATGTGGTTCATCTTTGTCATACAGAACAATGTGCTTTTATGTATTGTATCGTTTTACAGAGCCTTGAAACGAATGTCGATAGCGCGACGGAAGTCAATAGTGAGAAGAGCGTCTCTAGCCCTGGCTAGACGTCACTCTATGCTGAGGATGGAAGAGGATTCGATGCTCCGGAGGAGGACTAGGTGGGTAGTGAGTGAGTGAGTTGTGTTTTACGCCGCTAAGTATTTCAGATACAGCACGGTGTCTCAGCATAATGTATGAAGAACAGCATGCAGATCTACGGCGTTAACCACGTTAGAGACTCAATAGAGCACGGGTTGTGGTGTTGTCCACAAACCAAGAGTCATAACAAGGGTGGATCTGCTATTTCAAGAATAGAGGGACACCAGAAATACAGGTTCCAGTTCCCGGATTCGAAACCGTTCTTCGGTATGACGAATGAACGCTTCATCCACATCTCCCATTTAAATGTACTGCGGTGTCAAATGGTTTTATTCATTAGCTTATGAACTACAAACACCATGGTGTCGAAGTTGAAGGGCCCAACGTAAATACTTCGAGTTATCCGAGGTTCCACAGAACTTCAGAAAGAAGAAAGCTCAGGGACCAAGCTTTTACTTCCAGACAGCTGTAGGTTCGATACAACAGTCCTTGACTGTAAGTCCAAATTGAGATGATCAAGTAAGAGGTATATACAGTTTCGTCTTGGAACTTCCCAAGCAACGATACTGCGCTTCCTCTATTAAACACACTACCTATAACAGCCACCAATAGACGATGGATTCGAAACAACATACAGCACTATACGGTAGTCTGTAATAAGCGCTGGGTCTCAAAGTGCTTAAATTCCTGCTCTAATTACATCTGTTCGATCTCTATATAAGAAAAAATATTGTATCAAGAAAATGAATTCAATTATATGTCAAGTTGAACATATGTCAATGGATAATATGTTTGCAATTTATCATGTATTATGGGCCCATGGCCTCTTTACAGAATACACGTTGTCTGTCTGTCTGTCTTTTTGTCAGTGACAGTAGTTTCAGATGCAGTTTCAAGAAAATGAACTCTATTTAATGTGTATTAGTAGCCTATGCAATACCGTATTGTCTAAATATTACGCGCAGGTGGGGCCTTTGTACAACACTATTGTGATCGTAGTGGTGATAGTGATAGCGTTAGCTTGGTTTATGGAACGGGACAGTATACGTTTATTAGAGAACATGTGGTAATATGAGTTTATATTCTATATGTATGATACCATTGTTTGTATTGTCTCTATATTGTCCAGTCTGAGCGTCAGGCGTTCCTCTGCGCCTACCATCACCAAACCAGCAGGGATCATCCGTCGGAGCCACACCTTCAGTGAAGCCCAGAGACCTCTCAGTATGATCACGGAAACATCACCACGGGAGACCACGCCCCCAGACTCGGGTCTCAGCTCCGACCAGGAGACCGTGGAAGACAAGTTCAACTTCCAGGTAGATGTAGAACCGCAGAACGACGTCACAGAAGGCTCCGTAGGCAGTGGCAGCATCGCATCAAGTGACGTGGAATACGTTGATCCTTTCGCAGATCTGGACCCAGTTGTGCTCAACGAGCTGTTTTCTCTGCGATCTCGCTCCAGCGCAAGCAGTGACAGCTCCTCTTCACTGGACATGAACGAGACAGCGTCCATGACAGACGACGACCTCGACGGCTCCGACTCCACCACCAGCACAGATGACAACTTAGATTCAGAACTGGACGCGGAGTTGTTTGCTGAGTTGGACTCTTATCTTGTTTATGATGATGCGTTATCTGATGATGTTCCTTACATGCAGGTTACCAAGTTGTGATACCACGTCTAGTATTGCGTGGAAAATCAAAACGGTTTGAGTCAGTGGGGTAGTTCGGCTTTTGCAGGTCAGGTCAGAAGATGGTCAAGGGGGTATAAAATCACATCCATAAGTACTGCATTTCAAATGTAAGAAGAATTCTACCTGCCAGCGAATGTAGTGAAAAGGGATAATTGAGATCAATTCAGTCCCAGAAACACTAAATACCGAGTCATTACATTGGTACCACTCCAATAAATCCTCTCAACGTTATGTTTCACTCTAAGTGATTTCGTTTCAAGAAGTACAACCTGATATTACTTATTCATTCGGGCAAAATGAATTTGGACAATATCAAAATCATTGCTGAATCTCAACGAAGTAGCAAGAATACAAAATTTGTATTACAACTTCTCTATATTTCACAGACGAAGACAAATTTGCCAAGAGGAAAAATCAAAACGTTTTGTAGGTGAAATTCATATTCAGCTTCTCGTCATTTGGTCAGTCATTGCAGCCAATAGCAATTTCCATTGTTAAGAAACTTACATACTGTTTCATTCAACATCATAGGTTGTAGTTTAGTAGTATATGTTGCATATAGATGTTTAAAGCTTGTTTCTTTGTAACCCGTATCGTATAGCTTGTGTTTTTTCTCCTTCTGATGAACCTTATAGGCTGAAAGGACAGCTATATAGTAACACAGCTAACATTGACGTAACCAGCTGTACATCGTCCATGTAGCCTAGGTAACATATACATTGTTGGTACCAGTCGTATATTGTCCATAAACATTGGTAACATAGCTTCGTTGTTGTTACCTGTTGAATATTGTCCACATAACCTTGGTAACATAGCTTACGTTATTGTTACCAGTTGTAAACTGTCCGCATAGAATAGGTAGCATGGCTTACATTCTGCATGGGCGTGCGGCCAATATGTTGTAAATTGCTCTAATTAAGGAACACAGGTGGCAGCGTGCGGCCAAGTAAATAAATTATGTACCCACATCGCATAAATTACAACGAAATCATGTTTTTTTAAGTACGGCTTGCTAACCACATTTATTTACATAGATAGCACAATTAATATCAATGTCTTGTTTCCGCTTACAAGATGTTACGTATATAGCATCAGTAACATCGTGTTGTCTTGCTGCATACACGGCACTGGATTTGTTTCTTGCCACAACATCGTCGTCAGCCTAAATGTACGGCCAGGTGACAAGACGTATATTGCCTATATAGCATGTATGTAGCTTACCATTAACACTCCACCACCCCACTCCCCTGCATATTCTATGTACGGCCAGGTGACAAGACGTATATTGCCTATATAACATGTATGTAGCTTACCATTAACACCCCCTACATATTCTATGTACGGCCAGGTGACATTACGTATATTGCCTATATAACATGTATGTAGCTTACCATTAAACACCCACCCCCTGCATATTCTATGAACGGCCAGGTGACAAGACGTTTATTGCCTATATAGCATGTATGTAGCTTACCATTAACCCCCCCTGCATATTCTATGTACGGCCAGGTGACCAGATGATATGGATTTGTATATTCAGAGAGCAGCTCATGACGTGTATATATGTTGACACCTGGAAAACACTCACGAATGTTGTTGATTGTGTTGTTATGTTGTTTCTGTTGAGTATTAGCCAAAAATGGCATTCAAGACTTTGCTAAACCATGAACCCACTGAGATACTGCTGATTGCTTTGTCTGCAGAAAACACTTCCGCTTAATGGTCTTGACGTATGTCCAGACTTTACCCTCGTTGGTACTGCAATTCATTAAGCTACGATAAACATGTACCCTGGATCACGGGGCTCGATGGCACTGAATTCAATCTGAGAAAACCAAAACCAAAAACCAAAACAACGTTATGCAGTATTTTTGTTCATAACATTTTTATGAGGGGTTCTGGTATTTCTAGTAGAGACAAAACAAAATTGTCTCCACAATCAAATCTTTTTTTCTATTTATGAATTGGGACCCACATATTTTCGGGATATCCGGTGAAGGCAGGGTTAAAACCTGGGCAAAATAATTTTTGTTGGGATAATTTCTTGAATAATGTAATTTGATCCCATAATTACGCTACTATATATATTTGAATAATGGAGAGTTTAACCGTTTCCTTAATATCGCGTAATATGAATTGTCGACGTCTTTATTAATGAGATGTCATAATATCATTAAGGATAGTTTTACTAGTCTTTCATTATGTTGGATATTTTCCTTGAACATCTAGCCATGCGGTTGACGTTAACGTTATATTGTTGTTTAAATTGTTATTTCTGACATGCATTATGATTTATGAAACTGTGATAGAAACCATTGCTTAATGTCATCTGGTTCGGGAAATACGGATCAGTTATGCCGGAAACCGAAGTTATTCTAATGTTGCTGTCAATAGTTTATCATATCCTATGGTAAATTACACTAGTTTTCACAATCTAAAGCAATATATTCTGTTGTCGACACTGGTCTCGATGATAGTACTGAATTTCCGTTTAGTTTCATGCCCCGTCGTGGGAGAATTAAGCGAATTTATTGACACAAATGTTTCAATTTTTGTTTCGATAACACTGAAAGTATCAAAGAACATATTAAATAAGTTAATTTTTATAGACAATATAACGTATGTATTGTACTTTTGTAATCGATGAAAATAAAATGTTCTCAATTAATGAGGTCTTTATATTTTGAGGAAAACCAAATGAGATACGACCTTTAATAAACTGGTGATGTTATAGTGGGGTTTGGTTGTTTGTTTATGAGGCAGGGCGTTTCATCCCATACATGGCATCCTCTTGTCAGCTTGCTGATGTAGACAACTTCTTTGGTCGTGTGGACAAGGCGTCCGACTTCTGATTAGAAGGTCCGTGGCTCGAATCACAGCACAGGAATCGAAAATTTTATGCCCGCTTCATTTGAAAATGAAAACGAAACTGTTTGGAATGCAAATACACACAAGGCATGTTGAGATCTGGTGTGTTCTATCACAACATGTTTGGGATCTAAGCACATGGAATCAGCTAGGTTCCTATGGTCTAAACACAACATCCGCACATAGTATATATATATATATCTTACCAGCTTGGGTTATCCATTAAGCATACGCCCCTTGGAATTCATATCTGACGTCGAATTTTCGTATTTTTTTTAACCAGTCAAAGTTACAGTTGGTGAACACTGAAGTCACCAAGCTTCATCAAGAGCTCGGGGCAGTGCTGTAGCCTAGTGGTTAAAGCGTCCTCTCGAAACGCTGAAGACCTGGGTACGATTCCCACATGGGTACAATGTGTGACGGCTATTTCTGGTGTCATGGTGGCCTGCAGTATGTCACATCAAACAGCAATCAGCAATATGACAGGTCTTGGCAGCTTCTGATCTTACAGGCGAGGGTCATGAATATTCCCTGTTATGGGGCCTCATACACAAAACCCTACACTTTTAAGGGTATGGGAAACAAGGACTTGAAAATTTTATTATAAATTGTATATTTATGTACTTATCCTATCTCACGGCATGCACCTCTCTTCTTCTTCTACGACCATGTGTGGAAACGTGCTGTAGGCAAAGTTGAATCAAATCTTACTGGCCTCTGACCCCCCTGACCTCTGCCCCCACTCCGATATCAGCACCTGTCAATCATCTCTATAAGCGTGCAGCTCGCTCAGATGATCACGTGACTACCTGTGCCTGTCATTCTCGTCTTGGAGCTTCCAGTAATCTGTGATGTGGGGCAGGTCGGGTGGGTATCCATCGCGTGAGATAGGATAAGTATATAAATATACAATTTATAGTAAAATTTCCAAATTTTTAAACTTATCCTATCTCACGGTATGCACAATCCCACGGTTGGTAGGAGGGCCGCAGATTACCCTGTCAATACTTACAACCGTGAAGACGCATAACCCAAGGAGGCCAGGAGAAAGCACCAACTCCCGATATGCAAACTCCAAACTTGTGATGTGTTTCTTCAGGTAACCCCTTGGCTTACATAGCACAAAAACTCTGGGGAGTGGGCGCTCCCGAATTAATGCTGCAACTTTTGACAAGAAAAAGAACGCAGTTTGGCAAGTAGGCCCCCCCGCCCCGCGATTTAACAGGTGAATTAAAGTCGAAGACCTTAATCTGGCCAGTTCTTGCTTCCAAACTACCCCCCACAGACACACGCTGGAAGGCGGTGAAAGAGGGAATAGCCCGGTTGCTCAACTAGCTTAACGTTCAGTACCAATCCCCCCCAACTTACCAAAGGTGAGAATGGACTTAGGAGCGGAACGCTTCGAAAACCATGTAGGTAATCGGAAATCAACACTTCACTGACGTGATTGCTCAAAGGTAGAGTAAAGGTCAGTAAGCGGAATGTCGACCATCTCTGCATGTAGCACAAGACTTGCCTCACAGTCTATCCAGTCATATTTATGACAGTGCAAACACGCCCTAGTCCCCTAGGTGAGAATGATGTAAGCCCAAATGAAAAAAGTACCAAGACATGGATTATATCGATATCTTTTATTATGTACAGAGCAAAACCGACCAAAGAAGGATTGCTTTATCTGCGAACGCGGGCCGATGACAATTGCTGCGCCAGGACCAGGGGGCCGAATTGATGTAGACCTTCCACGTCTGTAACCGAGAGATCACGCAGGTAGTGTGAGGCGAACACAGTATCTGATTTCCAAAAACATCCCTCCATGATAGAATGGAGGGAACAATTCCTGTAGGCGCCATGGTGGAAGCGAGAGCGAGAGTCTCATGAGGCTTCGCCGTCGACGGTGGAGGCAGGTCAGCAAAGGCATAGGCACGCAAGATCGTAGTTCTCATCCAAAACGCCAAGGTAGTGCGTGAGACTTCCGAGGCGGAGGCAGTAGACAATGGAATGAACAATCTCTTATGCAGTCTGTGGCGATATCCTGCGAGGCAGCTAGATAAATCTGTAATGCTCGAACCGGGCATAAGGAAAGATCTTCTATGTCATCTGGGCCCAAGATAGTGGACAACGGTGGAATCGTGAACGTGCGATCCGGCTGTCCTGGTAACTGATTCTTACCGAGAAAATCCCACCGCAAACCAAGGAAAACTCTAGTATGTCTAGATCTCTCAAATCGTACCCGAGAGACATCGAGAGTGTGCAACTCGGAAATACGGGCAGCAGTAGCCAAGGCCAGGAGAAAGAAGTTCTTACAGGAGACATGTTCGAAATCTTTCTCCTCCAAAGGTTCATAATCAGCTGACGTGAGATGAGCAGGCACAACGGAAAGATCCCAAGCTGGAGGCCGGAACTTCCGGGATTGGTCAGCAAGTTTATAACACCTGAGGAGAGACTGGAGAACAGGGACAGTGGACACCTTCACACCTGAGGCCAACGCAATAACAGTGTTAAGGGCAGCCAGGTAAGTAGATAGCGTAGAACCTTGGAGTTTTCTGGGGGTTCGAAGATGCTGAAAGTACTCTGCTACCATCTGCGGGGATGCCGTAGTGGGAGATGTTATGCCCTTCTTCCTGCAATACGCTTCAAAATTCTTCCACTTGTCATTGTAGAGTGACCTATTGGAGGTGCGATGCGGTGTAGTGATGGCAGTAGCAACACGCTTCGCATAGCCCTTGGCCGTTAGCGACCGATGTAAATGCGGCAAGCGTGAAGATGGAGCGTGTGCGGGGACCAATGAAGTTCGCCGGAGTGCAGATGAACCAGTAGATTGAGTCGATCGGGAAGTGGTACGGAATTTGGTTCGGCTAGTTCTTGAAGATTTACGAACCAACTTCTGGGCGGCCAGTAGGGCACGAGCCACACAATGTGACTCGCCCAAAACGCTCGCTCAGTGATACCGAGACGACGAACCGGGGGGAAACTGCCGAGAGATGCGTTTCATTCACTTTCAGACATCTGTAGCCTCGCTAGTCAGCCGGCTGTGCATCATCATAGCCGAGCCGAGAGACACAAGCGCACACACACACTTGCTCAAAGCAACCCCCGAGACGGTATCGAGGTGATGACTGCCGAGACCTGCGTTTCATTCAGCTAAAAACACCTCTCGCCTCTATAATATATACTAGGCACATAAAGAAACTGTGCATACAAAAATTTAAAATCCAAATTTATCAAACCTGTGTAGACACATAAGGATTCAAACTCAGAGATTAGTGACATGTATCCAACATGCATGCACGTGCCACGTTCCGTGACGTCAGTGGGTTCGTCCTTGAGACGTGCAATACGTTGTTGCACGTGCATTCCGGGAAAGAGAAACAGAGCAAATGAATGCCACACAATACTGTCACTTTGGAAAGCTCAACCCTTCCCTTGCGATCGTTCAAAAAATTAAACGGCTATTGAAACGCATAGCATGCCAAAGCTCACGTCTGCACAACGTCATGAGGCCATTGTGGACTCGTGACGTCATTGTGATTGACTTTTCAATTGAAATTCTCCCGACTTGTTATGGTCTCATGATCCCTCCACTAAAGTTTATATGTACCTTTGACATTGTTATCGTACTTATCAACTGGGATAATATTTTGACAATGCACAGTTTCTTTATGTGCCTAGTATATAACTAAAAAGTGATTATTTCCTAAACTATTTGACCGATTTTCATGAAATTTTGCATGCATCTCGGCAGATGGTTACGCTATAGCAAAACGGCATTCGGAACACTCTCGATGACTTCATTAGATTAATTAAGACTTAATTACGACAAAAAGTTGGACATTTTGCCTTTTCCCGACCGACCCCATGCTCACTTAAAAGTCAATATTTCAGAAACTATTCAACTGATTTTCATCAAATTTTGCATGCACCTCAGTAGTAGTATACACAATGGGGCTACTGCATTAGGGACTTCCCAAGGGCTCAATCGAGCCATTGGGGGGGGACCTGGTCCCGTGGTCCCATTGTGTATACTACTCATTACGATTTGATTTACCCATGTTGAAACAACAATCAAGCTTTCTTAGAGACAAGCACACGTCCACACGACGTAGCGACAAGAAAGAGAATGACAGGCACAGGTAGTCACATGATCATCTGAGCGAGCTGCACGCTTATAGAGATGATTGACAGGTGCTGATATCGGAGTGGGGGCAGAGGTCAGGGGGGTCAGAGGCCAGTAAGATTTGATTCAACTTAGCCTACAGCACGTTTCCACACATGGTTGTAGAAGAAAAAGAGAGGTGCATACCGTGAGATAGGATAAGTTTAAAGATTGTCTTACTCTTGTGTCTTAAAAAGATACTGGCCCCTAAAACATAACACACACCATCATTATGCTCTAACTGTTTATTCCAGTAAAAATATTTATTCAAAGCACTGTGAGGATATGTCATAAAAGGCACTTCTAAAACAACACAACCCCCAAAATGCATGGTACTGAAAACAAAACGACAATACAACACCAAAAGCAGGTGTAAAGAAAACCCACATGTTGAAATATATCCAAATACATTCCTGAAACAATAATTCTTCAACTTATAAAACATTTTAAAAATCCAATTTGTAGAAACCGGCACTTAAAAACAAACATGAAAATCACCTTCATTATGAAATTTCACAGTAAACAAAGGCATTGCATAAAATATGTTTCAAAAGATAAGTATAAAATTTCATAGAATCTGCTGAAATGTTAACAATTACAATGGGGAACCAGCAAGTTTGCATAACATCTATGAAAAGTGTCTTTGAAACAATTTGACATCAACTATTAATAACATATAGTTATCAGACAAAACAGCACATGGAAACATCACTGGGTTACTGTACATGTGGTTTAGGGAAAAAGTTTAAGTTCAAAATCATAAAGCACCAGAATCTTAAAAGAAAGTAGTATCCGGGAATTAATGTCATACATCAGCTTACTGGTAAACGTAAGAAGACAGCTTTTCACAACTGCAGTGAGTGAGTGAGTTTAATTTATGTCACTTTTAGCAATATTCCAGCAATATCATGGCAGGGGACACCAGAAATGGGCTTCACACATTGTACCCATGTGGGGAATCGAACCCGAGGTCTTCGGTGTGACGAGCGAATGCTTTAACCACTTGGTTGTATTGCTGGAATATTGCTAACAGCAGCGTAAAACCATACTGACTCACTCATTGATGACAAGGAGATTCAGGTCACATGTAAGTTTGTTTACAAACAAAGTACAAGTTCAAAGGACACATATATCACCATGACCACATGAACTGTTTAACAATGCGACCACAATATTTATGACACAGCTACAACAAATCAATATTTTCATAATTCCTTAGATTCTGAAGTGGAATCATTCAAATTGTTTCTATGGTGAGGCCAAAACATCAATAGATTGATTCTGAATTATTTTTTCATAACATGGCTAAGAAAATATTTATGAATATATTTGTATTTAGGAGTTATTTTGAAAGATATTATTGCACGCCATTCATTCCATGTTCCTCAATCCTGCTAATGGAAACAAACATGATGAAAGAAGGATGACATGCTACTGACATGAAGAGTCACAATTACTGCTGGTAGAGACACCACAGTCATAATTAGATCATAATGACCTCAGTGCTGTTTAATGTAGTACTATAGTACTGTTCAATGAAGACACAAAGGTAAGCAATTATTATGCTTTTGATATTTTCAGACAGACATATAAGTGTGAAAAAATGGCCAATAAGCACCATCCAAAATTGTGACCGGCACTTTAACATGGTATTGTCAGCCTACGGATCCTGAACACAGATTACTCTGAATCATTCATACACTGATCCTCATATAAAGTCCATTACCATGTCAAAAATATAGAAAAAAATATGTACATATATATATCAAACAGATATGTCCATCAGAGTGAACATGGCTAATCACAGTCTTCATGGAATGGCTGAATATTGTATTTGGCTATTTACTGCCTAGGAACATAAATAATAATGCTTTACTTTTCTTTGATCAAACACCATAAACATTAACATAATTTCATTTTATACATGAATGCGTCAGTCTCTTTAAGATATGGATTCATCAATCTTTAGGACATTTTTGTTGTACGAATTTACAAAAGTCTCACTCTTTTATTGCCATCTGTGTCTGGACAACCTGCTATTGGTGAATATGTATTGATCTATAACAATTCCAAGTGAACAAGCACAAATTCAAATGTGATCACACTTTCTCTAAAGGCTTTAGCAGCCACATTGAACATTTATCTCCAGGTCTTTATTAGCCCAATTGGCTGAAACAAACTCAAACCGGTGGTACATTATGTTGTCATGGTTAAATTTATGATTATTTTTAAATCTCTAAAGCAATGCACAGCAGTTTCAAGGTTAAAACAAAACAAATTTGAGTCTTCATTTTACCATTAGTTTAGTACCAGTGCATGACCAATATTTACAGCCAGTAGATTATATAATAATAAAATCCAAATTTTTAGAATATTTTCCTCAAATCAGCTATCTTATACATTTTGAAGGTTGAAACAAAGTGATTACTTGGTATTTGATAGTAAAGGAATATTTACAATGCCTCTTCTCAAGTAACCAAGCATATTACGACTAAAACGTCTACACTATCAGAACCGTAACGTAGGGAGCACATACTCAATAAAATTCACCGTGAACATGAATAGAAACAGACATGGCAGTCACAAAATTTTCAGAATTTATCAAGTTCTTCATCATGTGCAACCCCTGCTGTCTCCTTGTCATGAATCACTGAGCTGTTTCCATGGTTACAGGGCCAGAATGAGGCTGAGGAGGAGGCAGATGACACCTGCAAGGAGGAAGCTGTGGAGTCTCTGGATGCTGGCTGCACTGGTGTCGCAGCTTGAAGGGCAGGATGTACCACACATGCTGCAAATATCTTCACCTTCTTCAAGTGTGTACAGAACATCCTTCTCCACTTCTGAAAACCAAAACGAGGACAAATGCATCAGGAGGTGTAACATTATTCAGAAAGCATGTCGATATTGTTAAGGGGTGCCAGCGTAATGTGTAAGGAGAGTCAAAAGATGTCGATCACTGATGCTACTTGGAAGTGGAAGGGGTGACTGTTGTTTTATGTAGCAGTCAGGATCATATCTGGGGACAGGACAGCCTGTAATTCATCCCACAGAGAGTATACGTCCTGGAGTATGTCAAGATGGTAATATCCTACCTGGCTGGTAATACACAACAGAGTACGTCCTGGAGTATGTCAAGATGGTAATATCCTACCTGGCTGGTAGCATACGACAGTACAATTAACCAAGTACCTGGCTGGTAGCATACGACAGAGTACAAGTAACCAAGTACCTGGCTGGTAGTATGTGACAGAGTACAAGTAACCAGGTACCTGGCTGGTAGTATAAAGATGATGACAGAGTACAAGTAAAGTAACCAAGTACCTGGCTGGTAGTATGGGACAGGGACAGAGTACAAGTAACCAAGTACCTGGCTGGTAGTATACGACAGAGTACAAGTAACCAAGTACCTGGCTGGTAGTATGTGACAGAGTACAAGTAACCAAGTACCTGGCTGGTAGTATGACGACAGAGTACAAGTAACCAAGTACCTGGCTGGTAGTATGGGACAGAGTACAAGTAACCAAGTACCTGGCTGGTAGTATATGACAGAGTACAAGTAACCATGTACCTGGCTGGTAGTATATGACAGAGTACAAGTAACCAAGTACCTGGCTGGTAGTATACGACAAAGTACAAGTAACCAAGTACCTGGCTGGTAGTATACGACAGAGTACAAGTAACCAAGTTCCTGGCTTGTAGTATATGACAGAGTACAAGTAACCAAGTACCTGGCTGGTAGTATGCGACAGTACAATTAACCAAGTACCTGGCTGGTAGTATATGACAGAGTACAAGTAACCAAGTACCTGGCTGGTAGTATGCGACAGTACAATTAACCAAGTACCAGGCTGGTAGTATACCACAGAGTACAAGTAGCCAAGTACCTGGCTGGTAGTATACGACAGAGTACAAGTAACCAAGTACCTGGCTGGAAGTATATGACAGAGTACAAGTAACCAAGTACCTGGCTGGTAGTATATGACAGAGTACAAGTAACCAAGTACCTGGCTGGTAGTATACGACAGAGTACAAGTAACCAAGTACCTGGCTGGTAGTATGCAACAGAGTACAAGTAACCAAGTACCTGGCTGGTAGTATACGACAAAGTACAAGTAACCAGGTACCTGGCTGGTAGTATACGACAGATTACAAGTAACCAAGTACCTGGCTGGTAGTGTGCGACAGAGTACAAGTAACCACGTACCTGGCTGGTAGTATATGACAAAGTACAAGTAACCAAGTACCTGGCTGGTAGTATACGACAGAGTACAAGTAACCAAGTACCTGGCTGGTAGTATACGACAGAGTACAAGTAACCAAGTACCTTGCTGGTAGTATACGACAGAGTACAAGTAACCAAGTACCTTGCTGGTAGTATATGACAGAGTAAAAGTAACCAAGTACCTGGCTGGTAGTATACGACAGAGTACAAGTAACAAAGTACCTGGCTGGTAGTATACGACAGAGTACAAGTAACCAAGTACCTGGCTGGTAGTATGCGACAGAGTACAAGTAACCATGTACCTGGCTGGTAGTATGCGACAGAGTACAAGTAACCACGTACCTGGCTGGTAGTATATGACAAAGTACAAGTAACCACGTACCTGGCTGGTAGTATGCGACAGAGTACAAGTAACCATGTACCTGGCTGGTAGTATATGACAAAGTACAAGTAACCACGTACCTGGCTGGTAGTATATGACAAAGTACAAGTAACCAAGTACCTGGCTGGTAGTATGCGACAGAGTACAAGTAACCACGTACCTGGCTGGTAGTATGCGACTGCTTTCATGGAGGCTGCCTGCAGGTTGGCCACAGGGGCATCTCTCCTGACGTGGACGTCCACACACTGAGGTTCCTTGCGGGGCTGAAGGCAGAAACTGTTTCATGTAAGACACAGGTAGACAAGTGCTGAACAACTTTAACACCTTAGATTGCTGTAGCCATGGTTATTCTAAATACAAACAAATACATTGTGTGTCGTTTTTAAATTATCGCAATATCTGAACACTAATATAATCAAAATTCAAAAGTCTATATAGTATGTCTATGAAGAAATCTCTTGTTTATGTACATACATACATGCATGTGTTGTTGCCTCACACCCCACTCAGCAATATTCCAGCTAGGTAATTGAGTCTCATTTGATTAATGAGGATAATCTGACATCACTCAAGTACGATGAGTCTGATCCTCTGATCAGGCTATCAAGGGTGACTATTGAGGGGAAAACAACTATTACGACAGCGATAGTCTATCTAGACCAACTATTCCAATACCATTACAATAGTTTTATTAGAATTGTCTCATTTGAAGTTTTTTCCCAAATGATTGTATAGTTTATATGAAATAAAAGCAGGTTGAAGTAGTTTCAGTCTCTTTTAATAACTGACAAGAAACTTGAAATCCAGATCAAATAAACAGTTGAAACATAAGGTGAGGTGAGGTGAAATTGGGTTTAACGTCGTGCTTGAGAATATTTCGCTCATATGATGATGTGCATGCGTGTGTATGTGTATGTGCGGCTGCTTGTACTAGCCCAGACTGAAGCTGGTTTTATAGTGCTAGCCCACTGAGATACCCCACTCAGACACATTATACTGACTCCGAGCCGACTAGTCCTTGTTGTACCCATTAATGCCATAAAGGAAGGGACCAACAAGTACCATATTTTAACGTCTTTTGGTATGACGCAGTCGGGATCGAACCTGCGACCTTCCGCTCTCTGGGCGGATGCTCTAACCACTACACCACAGAGTTGGTAGTTGAAACATAAACTCAATGAAGCTGCAAGTCTGCACCCAAACATCCTGTATTTTGCACTGAGCATTTATCAACGGAAGTCAATTACTAAGCTATTGATAGTCACACATACTATCGATGCATGGACAGTTTTTTCAGTATCTACCATTGATTAATTGCTATTGGAGACTCAACAATTGCAATGCATCCATAGTTCAATGCATCATCACAGCCCTACAAGCTATAACAATTGGTCTCTGCCGACCTATTCTAAGCTTGGAATTCCCATACTGATATGATATGCTATGCTAAAATGCTGACCTCATTGAAATAGAGATGAACATGATCGCCATCATTGTCAACACGCTTGACGTCTCTATTTCCAGCCAGCATGTCTTCATTAGCCAGTGACGACATTGTCGGCATCTCAAATGACACCACGGTCATGCCCAGGTTAGACTGTTGGGAGCTGAAAGATCAATGCAAGTCAATTGACTAACATGAAGCATATACACAAGTGATGTGAGTCAGGATCCAAGTCTCCACCAGTCATACAACTCGTTATGTATATATGTACTCATCATCCCTACATGTCAGCTTTACCTGAAACATCCCTTCAGATTGTAGAGATTCTCTTGGAGTTTGTATGTCACAACTGACACATCAATCTCTGTAGTATTGGTCTTCTTCACAACAGTGGTATTTGTGTTGTACTGCCACAGAATCTGAAAGTGGTAAAGCAGCCATTGTCAAAGTCTACGACCACAGATGAACATTAGAGCTAGACAAGCTTGAGAAAATTTGGCATGTATATGTGTTTTGAAACAGATTTCTGCAGGAAATGGAAACACAAGCTTGAGAAAATTTGGCATGTATATGTGTTTTGAAACAGATTTCTGCAGGAAATGGAAACACAAGCTTGAGAAAATTTGGCATGTATATGTGTTTTGAAACAGATTTCTGCTTGAGAAAATTTGGCATGTATATGTGTTTTGAAACAGATTTCTGCAGGAAATGGAAACACAAGCTTGAGAAAATTTGGCAGGTATATGCGTTTTTAAATGGATTTCTGCAGGAAATTTAAATACAAGCTTGAGAAAAACTGGCATGTATATGTATTTTGATACAGATTTCTGTAGAAAATGGAAATACCCCTGGAGCAGAGGACTGTGTGACAAGCTATACAATGGCGTGGTATGCATTACGTTGACATTCTATGTGTATCCCTTATGTTGACTCAACACAGGCAGAGTAGCATCCAAGGGGATGCAGTGTTAGAAAACCTCTCTAGCAATCAACACTGAAAGTAAGAAGCTGATTTTTCTAAAGTTAGTTTCTCAGTAACAAGGTGTTTTTTAAAATCTATTTCTCAGTAATGCAGATCACACTAAGACATCTACCTTAAACTGTTTTATATTGACGATAAGGTTTCACCAAGAATTGAAAGTTCTCTATCTCTCTCTCTTTTTACAAACCCCTTGACTTACACAGCACAAAACCTCCCAGGGAATGGGCGTCCCGAGTAAATGTTGTTATCATTCGCAAGATCAGCAGCTGTCTCACCTCACCAGATTTTCAGAATCAGCCAAGTAGAATTTAGGAGCTGAGAAAGCATCCTTGACACTCTTGAGAGTAGCAAACCATGCATCCAAGGAGGCTGCCAACTGACTGATGCATCGCCTGGGAGGGAAGGTGATGGAGGAAAGATCCCTCAATGTCATAACAAAGGGCGAAAGCAAGTCTACGGAGGTTGTGTGTGTAAAGATCCACAAAACTGGCGGTATGGTCTGAGTAGTAGGGATCATCGAGCGGGAGGGAGTCACTGAATCCGGAGGCATTGCTGATGTAGTTGAGTAGTTGCAGAAGAAGACAATGGAGGTAAAGAAGTCCAGACAAGATCACCAGAATGTAGTGGAGATCGATGTAGATGGGACCCGGTAGAGTCGCCGAAGGTGTAATTGCAAGCGGTATCCTTGATCCCAGGCAATCCGCCGATCCTGGATATAGCATCGAAGGAGGTGGGGTCACTGATCCCGACAGGATGGCCAATGGAGAAGGAAAGGCTGTAGCACTGATCCTGGTAGATTCACTGATCCTGGGTACAGCATTAAAGGAGGCGGGATAGCCAATCCCCGTAGGAACGATGACTGTGTCGGGAACAATGGTGCTGGAGGAAAAGACAATCCCTGGAAATTCGCTGATCCTGCTTAAAGTGCTGAAGGTGGGATCCAAGATCCCTGAAAGACCGCCAAAGGTGCAGAGAAGACTGTCGTTGATGGGTTCATCGATGCCGGGGAGTACGTTGATCCCATGCAGAATGCTGTAGAGATTGACACTTGTCATGACGATGGGATTGCCTGCTCCTGGGATGTGTCCTGAATCCACGCTGAGCTGAGTAAAGGAGGATAATGCCGATCCTCTAGTGACGTCCATAGTAGAAGGTGAAGATGGAGGTAACATCAAGGCAGGTTAATCTAGTGAGTGACCCACCACAACAACGCTAGACAAAACCATAGACTGATGTCTGGTGGAAACGTCCGAGAGGTATGCGTCAGATGAGGTATCAAGGAAGTCATCCTGCTCTGGCGAAGGGGATGTCCAATGAGCTTTCTTAATACGTCTGTCTAAACAAAATCTATTTGGTGTCTTTTAGTCCATGCACATGAACCCAGACAGTCATTGCATAATGGATGAGGATTCGCAGAAGAGTAGTTCTTCCTGCACTTATCACAAACTTTGCATTTTCTTGAAGACCTGTCTTTACCCATAAATGCCGGGTGTGATCCAATGACAGAGTAACAAACACATCTGCACTCGTATACGACAAGAAAGAGTATGACTAGACAGGGGAGTCACGTGACCAACCGGAGGCCGTGTTCCATGCTTTGGAAGCTGCCCAGACGTCCGAGAAGTGCAGTAAGAAGGGTTCGGGCGAGAGGATCAAAGAGGTCAGAAACTTTGTTCAACTTTATTGTAAACAACATGCTTCCATTCTAAGGTCGACATAAGAGAGAGAGAGTACAAGGCGTGAGATAGGATAAGTTTAAAAATTGGGCTTTACACACAGTCATACACTGATCTTCAGACCGTGTACAACTGGCAAACCCTATACCTGTGCAGCCAACTGCTATTAGGCTGCATAGAGAAGAATATATTCCATGCTTAACACAAGTAACATATTGTTAGCAGCCATTCACAGATTATTCCTATAACATGCTAGTGTTATTTGTTTTTTTATCACTATCACCTCAGTACTAAGTACAACAATGATGTAAATGCAGCAATGTTGTTACCTTGACAACAGCCAAGCCCATTCCTGTGGCAGTCAGTTCAAGAGATGTAGTGTCTTTTGGAAACTGCAAATACAAGATTCATTACCAAATACATTGAAAGTGATTCCATGCCATTTCATTGGTTACAAATTGGAGAGTCCTACTACACCACTAGTGGACCAGTGTTGGATGATAATCAAGTAAGTGGGCAATCTGGTGAAACTTTAGATGGACAAGAAAGTAATATACAGGGGCTCCAGACGTAAATAGTTTTACTGAAAAAAGGAATAAGACGTTTGACAATAAGTTTGACAAGTATGTTGTTCTTTGTTTGTTGCTTAACACAGCATTTAGCAATATAGCTATATGGAGGTGATCTGTAAATAATTTAGTCTAGACCAGACAATCCAGTGATGAACAGCATGAATATTAATGCCACTGGAATAAGATAACATGTGTGAATCAAGTGAGCGAGCCTGACCACCCGAACCTTTAGACCAAGTCTAAACCCGATGTTCACGGGTTTGACAAGCACTGCGATTCCATAAAGACCAATAGCAAAACAGGATCTTCACGTGTTTGACAAGGACTGCTATTCTATAAAGACCAATTCTAAAACTGGATCTTCATGGGTATGACAAGCACTGTTATTCCATAAAGACCAATTCTAAAACTGGATCTTGACGGGTTTGATAAGCACTGCTATTTTGTAAACACCAATTCTAAAACTGGATCTTCACAGGTTTTTATTATTATTTATTATTATCATCTATTTTTATAGCACCAAGTTCCAGCTAGGCTGCTCACAGGCTTTTTTTTTCCTCGATCATAGGATGTCAATCTCAACTCCCTGGGGAGTATACAACTCTTGCAGCCACTAGGCACACTGAGTTAATGTGGCTTTCACATCCTTACGAGGTACCCAGTCACAGCTGGGTTGACTGGGACACATAGTCACAGTACTTTGTCCAAGTTTACTGCACGTTGCTGTACCCGCAACTAGGTGTTTGCACGTATTCATGTGGCCACCATCTGGTCATATACCAACGGATTAGTGGGTTCTTTTAAGTGCACAGGGTTGTGTAACTGTACACTAGGGGTTGTGACAACATTGAAAGAGTCTGGACAGAAAGTTGACTCCAAGGTTTTTACACCCGGTCACAGGTGGGCTCGATCCCTGCACCTCAAGCTCGCTGGATTACTAGCCTGGTGCCTTAGCCTTTGACAGGATCTTCACGGGTTTGGTACTGCCATTCTGTAAAAACAATTCAAGGATCTTCACACGGCTATTCTGTAAAAACCAATTCTAAAACTGGATCTTCACGGGTATGACAAGCACTGTTATTCCATAAAGACCAATTCTAAAACTGGATCTTCACGGGTTTGCCAAACACTGTTATTCTATAAAGACCAATTGCAAAACTGGATCTTCACGGATTTGACAAGCACTGCTATTCTATAAAGACCAATTCTAAAACTGGATCTTCACGGGTTTGGCAAGGACTGCTATTCCATGCAGAAGAAGAGAGTGATACAGACCACATAGGATTGCAGCAACAGCAATTTATTCTTCTGGACCATGAACACCTTGGACTCTGTGCCAGATTCAGCGTTGGCCTTGACGGTCAGTGAGATCTCAGTCTGAGGCGAGGTGTATACCAGGGCTGCGTACTCCGCTAGGGCTGATAGTCCTATCACAGTGTCCTAGATCAGAAACATTAATGTTCTCATTTTAGCTGCATTAGATCACTGTAGAAAACATGTGACGAAATCTGTGCAATAATGAGTGAGTGAGTGAGTGAGTTTAGTTTTACGCGGCACCCAGCAACATTCCAGCAATATGGTGGGAGTGAGTGAGTGAGTGAGTGCATGTGTGCAGTCTTAAGCCGCTTTTAGCAATATTCCAGCAATATCACGGCAATATCACCAGAAATGGGCTTCACACATTGTACCCATGTAGGGAATCGAACCTGGGTCTTCAGTGTGACGAGTGAGGGCTTTAACCACTAGGCTACCCCACAGCCCCAGTGCAATAATGACACTGGCAGGACTATTTTCACAAGATCCATGCATGCATCAATCGTATCAATCATTTGACAATAACAGAGACACAACATCGATTTAAGTAGATAACTTTCACAGCAGAAGTGATGAGAGTACCGGTGAGATTAGTCTTAGGACTACGTCAAACTTTGTCACCCCTGCTTAATCTCAGCAGATCCTCACTCCTATTTCAAATGGCCTCTCACTAACCAGATCTCTATCAATCAGGTTTGGAACAAACCGGCACACAAATTGGCTTTGCCTTAATAATTATTGGCACCGTGGGCACCCAATCACACCTGTATCAATCACCCTGGGCACACAATCACACCTGTATCAATCACCCTGGGCACACAATCACAGCTGCATGAATCACTGTGGGCACACAATCACACCTGTATCAATCACCCTGGGCACACAATCACACCTGTATCAATCACCGTGGGCACACAATCACAGCTGTATCAATCACTGTGGGCACCCAATCACAGCTGTATCAATCACCGTGGGCACACAATCACACCTGTATCAATCACTGTGGGCACCCAATCACACCTTTATCAATCACCGTTGGCACACAATCACAGCTTTATCAATCACCGTGGGCACACAATCACACCTGTATCAATCACCGTGGGCACACAATCACAGCTGCATGAATCACTGTGGGCACACAATCACAGCTGTATCAATCACTGTCACACCTGTATCAATCACCCTGGGCACACAATCACACCTTTATCAATCACCGTGGGCACACAATCACACCTGTATCAATCACCGTGGGCACACAATCACAGCTGTATCAATCACCCTGGGCACACAATCACACCTTTATCAATCACCGTGGGCACACAATCACACCTGTATCAATCACCCTGGGCACACAATCACAGCTGTATCAATCACTGTGGGCACACAATCACAGCTGCATGAATCACTGTGGGCACACAATCACAGCTGTATCAATCACTGTCACACCTGTATCAATCACCCTGGGCACACAATCACACCTTTATCAATCACCGTGGGCACACAATCACAGCTTTATCAATCACCGTGGGCACACAATCACACCTGTATCAATCACTGTCACACCTGTATCAATCACCCTGGGCACACAATCACACCTTTATCAATCACCCTGGGCACACAATCACAGCTTTATCAATCACCGTGGGCACAAATCACAGCTGTATCACCGTCATCACACCTGTATCAATCACCGTGGGCACACAATCACACCTTTATCAATCACCGTTGGCACACAATCACAGCTGTATCAATCACCGTGGGCACACAATCACAGCTGTATCAATCACTGTCACACCTGTATCAATCACCGTTGGGCACACAATCACACCTTTATCAATCACCGTTGGCACACAATCACAGCTTTATCAATCACCGTGGGCACACAATCACACCTGTATCAATCACTGTGGGCACACAATCACAGCTGCATGAATCACTGTGGGCACACAATCACAGCTGTATCAATCACTGTCACACCTGTATCAATCACCGTGGGCACACAATCACACCTTTATCAATCACCGTGGGCACACAATCACAGCTGTATCAATCACCATGGGCACACAATCACACCTGTACCAATCACCATGGGCACACAATCACACCTGTATCAATCACCATGGGCACACAATCACACCTGTATCAATCACCATGGGCACACAATCACACCTTTATCAATCATCGTGGGCACACAATCACACCTGTACCAATCACCATGGGCACACAATCACACCTGTACCAATCACCATGGGCACACAATCACACCTGTACCAATCACCATGGGCACACAATCACACCTGTATCAATCACCGTGGGCACACAATCACACCTGTATCAATCACCATGGGCACACAATCACACCTGTACCAATCACCATGGGCACACAATCACACCTGTATCAATCATCGTGGGCACACAATCACAGCTGTATCAATCACAGTTGGCACATAATCACACCTGTATCAAGCACTGTCACACCTGTATCAATCACCGTGGGCACATAATCACACCTGTATCAAGCACTGTCACACCTGTATCAATCCCCATGGGAACACAATCACACCTGTATCAATCACCGTGGGCACACAATCTGTACAGACCTGAGTGGAGCGGAATCCCCCATTTCCACTCTGTTGCGTCAGAAGCCACTTCATGTATGGCCTGCCCTCAGCAAGCTGCTGTCCATGAGCGTATGCCAGAAGAACGTATGACCAGGTCTCGATGTCACTTGCTGCGGCCTGAGGTGGGTGATATATGAATTGACGGCCCATCATTTTACCACCACTATTGACCGGCTCAACCGTCTCCTCCCATGGCTTGGTTTGACCTTAAATTGTGAAACACTAAGAGTGAGGAAGTGAATATGTCTTTATGCTGTTTTCATATTCAAGTCAGTTTTAGGAGAATAATCGGAAGAGCTACCTGGCCATGCAAATGTGCATGGTGTCACTACATTTGCATGGCCAGGTAGCTGTTCCGATTAGTTGCCTAACGCCCTTGACATTTAAGATGTTACTGTGTCTTGACATAATAATAGCTTATATTTAATTATCATTAAATCATAAATCATGAAATTCAAAATTCACAATGGTAGAACAATTATTAAGCATCATGCCAAATTAGAAAAATAGGATTGTACTTGTAGTTTTTGAGTAAAGTGACCAAACACTGTCACAAAAAGTTTTCTGCCAGACTATACCAGATGTATAGCTATGTACCTTCTAGTTTACTCAGCAGTCCGGTGCGGCACGAGTACTGCCAGCAAGCGTCAGGGCGTATGCTACAATGGCCATCTCGTATGTGCCGGTCAGTTGGTTGCTGTCAACCAGGCCTTCTAGGTAGGTCACAGCTCTGGTCAGGGAAGACTTGTCCTTCAACAGCAGGTATGTGGAAGTGAGTGAGAAGAGTTTAAAATAGTTTCCAGCATTAATCCTGCCATTCCATTTCATTAATCCATTTCATTCAATAAACAGTGAACCAGCCTTCAGCTATATTAAACAAACACCTTTCTGTTACAACAACTCCAATAGGTTTTTCTAAGGCCCAATTAAAAAACCCCATAGAATCCTGTGTCTTGGACATGATAATCAAAGGAGGCAATGAAGATTGCCATAAACTCTGTTTGATTTGGGTTGAGTGCAAAAATTGTGATGTTCTGACAACTTGAGGGGTTGTTCTATATACAAATGACAGGTACAGAGCCCTGATTGGCCAAGACAGGGCTATCAGTCTCTTCTAGTCACACTGATATAGATGAATCTGTCTGTGACAGACAAAGGAAGGAATGTGTTAGCAAATATGATAGAGTGTCCACTTCCAGAGCTTGTGTCTGGTACCAAATGCACACAAGTTGGGAGTCTGTGGCGTAGGCAAGTGGTAAAGAGATCTAGATGAGGAGTCCTCTCTACTGTAATCCAACTGAACACTTCCGGATGGAGAGGGCATTCTGTCAGAATTACATGGGTTCTTCTGTGCAAGACAATCTGCCAGGAAGTTGAATTGATCCAGTGTGACAAGTTTCCACTCAGCATGACTGAGTCTGCCATGTGGACTGTTGACAGCTTACTGAATCACTTAGTTTTGCTGCTCTTATTCCAGCATTATCATGGCGGGGGACACCCAGGTCATCTGTATGACGAACAAATGCTACGACAACTAGCCCTCCCTATTGACCCTGAGAGCTAAAAATGAAGCGATACATGTGTTAAAAATCCCCAGATTGTATATTGTGAGCACTGATGTTACACATATATAATGGCTGTCATGTAATAGAGGTAGTGTATTGGAAGAAACTAGGAGATGTGCAAAGGATGATGTCACTCCTGAAATGACTCAGTGGTACTGTCAGGGCCCAGGCTATTTGCAGAGCTACAGATAACTATTTAGGTCATTGAGTTATGTACTTGCTTGTGTTCATCTCAAATTTTCCTTTGAGTAACCAAATAAATTGTACTCATTTCACTCAAAACTCAAATGGGTATTTTGCCATTTTCCAAAAATTTTAAAAATATAATAAAGTTTAAATTTTAGTGTTTGTTATTTATATTTGATCTGTAATATGAGAAACGATAAGAAGGACTGCAAGTTGTCAAGTCCATATCCTGAAATAGAACCTCTCAAATATACCTCAGTTATTGCATCTATCCACCGGTACACAAACTAAGATTTGACATTTTTGTGTGTACGCATGTGAGATCACATTTATTGAGTATTTACCAAAATTCAAGCGTACTTGTACGCAATAGACTTAATAGGAATTGAGTTTTCACATAAATATTTGCGTAATTTATGCAGATATGCGCAGCTTATCTGTACCTCTGTATTTGTCATATTAGAATGGCGATGATACACTGATGTTGGTGATGAGACAACAGATTTATCCATTTATCCATATATTTCATTGCACATTGAAGCATTAGAATATCTGAAAGCTTGGCTAGATTGAAAGATATGACATTCATGCAGTAAATCAGACCAAATCAATACTATGCACAATCTCAGTTCATAAATCATGTGCTCCTGCACTTGTATAGCTCCACTATTACCTGTTTATTTCAACTGTTTGTGTTACTTATGGCTGCCTGTCAATCATCGAGCCAGTTGAATGATTTCATGAGCAATATTAACATATCTGGAAAAGGCCAGTTCCCCAAACCTGATTTCCCACAGAATTTGGTCGAATCTTTCAACAAGCATATACTGGGGACCTATAACAATCTTGACCTGGAATAGCGTCACAACTGACATCACCTACCGTTTCAGCCAGGAAGCTCTCACTCTCCTTTAGTGCTATGTAGATGAAGGCTGTCAGAGCTCTCTCTCCTGTTGATCCACCCTACAGTAAAACAAGTTGTCAGCAAATACTATTCTGTTCATGTTGCCTTTCCTTCACGATAGGGGTTCAGGTAGGGTTGGTGCGGCTTAGATTGGATGAGAGGGGGAGGGGGGGAGAGGAGAGGAGAGGAATGAGTGTGCAGGTTGTGGTGTGGTGGTGAGTGGGTGTGGATGTGGGGTGTGCAGGTGAGGATGTGGGTGATGGTGAGGGTGAGGATGTGGGTGTGGGGGTCGGTGTGGAGGGTGAGGGTGTGGATGTGGGTGTGAATGTGGGTAAGAGTGTGGGTGTGGATGTGGGTGAGGGTGTAGGTGAGGGTGTGGGGGAGGGTGTGGATGTGGGTGTGAATGTGGGTAAGAGTGTGGGTGTGGATGTGGGTGTAGGTGAGGGTGTGGATGTGGGTGAGGGTGTGGATGTGGTTGTGGGTGAGGGTGTGGATGTGGGTGAGGGTTGGTGAGGGTGTGGGTGAGGGTGTGGGATGGGTTGTGGGTGAGGGTGTGGGTGAGGGTGAATGTGTGGGTGTGGATGTTGGTGAGGGTGTGGGTGTGGGTGAGGGTGTGGATCTGGGTGTGAGTGTGGGTGAGAGTGTGGGTGTGTATGTGGGTTTGGGTTTGGGTGTAGTTTGTGTGGGTGTGGGTGTGAATGTGGATGAGGGTGAGTGCGGGTGGGGTGTGGGTGTGGGTTCAGGTGCGGATGGGGGTGTGGGTGTGGGTGTGGGTGTGGGTGTGCAGGTTGAGTGGGGAGTCAAAATAAGAAATTGAAAATTTTAAAATAAAGTGTATACTTATCCTATCTCACGGTATGCACTTCTCTCTCTTGATTCGACACTGAGTGGAACGATGTCAACTTTTTCCCTAGGCCTCTCTTGTCCATCCGCCCAAGCACTCCATGCTACCCTCACTATAAGACAGCTTCCTAGCTCTCATGCAAAGCATGCGGCATGCACCACTAGCTGGCCACGTGACTATCTCCGTCCGAATCATCATTCTCATTCTTGGAGCCACTGGATAATATCCATCTTGGAGAATCTGCATAGCGGGAGGATGCGGGAATCCGTCGCGTGAGATAGGATAAGTATATAAATATACAATTTATATTAAAATTTTCAAAATTTTCAAGTTATCCTATCTCATGGTATGCACGGTTTGCCGTGTATCCCACGGTCGGAAGGCGGGACGCAGATACCCTGTGTCTTGACAGTGCGAACAGCAGGAACTGTGTAGACTGGAAATGACTGTAGATAGCAATGCACAAGGGAGGCCTGTTACGCATGCACGCAACTCCTATGCTTGTGCTGAGTTCTCTGGAACTCCTTGGCTTACTAAGCACAACGTCTCCCTGGGAGCGATGTGGTGTTCGGCCGCAACCTCCGAAGAAGGACGCAGCTCAGCGAGAAAGTATGTCACTTCGCCACGATTTTCAAGGTACCCCCGACAATAATCAGGCCAGCCCCTGCTTCGAGAAGACCCCCACAGACACCGACCAGGGTGGGTGAAAGAGAAGCACAACTCGGGAACTCCCAAGTTTTAAAGTTCAGTTCCGGAACAGCATCAAATTGACCCTCAGTCATAAGCTTAGTCAAAGGATGTGCCCGGCAACTTCGGAGTTGGAATGCAAACGAAATCCAAAGTGAAGTAGTTCTAACCCAAAGTAATCAAAACATAAGGCAGACAGCAAGTTCAGATTCATATTCAAGAAAATACAGGGAAGCAGCAACCACGAGGGACAGTTCCCTATCTGTGTTGGTGGGCCGTAGACAGCTGTTGTGCGAGCACAAGGGGTCCAAACTGGTGCAGGCCTTGGACATCCTTGACTGAGAGGTCTCGAAGGTAGTGCGAGGAGAAGACCGAGTCGGATCGCCAAAAACATCCTTCTATAATGGCGTGGAGAGAGCAGTTACTATGCAGAGCCATTGTAGATGCTAACGCCCGTGCCTCATGTGGATTGGAAGCTGTCGGGGTGGTAACCCAGCAAAGGTGTAAGCCCATAGGATGGTGGTTCTCATCCAGAAGGATAAAGTGGTGCGACACTTCCGCCCTGGATGTTGAGGACAATGGAATGAAGAAACTTTGCTGAGACAGCGGCGATCTTTAGAAGCAGCAAAAAAAATCTTCAAAGCTCTAACAGGGCAAAGCTGCAGGTCTTCATTGTCATGCGGCCCAAGGATCGCGTGGGACAACGATGGGATGGTAAAAGTACGATCAGGTTGTCCCAGCAACTGATTCTTTGCTACAAATGCCAACGGAGACCGAGGAAGACTTTGCCATGCTTCTTCCGTTCAAACTGGACTCTGTTAACGTCCAAAGCGTGGAGTTCAGAAATCTGAGCAGCTGTAGCCAAGGCCACAAGGAAGAAGGTCTTGAAGGAGATCTTTTCAAAGTCCTTCTGAGCTAGGGGTTCATAGTCCGGAGCCGAGGCCAAATTTGGTGTGCGCATTAAACAAACTCCCCGCTAAAACGTTCTGTTTGACAAGCCACCACTGAAGAAAAGTGAAGATGAATCAACTCCTGGAGATTCTCTGAGACAAGATACGGACGCAGGAAACGCTGCAACGAATGCAGTTGCAATTGTCCCCGCCATGTCAATGCCTGTGCCGATGTCAAGAGGCCCAACAGTTCCTGCCACTGTCGTAAGGTCCTGGCCTGCGACAGTGCTAACGGAACTAGCCGTTGAATCTTCAGCCACCTGTCTTGGGGGACGAAACTCAGGCCCTGATGCATGTCGAAAGTTGCTCCATGAATTGAAGGGTGTGGGTCGGTGTCAGTTACGACTTCACAGTGTTTAACAACCAACATAGTTACTGGAGTAGCTTTGTACTGAACTCCAACTGACATAGAAGAAGGGCTTGGTCTCTCTGTGCCTGCATGCAGTCGTCTATGTAACTTTCAATCACGACCCCGTGGAGATGAAGAAACCTGGTGATCAGCTTGGTGATCCTGGTAAATAGCCACGGGGCCATGGAAATTCCAAAGACAGGACGGTCCATTGATAATGGATCCCTTGGAATATGAATCAGAGGAATTTCCACGAATCGGGAAGAATGGGCACATGAAGGTAAGCATCTTGAAGGTCTAAGAAGATACCCTTTCTTCAGGATGGTGCGAAGAAGGACATTTGATACCATCCGGAATTGAGGTGGGCGCTGGAGGTAGTAGGCATTGAAAAGTTTCATGTTGAAAATGAGTCTTAGTTTTGTGGAGTGTTTCTTGGGAACCAGAAAGATGGGGGAATAGAACCCCGGAGTGCTGGGCGCCAGACCGAGAGACTGGACTGCACATTTCTCTATGAGCATACCTATGGTGGAGTGGAGAACCTGGACCTGGTCCGACGGGTAGCTGCGGTGTACTGGATGCACTGTCAGCGCCGGATGTCCGATGACCGAAGGTGATAGCCTGTGGCGATGAGGTCGGTCACGAAAGGATCGTCCAGTATGGTCCAGTTGGGTGCAAACCTCCCTAGTCTCCCGCCCACCAGAGAGTCGTAGATGGGGACGGCTGAAGGCGGGAGTTCCCAGTCGTGCCCTTGTTTCGAAGAGTTACTGCTTGGGGGCCCCACTCCCAGCTCAGGAGTCGGACTTGGGAGGACATCAGGAAGAAGTGCCACGGGAGGACCTGCTCCCTCTTACTCAGGACGAATGGCCATGAATACCCTTATGCAGTTCCGAATGAGATGGCATGAACCGTGGAGGCCTCCTCTGTATCATGGAAACTTGCAGATGAGACTTCTGGAGTTTCAATAATTCGACCGAAACTTGAAATTGAGTGTCCCAATCCACCTTCGTCGAAACTTCCCCAATCATGCCATTAAACAAGGATTCTGCAGACCATGGTTGACGGAAGAGTTCAGCCTTAAACCTGTCTTCCCATGAAGACAAATTGAGTGGGCCGTGACGTCGAACTGCCAGGCGATAGCCAAGGAAACGAGACAGCTGGTCAAGTACGATCTGAAATTGGTCCAGTATAAGTGACATACTGCCTCTGATGTAAGCATCCTGATTGGTGAAAGAGTGCTCCACCGATGCCGCAACCGCGTCCACCGCCGAGATGAGGCAGTTGATCGAGGGTAAGCTGTGTCCATGTGAGACAGTTCTCTGTCTACTAGAATAGTTGAACAAGTCCTCCCGCAAAGTGTTTGGACATCCTCATCCACTGAAGGGGTAGTAGCCAAGGACTGGAAACCATTGGAGTGAGCTGCTGGTAGAGAAAACCTAGGTGAAGACAGGTCATCCTTAATCCGTTTAAGGCTTTTAAAAGCATGATCCAAGGACGTAGTGAGATGAGCAATACAAGGCCGTGGCGGGAAAGTAATAGATGTCAAGCCTCGTTGTCTCATGGAGAAGGAATGACATAAATTCTCCGGGTTCTGTGACATAGGGAGGTGGAGTTTCTCCACTATCAAAGCTAAAACTTGAGGCTCATCAACAAAATCCAAACTTCCCTCTGGGGAATCCACAACCGAATGTGCTGGAGACGTAGGATCAGGTGGAACACCAGGACTAGGCGCTGTAACAGATGGTCCGAGGGGAGGAGCATTCCCCGTAGAGTGAGCAGCCTGTTGTTGATTCCAAGCAGTAGTAAGAGCACTTAAAATTGCAGCCAGATCTGGGGGAGGAGTAGTTTCCTGCGCAGGAGTCCAGGAATCTGGTAAAATCTGAGTAGAGAGACGCAAGGAGGCAGGAGTCCCGTCAGAAGTCATAGCACGCTGAGATTGCAACTCGGAAAACCGTTGATTAGATCGACGATCCGTAGAACCATATCTATGTCTGGAGGGAGATGAACCGGGAGAGGATGCACAAATGGAGACCCACTGAGGAGAACGGGAGTGAGGAGGGGAGATATCGCAACGATAACGATGATCCCTGGATCTTGAATGATAGGCAGCAGTCAACCGTGTAGGAGATCTAGGTTGACGAGTCGAGTGTGCAGAACTGGGAGTCCCATGATGACGAGAAGTCGAATTCCGAGGCGGTGACTTGGAACGAAGAACCGATTTCAACGAAGCAGAGGGTGGCGTGTGCTTAGTTGAATGTGAACGAGTTGAAGAGTGGCGTCTCGGCGGTGAAGTAGACCGATCAGGTCTATCTGGTGAACAAATCTGAATAATAATAGGAGACTGATCCAGACGACTCAGTGAAAGCCGCATCCGTGCTGAGGAGGCGTGACTGTGGGATCCAACAGAGTTCGAGGAAATACTCAGATGATCCGGAGAGAGGCATTCTCCTGAATACCGCTTCGAAGAAGGCCGTTTCGGCGAAAGTCTATTCACCACATGCCGTTTCGGTGAAGTCTTTTGTTTCGGCAAACATAGTTTTGACGAAGTACAATTAGGTGAAGTCCGTTTAGCAGATGATCGATCCGGAGAATGCCGACTCTTAGACTGGTGTTTCGATGAAGATCGGTTCGGCGAAAGCTGTTTCGTAGAGAGTCGGTCTAATTCTGGGGAAGGTGGACAGTCCGCGAAAGTCGAGGTGGAGGGGAGCGGACAGGCGAAGTGTGATCCCACGAACTGTGATTCGATCTGGAAGGCTTCGGCGAAGCAGAAGATCGAGGTAGCTGGATGCAAGACACACTTCTTTTCGCAGAATGGGAAGGAGATGGTGAAGTAACCACTGACAGGCGTTGAGGCTAGGTAGACTGGTTCCTCTCACTACTGGATGAATGACGAGAGCGAGGAACGGCTTCTGCGCATGCGTTCTGCGCAGTCAGGTGTAGAGATCAGCTGATTCTTGTCCGAAACAGATAAGTCAGGTTGCCGAGATAACTGGTCCGGTGAACGAGAGACAGAGAGTATAGGTCGAAGGTCCCACTGTGTAGAGGTATCCTGAGGGGTGGTACCAGTCTCGACAACCACTACCCGGGACGTGGTCGAAGAAAGGACTCGGGCTGGAATGTTGAGAGCCCAACAAATGCCAAACATCTTCCGATAAGTAAGAATCTGATGACACTCTCATGAAAACCTCTTCATTCGAGGGAGGGGACTGTGACCGCCGAGCAGACAAAGTAGGATGCTTAAACTTTCCTTTCTTGGAGGGACTGGGTCCGTCAAGTGAAGCGACATAACGAACCCTGTCAGCAACACGACGAGCTCAAGCCTGAATGTAGTCACCAAACGCCTCGAAGGTAAGATCCTTGCATTTATCGCAATGAGAGTCCCATATATACTGTCCCATTCAGTCAACACAATACCCACGTGGATCACTCACGGAGAACACTTTATTACATCGGGAGCATTTTTCCTCTTCATTGGCTGGTCAACTTTCCCCATGTTGTAGACTAAAGTGAAAACGTTGAGCAAAGTAAAATACGTCCACACTCGTGTGCGACAAGAAAGAGAATGATGATTCAGAGATAGTCAAGTGGCCAGCTAGTGGTGCATGCTGCATGCTTTGCATGAGAGCTAGGAAGTTGTCTTATATTGAGGGTAGCATGGAGTGCTTGGGCGGATGGACAAGAGAGGCCTAGGGAAAAAGTTGACATCGTTCCACTCAGTGTCGAATCAAGAGAGAGAAGTGCATACCGTGAGATAGGATAAGTTTAAAAATTACACCTTTTGAGGATCATTTCTATTCAGGTATAGTTATGAATTGTCGGAATGTTTGACTGTTTTTTTCTAATTTGGTAATGATTTTAGAAACTGATGTATATCATTAATTAGAGCCAAACATACACAAACCATGTGTTTGTAAAATAGAAAATCTATTGGGGAATTTACATTAAGAGATGATTTTGAGGAACATGCAACTTCATAGCGATGTCCTGACCATGATTCGATCTCTTGTCAATAGTAATCAATCTGAATCTCACACACCAGCATCTCTTGATGGATTACTCTGCCTTTATCTCGGAAAGATCCATCGCCATTCTGGCTAGTCTTTATCCAAGCAAAAGCTTTTGTCATGATATCCCTATCCACTGTGATTTGATTTCTGGCTTGGGAGAAACACTTCATCACAAATGCTGTCAGCCTGGAAAATGAACAAAATATAAGAAATTTGTCAACAGAGCTTCAGTGACAGAATGAATATTGTTGTGTGGAAGTTCCCAGCTAATCAGTTTCTTAGGTTCACAGAAATAGCTGTGGTTGGTATGGGTGTTGGGATCATTGCGGACATTGCGGTACTGCACAAATGTATCCCAACATAAATAACTGGTATATTTATTCACTCTCACAAAACAGGTGGGATGACAAGGAAAATGCCAGTCAGGGTCGTATTTCAGCCAGTTATTATGTGTAGACAAAATGTTAACATGCTACCTCTCCCCAAGGAAATTTTGAAATATGCCTTGTGAAAAACACGATTCTCTGCTTTATTTTAGACTAATTGTTCATAATTCCGTACAAATGCATGCTTCAAGTTGAAACAGATTTACGTGTAAACATTTTAATCAAATTTATCATGTCAGTTCTTTAATATTTATTTTACAAAATTATGTGTAGGCAATTGCCTTTTTCCTATATGGCAGCTACGCCCCTGCCAGTCAACAGCCACAATAATGAACTGATTCACCTGTCAATAATGGTGGGAAGAAGCGTTTGAAGTGTCGACTTCATTGTTTGGGTGGTTTCTAAGAAGATGATGTTAACACTGAGTAGAAAGACACCTTGAGAGAACTGAGACCATTGCATAAGTGCAAGGTCAAATGAAGATCATAATAGAAAATATCTCAAACTAAAACAAACACCTATACTCAGGCCCATGACTAATTACACAAAACTCATCATGTTTGCAGAAAGGTACAGCAGGGATTAGTGTAAAGTTGAAAATCATCTCTCAAAGATCTGCTTTCTACAGATTCCGAACATCAGCCACATCTGCAAATATCTCACAAAAGATGCTGCATTGAAATTTACTATCAGTGGTAATGTCAAGAACTGACTACTGCAATGTTCCAGCGGAGTATTCATCATTAAACTTCAACGCATTCAAAATACTGCAGCAAGAATTGTCTCCCTCTGCAACAAGCATGACCTCATCACTCACATTTTGAAAGACTTACATTGGTTTCCAGTGCAATGCAGGATAACCTACAAACCTAACCTTCCAGAGTGTAAATATAAGTGCTCCAGAATACCTGTGTGAACTCATAAAACCATACATTCTGACAAGGACACCCAGATCTAAAGACAGTCATCTATTGAGTGTCCCCTCTGTCAAGATGACATGTTTTAGCGAGAAATCATTCTCATATGCTGGGACCACTGAGTGGAACAAACTGCCCTCTATAGAACTGAAAACATGCCAAGACTTTTCATCTTTCAAGACCGCACTAAAGACTTATCTGTTTTCTCTCGCCTATCCTTTAAACTAAGAACTTTGACTTTTCTCTTATCTTCCAGTGCTTTGAGCATACTAATGTGTGGAAGCAAGTGGACTATAATTATATATCATTATTATTATCATTATAAACGGAACAAAATGGGGGACCATTTAGTCACACAGAATTGGTACTTCAGCACAATCATGTATACAGAACGGTACAGCAGTGAATTAGTGTAAACAGAACAAAATGGGGGACCATTTAGTCACACAGATTGGTACTTCAGCACAATCATGTATACAGAACGGTACAGCAGTGAATTAGTGTAAACAGCGGTAAACAGAAAACAAACAGGGGGTACATTTATTTATACAGATTGTTACTTTGGCACAATCATATACACAGAATGGTAGAGTGGTAAGTTAGCGCCTACAGAACACAACAAGAAGACAAAGTCATCAATGTCCCCGCAATGGCAAAATACTCTTCATGATTATGTCTACTAGTTATGGTTATGTCAAATATTTTGGTGTGTATATGGTAAAGTGGAAGGAGGGTATTGAAAGGTTTTTAAGTTCTGCTCCAGAAAGGAGCACTACCACCAAAATCAGTTGAAACCAAACTTGTTGGCATGAAAACACGAAAAATATTTTATTCAGAAATCCAAAACTACCAAAAGGCACCATTTCACCACCAGACCTATCTATGTGCCAAGTTTGGTGAGAAATCAAAGTCAAACTTGTTGCCATGGAAACGCCCAAAAATATTATAATCAGAAATTCAAAACTACCAAAAGGCACCAGTCCATCACCAGATCTATCTATGTAAGAAGTTTGGTAAAGAAATATTGAACGGTTGTAAAGTTCTGCTCCAGAAAAGAGCACCAACACCAATTTCAGTCAAAGTCAAACTTGTTGCCATGGAAACGCAAAAAATACTATAATCAGAAATTCGGAACTACCAAAAGGCACCAGTTCAACATCAGACCTAACAATCTGCCAAGTTTGGTGAAGAAATATTAAATGGTTTTAAAAGTTATGCTGCGGAAAAGAGCACCAACACCAATTTCAGTCAAAGTCAAACTTGTTGCCATGGAAATGCAAAAATATTATAATCAGAAATTCAAAAGAGACCAGTTCAACACCAGACCTAACAATCTGCCAAGTTTGGTGAAGAAATATTAAACGGTTTTAAAGTCTTGCTCCAGAAAAGAATACCAACACCAATTTCAGTCAAAGTCAACTTTGTTGCCATGGAAACGCCAAAATATTATAAACAGAAATCCAAAACTACCAAAAGGCGCCAGCTCACCACCAGACCTATCTATGTGATAAGTTTGGTAACGAAATATTGAACGGTTTAAAAGTTCTGCTCCGGAAAAGACAAATGTGCATGGACGCAAGGACACACGCACGGAGTGCATTTTAATACTGTTACGAGAGTGTGTTTTTTGCAATTTGTACTATCATTGATTAAGTGATAGCTATTATGGGTCACAATGTTTAAAGTTTTGAGTGTGGGTTGTGGGTCACATTTCGCATCATATATGTTCAATGGCAATGCTATTTTTAGCGGTACGCCTATTTGATAGCGCTCCCTTGACAATCTTTTGTTTATCTTGTTGACTTCTGCTGTTCGAGAAAGTACTAAGTGAATAATGATAGAGTCACGCTTTGCTTGAATGTTCTAGACACTGTGTCAGTATATATATAAAGGCTGGTTGTTGTGTTGACAACACACATGGAATTACACGGGACTTTTCATATCACTGGAGTTGTGTACACCTTTCTGCCGTCACCTGCCTACCGTCGTCGTCTGTCTGTCAACATCGTCAAGACCGATTGTCTACTGACATTGTAAACTACCTTCAATTAGAATATGTGCTCTCATTGTAAATGCCAAGACTCTGGTGAGTTAATATTTCATATTTGTTACCCATTACTTTAGATTTGTGACTCAATTGCATTGTACTAATATCTGTATTGTCATTCATTGTAGCTTGCTCATTGTTTGCACCATATATTATTGAATATTTTAGACTTGTCTGTGTTATATTTTGCTGGTTCAAAGGGGACTCTTAAACCTTTTGTCACGGCAATTATTTAACCGTAAAAATATTATAACAAGGAGACAAAGTCATCAATATCCCTTGCAATGTCAAAATACTCTTCATGAATATGTCTACGAGTTATGATTATGTCAAATGTTTTGGTGTGTATATAGCTAAGTGGAAGGAGAGTACTGAAAGGTTTCAAGGTTCCAGAAAGGAGCACTACCACCAAATTCAGTTGAAGCCAAAATTGTTGCCATGGAAACGCTAAAAAAAACACCCCATTTTATTCAGAAATCCAAAACTACCAAAAGGCACCAGTTCACCACCAGACCAATGTATGTGCCAAGTTTGGTGAAGAAATATTGAACGGTTTTAAACTTCTGCTCTGGAAAAAAGGCCTAACACCAATTTCAGTCAAAATCAAACTTGTTGCCATGGAAACGCAAAAAATATTTTATTCACAAATCCAAAAACACCAAAAGGCACCAGTGCATCACTAGACCTATCTTTGTGCCAAGAGTGGTGAAGAAATATTGAACGGTTTAAAAGCTCTGCTCCAGAAAACACAAGTGTGCACGGACGCACACACGCACGCACAGATGGACGGACGGAGAGCATTTTAATACCCCCTGCAAAATGATGTTGTGTTATACAATAAACAAATAGGGAGAACTCGTTGTTGCAGGAACTAGTTCTTACCAGGTACTACCGCTTTCATCTGATTGTCCAAAGGCACTGAATGAATTATCGTCCCTCTTGTAGTTGAGCTCACGCTGGTAACCTGGAATGACATTGTACAATGTAAAGACATGGATAGAGTGATGCTTGGCCCACTACCATTACCAACGATTCATGCTGTCCTAATACTGTATGACACATAATGTAGAACGCAGTGCAACCAAAAAAGACTTTACTGTAACAACTGACAGTTTTAATAGTTCCTATAAATAAAACCAATTAATAGTAAAAAGTCGGTAGATTTGCAACGATATTTGGTATGAGCTCTCAACACGAACAAAATGAATGACTTCCTCATTGTCCATAATCTTTTGTTCATTTCTTGTACATGGATCAATACAATTACATCCATTCATCCATTTGACAAATACGACAAAGCGTGTACCAGATTTCATGTTCTGGATAGCTTTCCTTCCAATCTCATCAGTTATCCTGTTGACAGCATTCAGGTACTTGTAGACAACGATATTGGGCACCAGGGTGATCATATTCTGTTCTCCACAACCAGTAGGCATCCGGATCAGTTTCTCCAGCCCTTCCAATTCCCTTTGTCAAACATTTATATCTCTTGGCCCCATCACATCACCCTTGTCAAACATTTACATCACACATCAAACATTTACATCCCTGGTCAAACATTTACTGCAAATATAAAACATTTACATCCCTTGTCAGACATTCACAACATTCACATCCTTTGTCAAACATTTACATCTCTTGTGAAACAGTTACTGCAATTATAAAACATTTACATCCCTTGTCAAACATTTATTGCAAATATAACACATTTACATCTCTTGTGAAACATTTACTGCAAATATAAAACAATATCATCCCTTGTCAAACATTTACTGCATATATCAAATATGTACATCCTATCAACCCCATGTACCATTTGAACTCCCTTTCATCCCTTTGTCAATCACCTGGCAAATATTAACCTTACATCTCTTGTCAAACATTTACTTCATATATCAAACACTTACATCTCCTTGTCAAACATTTATCATATCACATGCAACATTTACATCCCTTGTGAAACAGTTACTGCAATAACATAAAATTATTTATAGTGTAACATTTACATCCCTTGTCAAACATTTATTATGAAACAGTTACATCAGTTACTGTAAAACATCCCTTGTCGGACATCAAACATTTACATCTTTAAACACATACTGCAATTTCCACATTCACATCCCCTTTATCCATTTTCAAACAGTTACTTTATTTACAAACATTTACAACTAAACAATATCATCCCTCATCAAACATTTACTGCATATATCAAATATGTACATCCTATCAACCCCATGTACCATTTTAACTCCCTTTCATACCTTTACATCACCTGGCACACATTAACCTCATCTGTCAAACATTAACTTCATATGTCACCCACTTACATCTCCTGTCAAACAATCATATCACATGCTAGTTATTTCCATATGTCAAAGTGTTGGTCTGATCTTGTTGTCCGCCATCATTACCAGCAGTATACACAGGCCTGAATCATTTCAGAGGTGAGGTGAAATTGGGTTTAACGTCGCGCTGGAGAATATTTCGCTCATATGACAATGTGCATGCATGTGTATGTGTAGGTGCGGCTGCTTGTACTAGCCCAGACTTAAGCTGGTTTTATAGTGCTAGTCCACTGAGATACCATGCCGTAGTGAAGCATGAATACCCCACTCAGACACATTATACTGACTCCGAGCAGACCAGTCCTTGTTGTACCCATTAATGCCGAGCGCCAGGCAGGGACCAACAAGTACCATATTTTAACGTCTTTTGGTATGATGCGGTCGGATATCGAACCCGCGACCTTCCGCTCTCCAGGGCTCTAAGAATCATTTCAGAAGCTTACTAACTAGATAAGCATATGTCCATGACATACATGTATATTGTAATAGGAGGAGTGAATGATATGTGTCCATGTTTGACATATTGGACAGTTGGCCATGGATAGTATGACCAGAAATTATTGAGAATTTTAGGAATATGTTTAATTTGATTTCTAGTATAAACAACTTTGACCAGCTATCAAGTGCTTGGTTTCATTCAAGAGAGACAACTATGTTAATCTTTTTTCATTAGCTTGTGAAGAGTTATCCCCCTTTGTTTACTTGCTAGCAGACGACATTTTCGGTGATCCTCAGTATGGATGATTTAGAGAAGAGGAAGTTGATTTTAGAGTATTATAACAAGGACATCAGATCAGCTGAAGTGATTTCAAGTAGAACAGGCATCCCTTTGTCCACTGTTTATCGTGTTTTGAAAAATATTGCAAATGGATATGGCATTGAGAACCAGGGAGGCGCAGGTAGGCCCAGAAAATTGACTGTCGGTGACAGGAGGCGGTTTGGTATTCTTGTTTCTAAAAACAAACGAAGGGGTTTAGAAAATTTAAGGCTGGATATGATTGATAGAGGAATTGTGGCTGTCTGTAAGGAGACAATTAGAACTGAGCTGCATGCAATGGGTTGGCAGAAAAGTCGAGGAATTCCATCACCGATCATGAAACCTGAACAAAAAGGAGCGAAGGTTGAACTGGTGCTTACAGCATAGAAATTTTAACTGGGACAATGTGATTTTCTCAGATGAAAGTTCTGTGTGGCTGTTTCCTAATACACTGAAAATCTGGACCAAACAAACTGAAAAACCTTTGTATCAGCGCCCAAAGTACAGTCCGAAATATAACGTGTGGGGTGGCATATCTGTGTTAGGGGCAATGCCCCTCTGTGTATTTGAAGGGAATATGAACAGTGAGCGGTACTTAGATATTCTCGAGGGACATTTACTTCCATCTACTCACGTGTTGTATTGAAATTTTTGGATTTTCCAGCAGGACAACGACCCAAAACATCGTTCAAAGCATTCACAGGCCTGGTTTCGGACCCAAAATATGACATTATTAGATTGGCCAAGCTATAGCCCTGACCTAAATCCAATAGAAAATGTTTGGGGACTTATGAAGGAAAGTGTCAATAAGAAAAATCTGACAAATATTGCTGAAATGAAAGAAGAGGTGGTCCGATATTGGGACAGCATGGACCACGACTTTCTAACTTCTTTGATCAGTAGTATGCCCCGCCACATTGAAGCCTGCATTGCTGCCCATGGTGACTTGACAAAATACTAACTGTTCACCTGTCTTTGAATCTAGAGTTATGTTCTGCTAATATTCACATGTAATACGTGAGTAATGAGTGAAAAAAAAAAAAAATTCAATCTTAATTTCTCAATAATTTCTGGTTGTACTGTACCATAGCTTGTTTCAGTAGGTATATTTGCATATGCAGGTAATCAGCATGTCCCATATAAGACCATACATATACTGCACCTGTGACCATGACTTCCACTCTCCTTGAGCCTTCAACAACGTTGTTCGGGAAGTCCAGCATAAGAGTTTTGTTATATAGAGTAGTTTCCGCATCAAGTTCCACTGTCTCACCAACTACCATCCTCTGTACAATACCTGGAGGCTACGGAGAGATTACATGAAGGTCATTGTTACTCTTCATGAGGAAGTTAGACGCTTCTATTATGAATCATCTCGACTAACGCTTAGTCTCTGAATATATATAATTTTGATTGTAACAAAAAAAACCTTTTAAAATGAAAAGAAGCCCCAGGGAGACCATAGATTCTGAACCTGGGGAAATCTAGACTTGCTTTATTTATGGCTTTAGCATTGCAGGGAGGGCTAGACTGTAGGGAAAATAACATGGTTCAGGGACTGTGAGACAGACTACATTGCAGGGAGGGCTAGACTGTAGGGAAAATAACATTGTTCAGGGACCATGAGACAGGCTTCATTGCAGGGAGGGTTAGACTGTAGGGAAAATAACATGGTTCAGGGACTGTGAGACAGTGAGTGGATCATCCAGCAATGACTTTGGGAACCAGTGGAGGGCTTCAAATTTTATATCAATGTGGAGAATCAAATGACGGTCCTTGATGTGAAGTGAATGTTTTACTCACTTGGTTACAACATCATAAGTCATTAGGTTTTTCAGTTGCTATGTTTTATATCTGCATATCATGTTTTGTTTTCAGAGTGAGTTCGGTTCTAGGCAAATATGGCGATCTTCCAGCTATCACAAGGAAGAAGATGAACAATAGTTGTGTCTGTGTATAATTCCGAGAAAATACCCCATCACATCATAGCCAGCATACTTAATAGTTGTAAGGAAAACCCTATAATTATCAGGAAATGCAACTGTGCACACATGACTTAGAAAAACTACTTTCCTGTGCACCCAAATGTAATCATCAATTTATATATGATATTTGTGTAGCGCCAATATCCACCTCAGCTGCTCACAGGTGCTTTGTTTTTCCCTCGATAACTGGATGTCAATTTCAACAGCACATCATATTTTTCAATCTCAACTCCCTGGGGACCATACAAAATGTTTTTCCTCAAACGTCAGCAGTTTGGATTATTATTATTATTATCATTTTGTGCTGTGACGTCTTGAGGAGTGGATGACCATACCTTGACTTCCACCACCCTCTCAAGGCTGTCCCCTTTCTCTCCAGTAGACTCGTCTGGCTGGGCTACTAGACTTATTTTGATAGGACCAAGTGTTTTGGCAGAAATCCAGAAGGTGACTCCTTTGGGAACATTGCTTTCGACCTAGAAATGTTTAAGATCAGAGGGAAAAATATTTCATGACATGTAGACAATATTACCCACATGTCTTTTCAGATCAAATATTTCAACATGAGATCATAAAGTTTTAAAATTCTGACTAGAGTTGACAAGTGAAGAAGTATTTGAGATAAAACAACCTACAGGGGTATGATCCCAGTTATCATCTAAACTAATTCTTCAAACATTTTTAGTTTCTAAACAGTAATATGCAGTGTCTAGAGTGTGCAAGGTAGAGATAACCAGCTTCAGTGGCAGACAGATCACTGATGTCATTTGATGGTGATGCCATGGTAACAGAGGGCGTCAAAATCTTCCTTGATGCATTATAATTAACTTAAATTGTAGTGAAATGATGTAGGATCTCACTCAAGCAATGTCTCCTATAGAAATCTGCTTACTATGATATATTACTTTTTGTGTAACTTAGATCGAGCAAAAGCATGCACCATAGTTCAAAGTCCTATGATATCCATTAAACACAAGGTCACGTTACCTGAACTTCAGTCACAACCTCTTTAGATACCACACTCTTGACTCCATTTACGATCTCCTCCACTCCAAAGTCATCGGACTTCTTCAACGTAACTTTCACCTGAATAAGATGAGATTGTCAGTATACCTAGCATCTCCTACAAATGGAGACCTAACAATTGTGAGTGTTAGGATACATGAAGAAAAGTAACACAAGTTGAAAACTGAAGAATGTTTTGTCCGAAAATACTTTTTACAACAGAAATCTCTTTAATGTCAATCAACTATCTAGACGGCACTGTAGTGAAGCAAAAATTAGCTAAACCTGTAGAGGTTTCCAATTCTTTGAAGAGAATCGTCCTTGGGGTACATATATGCATTTTCTGCAGCTGAAAATGTCATGTGACAGTTGTATCAATGTTTTAATAAAAATATTGTACAATAAATAAAAATCTTTTTTATCTATCTATTATACGGCCCCCACCACGTGGAGTTACCTCCCTGCTACACATGCGCAGACAACTAGGTAAGCACCTAGGCCTGCATCATCATTCCTTCTGCTGAATAAATCAGTGAACAGAATTGCGGGGAGGTGGGTGGCCCTACCCCAAGGATGATTCTCTTCAAAGGCTTGGAAACCTCTACAGGTTTAGCTAATTCCTTTTTCATAGAAATCGTCCTTGGGGTACATATATGCATTAACTCAGACTCCCAAAGACCAGAGGCTAGGGAGGAGGGAATTCTGTCATAGTACACACAAATAGCGATCGTTAGGAAGAATGTAACAGACGCCACAACACTCACCTGTCACATGTCCCAAAGGTTCCGCGAGAGGCATGATGGGAGGGTAACCAACAGGGAGGAAAGTACTGAGACCCGACCTCACAGGTTAAGCAAAGCAAATCGCACACAGTGAGAAAGTAAAAAAAAACGCCCAGAGGGAAAACCAACTCACAACCGACTATAATCTCATGAGAGAAATCGAAAGTAGTTAGATATGATAACAGCGGATATATCAATTATACACAATTGAAAGCAGCATCAACTAACCAGATAACCAAGACTCACTCGGTCAGGGTGGCAGGACACTATCCACTGGAGAGAACAGAACGGTCAAAACGGCACGATCACGAGAATGTGTATGGAGCTGATAGTGCCTGATAAAAGTGCTAGGCCTGCTCCAAATAGTGGCAGAGCATATCTCTTCAATGGGCAGTGCGGATGCAAAAGCCTTTGAAGCGGCCACTGCCCTGACCGAGTGAGCCGTCGACCCCTCAGGGGGAGGCTTGCTCTTAGCCTGATAAGCAGCACAAATGACTGATACAAGCCAGCGTGATAGGGTCTGTTTGCTAGCCGGCATGCCAGCCTTCCCGCCACCGTAACAGCAGAACAGATGGGTACCCGTATGGATCCATTGTGTTCGTTTGATAGAGACCTTGAGAGTCTAATGGACATCCAACGGTTGCTGGTTGCTGGTTGCAGAGGACCCGATGTGGAAGGCTGGGTAAGAGTAGGAAGTTCGATAGAAGCTGTCACATGGAAAGCGTGATCGATTTTTGGACGGTAAGTATCCGGGAGGCGAATACTGACACGATCTGGATGGAACAAAGTCAGCACCGGGTCTGCCGACATAGCATGTAAGTCGCCAACACTTCGCCCAGATGTTACCGCCACCAGAAATACGGCCTTCCATGTTAACAGCTGAATGAAAATAGCTGATAGGTGTGAGAACATAGGACCAGACAGCCAATCTAGCACCACTGACAAATCCAAAGGTGGGCTGGTTCGCCTGACAGCAGGTCGAACCTGATCCACGCCAGCTAAAAAGCGCTGCATAAGAGGGTGCTGCCCCAGAAGAGCACCATCGACAGGGGTGTGGAAAAGGGAAATAGCCACGAATGATCGAAGCTGCCAAGCCTTCTTCCAAACGAGCTTGCAGAAACTCCAATACTCGGGACTAAATCTGCAGAAAAGGCCAAGCCACCCACTGAATCCGTGGATTTGGGTGGGGCACTCCGTTCTGAGTGAGAATGTCCGGTCGTAAAGGTAATAGAACAGGAGGCTGAGCCAGAAACCTGAGTATTACCGGAAACCAGCTCTGTGACGGCCATAGCGGTGCCAATAGCACAAGTAGCCGAGCCGGCTGGGTGGACAGCTAGGAGAGGAGCCAGGGAATGAGTGGTAGAGGCGGGAACGCCCACAGCACCTTGCCCATCCAATCCAGCAGGAAGGCATCGGAAGCCAACGCCCTCTGGTCCGGTATTCTAGAGCAGAACACGGGTATCTGATTTGTCCCGCCGGATGCAAACAGATCCACCTGGAACGATCCGTACAACTGGGAGATAACTCCGAATATCTGGCGGTCGAGCATCCATTCATGCAGGGGCCAGTATCCAGCGAGAGAGAGCGTCTGCTCGCAGGTTCTCCAGCCCCCAGGGACCCGTGAAGATCCGGGGTAGAATAGGTCTTCAGCAACCCATGTGCTTGCCGTAAAAAGGCGACTATCTTGTCGTAAGAGGCGACTAACGGGATCGGGTGGTCAGTTTCGCTGACTTGGTTGACACATGTCATCGGTTCCCAATTGCGCAGATCGATACTCATGCTGTTGATCACTGGATTGTCTGGTCCAGACTCGATTATTTACAGACCACCGCCATATAGCTGGAATATTGCTGAGTGCGGCGTAAAACTAAACTCACTCACTCACTCACTCCAGCCCCCAGGAGAAAAACAGGAATCACCTGACAGTCGCACCACTGTGCCACCTTGCTTCAGGATGTACGTCATGGCCGTATGGTTGTCCAACTGAAGACGAACCACCTGGCCCTGAACAGCTCGAAAACCAACCGCACAGCTCTCAATTCTAAGACAAGATGTGAAGGAGGGCTTCGGCTTCAGACCAGAGTCCGGACACCGACAGACTGCCCAGAACACACCCCCCAGCGCGTGAGGGACGCATCGGTTTGAACTGTAAGAGCTGGCATCGGGATTTCCAAAGAGACCCCCTTGGAGAGATTCCTGACATTGGTCCACCACTGACGGTGAGGAGACAACCACCCGGGGACTGTGAGACACTTCTCCAGATCCTCCAAGTGAGCCCACAGACTCGCCAAAGCTTGCTGTATAGGGCGCATCCTCCACCTGCTCGCCACACGACAGAGATAGTTTCCGCCATATGACCCAGTAGACGGAGCCAAGTCAGCGCTGGTGCCTGGGGCTGGGAGAGGAACGAAGACACCATCTCCTGTACTCTGGTAACCCGGTCGGGCGACAAAGAGACAAGACCCTGTTGAGTTGTGAACCGCGCCCCGAGAAAAACCAAGTCCTGGGTGGGTACCAGGTCGGATTTCTTGAGGTTGATGAACCAGCCCAGTCAAACTAGAATGTCTATCACCGTGTTGGTAGAATCTAGGCTCGCTGACTAAGTGAGAGCGCTGAGCAACCAGTCGTCTAGCTAAGGGTAACAATGCCTTCCTTGCGACCTTGCGAGGGTAGCCGGCACTAACATTAGCTTGGTGAACAGCCTGGGGGCAGTGGATATGCTGAAGGGGAGCACCGTGAATTGGTAACAGATCCCGTCTTAAGAGAACGGGAGGTACTGCTTGAACGAAGGATGAATTGGCACATGGAGATACGCATCCTTTAGGTCGATCGATGTAAGCAAATTGCCAGGCTGAACAGAGATCACCGAGCGAAGTGTCTCCATCTTGAAGGATGGAACCTCTAACATGCGATTCAACCCCTTGAGGTTGAGAATGGGACGGAACCCGCCGTCCTTCTTGGGAACAAGGAAGTACGTGGAATAAAACCCCGCCTGTTCCTCGCCTGGTGGTATGCGCTCTATTGCGGACTTGTCCAGCAAAGCCTGAACTTCATCGCGCAGTATACCTGCCTTGACCTGACACGACGGCACCGGAGAGGGCCTTATGCCAGTGAACTCTGGCGGGCCTCGCTTCCACAGTGGTAGATGGCAGACACTGACGGTTGATAGCACCCAAGTGTTGATGGTAGCCTTCTCCCACTCCGGTAGGAAAAGAGAGACACGTCCTCCTGGCTGGGATGGACCCACAGAGACAGCCTGCAGGTTTAATTGGAGGTCGGGGCAGACCCCCCGCGACTGCCAAAAGGCTGCTGGGAGCCAGACAAGAGGCCTGCTCCTTGCCCTTACCTTTGGCAGGACAGCTCCTCCTCCTACCTCTACCCAGCGTCCTAAGCCAGCCGGCAGACTCAGGCGTAGGCTGCGCCCCGGAGGAAGAACCCGTTACAGGAGCGCGGGAGCGAGAAGCCTGCGGTTGCTCCAACAAGGCCTTAGAGTCCTTGAAGGAGGTGGCTGCTGCAGCAGCCTCCTGAATGACCTGCTGTGCCCCCGGAAACAACGCCGCTCCCAGCCCGAAACGGAAGGGCCAGCAAGGTCTGCTGTGTTGCTGCCGAATAACGGGATGTAGACAGCCACAGCTTGCCAATCCCCATGACTGGGCACATCACCGTAGACACGGCAGACCGCAAAGAATCTCACGTCAGGTGGGCCTGTACTTCGGATAGTGGGCGGAGCAAAACAACATTCGTCACCAGTGCTCCCTTCCGCCTCCAGAGCCGACCTTTGTATCGAGGAAAGGTATGCCTCGTGGACCACGACCCGCACCTGCTGCATGGCATTCCGGTAGACTTCCTTGTAAGTCTGGTATATCTGGTGAAGGGGGGCGCCCGCTAGGGCAAACGGTGGTAATAACCGTCCTTGCTTGGCAACCGGGGCTGCACCTGAGGAAGCCGAACCTCCCCCGAGGGCGACCGAAGTAAACATGCACTCGCCAACCACCGGCACAGAATACAGAGAATTATCCCCCAGCTGATATTTCTTAACAAGTTTGGGTAGATCACACTGGAGGCGAGAACCAAGAACCAGGAGGGGATCCATCACGTCCTGCACCAGGGAAGGCAAGATACGGAGCTGTGTCTGAAAGGGTTGCCTAGGGGCAAACGCCTCACCCAGCAGAGTCCGAGCAACATTTCGGCACAGCGGCTAGGGGAATATACTCGGCAATATGTTGCCTAACCTCCTGGAGAGTTTATGAAAAATGGAAAGAACCCTCCAACTCCTCGACCTCCCCAACCTCCATAGACTCGGCACCCGAGCCCGAGTCAGAATTCGGATCTCCACGTGAAGAGGAGCCGAACCCCGACCCGGTGGGAAGCCGAGCCACAGATGCCGCGGGAAGGGAAGAGCCGAAGGAACTCTCAGCTCCGGCTACCGACACAACACTCGAACCCCGGTCCCGAGACACGGGAGGAAGGCCGGACAGAACTGTCTCCGCCGCTCTCATGGGGCGGGGGTGGCGCAGAGACCGGAACCCCAGGAATCCTCAACGGACCCTGAGCCAACACCGAGAAGGGGACTGGGAGCGAACCTTCCCCTCCGGGGCAGCAGAGGCATCCGGACCCGAAGCCAACGGCAAAGGATCAACAGACGCCTCCAGGCCAAGGGATCGAGCCGAGCTCGGCGATCCCAACCCTGGACTCTCAGTCCCCCGATCAGAGAGACCTCCAATCAACTCATGAACGAGGGACTTCACAGAGTCCATATGCTGCTGAAACAATTGAGTGATTAGTGACAAATCAAGCCGCCCGTCTCTTCTGGGCCTGGCGGGAGAAGCCCATGCACAACTCACAAATGTCAGGGTTATGCCCTGCCTTCTCCATGCAGCATAATCATTTGTCATGCTTATAGGAACGGGGAATATTTTGCCCGCAGGCAGCAAATCCCGTAAACGCCTGAAAGCAAACACGCATGCATGTAGCTAACGGCATAACCCAACAACATAAATATACACGTACAAAACATTGAAAATTACATGAATGCGACAGCGCGACATGAAATACTTGGTTAATAACACAATATTTTAACCACGTGGCATGCTAAATTCCCGCCATGGAATAGCAACACGTGCATAAACCACGGGAAAGCAAGCGTAAAAGTTTAATACAAAGTCACATAAATGAGAAATAACAGACTGCAAAGTCCATAAAACGTTGTCAAAACGAATAAAGACCATACATACTGTTGTTGAAGTCTCAGACATTCTTCTACAAGAAGTAAATCAGCTAGTAACTCTTGAGTAAATACGTGTGAATGCTACAGTGACAGCAGAAGGAATGATGATACAGGCCTAGGTGCTTATCTGGTTGGCTGCGCATGCATAGCAGGGAGGTAACTCCACGTGGTGGGGGCCATATAATAGATAAAGAAGATTTTTATTTATTGTACAATATTTTTACTAAAACATTGATACAACTGTCACATGACATTTTCAGCCGCAGAAAATGCATATATGTACCCCAAGGATGATCTCTATGAAAAAGAATGTCATTCAATAATAAATGGAGGATATTATATGAGTGCCCATGTCATACTATGTTTACGACACGAGTACCTAAATGTTGGTATTTGCCGAGCGAGAGTGAGGGAATACCGATATTTAGGCACGAGTGTTGTAAACATAGTATGATATGGGCACGAATATAATATTCTGTTTATTAACGAAGTAGTCAAATGGAGGAAAATAACCCATATCTACTTTCAAACATAGGCTGTCCACCCGCCATCGCCGCATGTAGAACACAAAGTCACAGAAGAAACGTGACGTCATAGCATTGTTCATGACGTCATGTCACCATGACAAAGTGATATTTTGCCCTACGGCATCGTATGAAAAATATGAACCCTGATATGTTCGCCCTCGTAGATAATAAAGTAAGTGAGTGAGTGAGTAGGTAAGTGAAGTGAAGTGAGTGAGTGAGTAGTGAGTATGGTTTTATGCTGCTTTTAGCAATATTCCAGCAATATCATGGCAGGGGACACCAGAAATGGGCTTCACACATTTTACGCATGTGAGGAATCGAACCTAGGTCTTCGGCGTGACGAGTGAACGCTTTAACCACTAGGCAACCCCACTGCCCTCCAATAATAAGAGTTCTCAGATTTATTATAACCTATCTTCAGATGATAAGCATCAAACGTATATGGGAGAGTTACTTTAACAATTCCATGTCTGTGGCATCATGTCATGGCGGTTATGTCCTAAGGTCAGATTTTGATTGGCTGCTTTCCTGATTGTATCTTATTGATAAGTTAGTCATACTTTGGTCAGACTCACTTATGGCAGCATCACAACGTTCTGGTCTCAGAGAGTTGATAAATATTCTTAGGTCTTATATAGTTTTCATTATCATCTTTTCCTTGACAATCCACAGATATGACGGAAACGTTTGTGTGGAGAGTCACACTAGGTATGAGTAGTAAGCAGTTAGCTTGATGATGTCATAAACGATGATTGTATTATGTATTCATGCACCACTGTGATAATGAAAATAAGCAAAATGTATACTCAAAGGCAAAAGTTGGTGTGATCAACACATTTGTTCGTATAAATGAGAAAATGTTTATGACGCATTTTAATTTTCTATATAATGCACTTAATCAAAAACTCACACAGGGCCCTGTCAGTTGTTTTTGTTTTTCATGCTTTGAAAAAGTGTGTGGAAAAAAGGCATAAAATGTGCCCTTTAAAAAGTGTGGCTCTAAACTTCGAATCATTGTCACCCAAATTATTGATTAGACATCGAGGGATCCGAAAAACACAAATTTGGAAGAATCTGCTTGCATGTCTCTATCCAACGGCTAACTGAAAATGAAACATGGTGAGCCATTAGAATGCTTGAAACAAAAACACAGCAGTTTAACGTCCACAGGAACACCACATGCCGCAACAAAATGCTGTCTTTGCAGACCGTCCCCTAAGTTTCTGTCCACCTGTAACCTCGCCACGCAATGATCGTTGGGATCGAACCACCTATATGCTCCAAAGATTCCAACCTGCCAGTACACGGGACACATGCCAGACCTCCTGAAGACGACAAATTTTGACATCATCACGGACCTTTCCAGTGGTGCAGACAACATCTGCGGTGGAAATCACCACGTGAGTGAGACATGTTCTCTTCACTGACGAGTCCAAATTCGAACACGTTGGCCAAATCCGCCAGTCACCCTTCAGGAACTCCGCCAGGTGCTTCCACAGATATTTAATGCCATTCCACTTCTTGTGACCTTTGATTGGCTCTATGTGGTGCAGGTGTCAAGCATGCATCAATGCTCATGGTGGACATAAATGGTCTGTAAATAATCTAGTCTGGACCAGACAATCCAGTGATCAACAGCATGAGTATGGTGGACATACACATTATTGACTGTGTGAATTTCATTTTGACCGTTCTCTCTCACTGTGACCTCATAAGCATGTGTCCACCAGAAAATTAAAAATGTTCCATTTGCAAATCCTATTGTGGAATGATTTTCTTGGAATATTAAAAACATCTCACAAAAAAATATCAGTTCTTAATTCACATATCTAACTTCAAGTCAATCACAATAACTTTTGCCCTTGAGTATATGCTGATTCTACTTAAGTGGTGCAGTTTTATGGGGGTGCAAGAAACATGACTTCTTCAGTGCCTTAAAGATACAACTTTCCTTATGACTTGACCAATCAAAACATATTGAACTTGGTTTCTCCGGTCGGATATTTTTCAAACAACTTGCAAGATATGTAGTGATCACTATTTATGATTCTAAGAATTTGCAGCAATGAAAGTCCCTGTGACCCAGATACTAATCAAGTACCAGGTCAGCAAGAAGAGTGAGTGAGTGAGTGAGTGAGTGAGCGAATGAGTTTAGTTTAATGCTGCAGTCAGCAATATTCCAGCTATATGGCAGCGGTCGGTAAATAATCGAGTCTGGACCAGACAATCCAGTGATCAACAGCATGAGTATCTATCTATAATCCAGTCTGGCGCAATTGGGAACTGATGACATGTGTCAACCAAGTCAGCAAGCCTGACCACCTAATCCCATTAGTTGCCTCTTACGACAAGCATGGGTTACTGAAGATCAATTCTAACCCGACCTTCACGGGTCCAGCAAGAAGAGGATACTTACAGGAGTGCCCCGGTCCATGTAGTTGAAGATGGTCACCCTCATCTCAAAGCTCTCACCTTTCTTGATTGCATATGGCAGAGCCACAGACACAAAGAATGGCTGGAACGCTTTTATCTGAAATATTGATTTATAACAAAGGTTAGTCCAACTCAGCCTACCTGACTGGGTGGGTGGACAGGTTTCTGTATCTGTAATGTTCATAGGAACTATAAAACAGAAACAAATCAACTAAACCACATGTGGAAGGTGTCCTTCATGTACAGTTTCAGCCTTGCTTAAAGGCACAATTTCAAACATTTTCCACAATATTTTGACAATATTATATAATTGGGACATGCACACTCACTTTAGCTTCCTCTCGATGCAATAAAAGACGAATTATCCCTTACAACTTGCCTGAAATTGATAATTGAAACTTCGAGGCAAACAGCTTTCAAACAGAGAACACTTGCCATATATGGAATGTAAACAATTGCTCCGTACATCGACAACTATCGCACGCAGTGTTATTGGTGTTTGCCGAACTGGTCTCAATCACAAGCTGTGCATATGTTTTTGCACCAGACATTAGCATCTGGTTCTGAGGGCTGAGTTCTGTGTCCAAAGAAGTTATAGGATATTTGTAAAGAGCGCTCCAAGGGACATAACTCTATGGGGTTCGCTTTATAAAGACGCCAAATTTGCAATTAAACATCACTAGACAAGATTATTTACCTTTTAAGTTACTAGTATAAGTTGTTTTTGCTGGACATTGTATTATTTGCAGGGATTAAGATTACCGTATGATTTGTCTCAGCAGTACACAAAGCCGAAATAGCAATCAGCTGTGCACATCGCTTCCGCTTAACAAGTTCAAACATGCTAATAATATAACGGGATCTAATTCTGACGCAGTCATCAGTAAAATATAATACAGAATACCATTATTTAACCCAAAGAAATATATCCTAGCATTGTGTAATTTTAGTTACAGTTATTTCTCTATAAATTAATTAAGATATCTGTGTGTATTTGAGGCGAAATAGCAATCAGCTGCATTTTTTGCACACGCCGCTAAACAAGTTCAAACATGCACAATAATATAACGGGATGAATTCTGACGAGTCGCCAGTAAAATATAATACAGAATACTATTATTTAACCCAAAGAAATATATCCTAGCATTGTGTTAATGTTCAGCCATCAGAGGACAAGAGTAAGCTTTGTAAGGTGTAAATATGATCATCAAACTTTACCTTAGAACTTTGTGCCGTGATACCAAGCCCTTTCTCAGCACTGATAGCAAATGCTGTTGCCACCCAAGTTGTGATTGTGTCAGGCACTGTCTCGGAGACTGTCACTGTACCATCTCCACTGAAATAGATGTCATACTTAATAAATGATATTTTATCACATTGTCAGATAGTTATATACCACGGAACCATGCTAGTCTGGATCCCATTCACATAGTAATCGTATCTACTGGATGACTTCATAAACAAGGAAAGCCTTTAATTAGATGTATCAGAGTGAGTTTAGTTTTATGCTTCACTCATTGTACCTTTGTGGGAAATTGAACCCTGGTCTTCAGCATGACCAACGGACGCTTTAACCACTAGGATAACCCACCGCCCTTTCAGCTTAACCGTGTGGAGGTATAACAACGAACCAACAGGACTTACCTCACGGTTCCATCCTTCCATAACCAGGCTTCGGGGAAGAACTTGCGAGTGCGGCCAACCTCGGCATACTTCGGCTTAGCAGCAGCTCCAGCTCCAGCTTCAGGAGACTGTTGTATTTCTGGGACCATACCTGACATGAAACACACATGCCCTAGTAACCAGGTCTATACTCCAACAAACATCGGAATATATCAAGATTAGGATCAGTTTTACATATGTCAAAGATTTTAAAACACCATGAAAAGAAAATCAGCAGTTAAATTATTGACTTGAAAAGAAAAGATATAATTTACTAGTGATCATGTAGTTATATGGTTCTGTACAAATCACTGAGAAATCTGAGGCAAATATATATAAAAGGTTTTTACATTGTAGATCAAAATAAAGAAATCAAATGATTATCATCACTCTGGTATTTGAAACCTGGCATCAAGAAATATGCTGTCTAAAACAAAGCGTTTCTAAGTTGAGCAAAGGCCATTGCATTGACGATGTAGGTATACTTTAGATACACTCTGAAATTACCACTGGGAGAACACATGTATCTCCTTGACAGAATCTTATTAGATTAATCAAATTGTCCTTGAATGAATACAAAGACTGTAACAATGAATATTTTCAGTTGAGCCATTTGTTTTAGAAAGTTTGCCCTTAACTCTCTGTTGCTTCAAAGTTACTTCGTTTCCAACATCTAACAAGTTCTATGGAGACAGATACATGGCCCAAGTTCAACAGATTTCAGCATCAATTTTTGCCGGGTTGCAGTAGACCAATAACAATTTCAGCACTCTTTCTTCATTTTTTTTTTTGATCTGCACAGTTCAAGATATGCTTGACCGTGAAACAAAATAAAATACAGTCAGATGTCAGTTACCATGGTAACATTATCCAAGCATGCTTATACATTAAACATGATTAGTTTCATCTACAGTATTAGCTACAAGCAGTTCCCGGGTATATGATACATAGCATGCGCTGAGGGAAATACCATCACCAGGGGAGGAATATAGTAGTTGTTAGGAACATATAAGCTGTGGGTACTTCATAAAAGCAGAGGGAAAGCATTTGGATAAAAACCAATAATTCTCTTGCAAACAATGGTTTAGTAACTTCTCAAGATGTGGAACAAGATATTGGATGGGAAGCACACCTCACAACACATCAACACGAGGACGGAGAGAACAGGAAGGTTATAACCACACTAAGTTTACATTGTGTGATGAATGGAACACCCTGATAGAAAATATCTGGTAGGTCTACCATTATGTACTGAGTCACAGAGAAACAGGTGGATAGATGCTGCAAGACCAAGAAGCAGATAGTTCTTCCAGCAAAGACGAATGATGGCTTAAAGTGAAAGAGATGGATTCAAACTACTGAACTTGTTTACAAGGTGGATACTTTGTGCAGATGCTGATGGTCACAGTGTGAGTGAGTGAGTGATGCCAGAAAAGGGCTCCACACATTTACTCCTATGAGGAAACTGAAGCCGACTTTTCATGTGATGTATGATTTCTCTAACATCAAGGCCTCAACACTGCTCCTGTATATGTGGAAGTAGTGTCTGGGACAATTACAAGAAAGGAACTCAACTGCCGCAGATATCTCAGTGATATCTTAAGTGTCCTCTGCGGGTTAGACATGATGACCATGCTTGCTCAGATGAGTGTCAAGAAGTGTAACAGATGAAACGGCATCCCTAAACTACACTGTCAACTCATCTGGTGAAGTCAACACCACACTCAAAACTGAAGGGATAAACTATAAATCTGGCTTGCTAGCTGATCTACATTCTTAATTTAATATGCTGATATATGATATCAGTCAAAAAATCTACAACATATCAACTGCTTATTGTGAAGACCACGAAGACTTATTTCCATGGCAACTAGCTGAGAGCCTACCTGCATTGGCCATCATGGGCACCATTTCTTCGATCATCCCTCCCCTAAACTGAGGTTCCGTAACCGTCATGCCACTCATATAGACCAAGCCACTACCCTGGAGTAAACAACAGCCATTTGTCAAGTCCGTGGTAAAGTTGTGCATAAGTAGTTCCTGATGCCAACAGGTGCTTGTTGGTGGGACACATCAGATGGGCATTATCAGACACAGACACACTTCTAGTCAGTATTAGGCAAAGTGGATCCAAAAGCACTATTTCTATTGATACAGAACAAAACCTAAAAGCCCAACTCTGCTGAAGAAATAGTGCCAAGGCACCAGCGCTCACCTGGGGACATAGCTCTTATCTTAACAAGCTTTCCTACCATTGATATTAGCAACACATACACAGGTCATTCCATTCTACAAGTAATCCCACACAAAATCCTATTGAGAGAATTAGGATTCTATAGCCTGAGTGAAATAACCTCCCTCCCATTGGATACTTAAAACATACCACCACAAACCATCACACTTGCCTTGAAAGAGATTAAAAAAAAATGCTTTAGTTTTATATGGAAATCTACAATGGATGAGATTAAGAGGGAAATATTATCTATGCCATCCGAATATGGTGCAATTAGTGCCCCAATTGTGAAACACATCATTAATGCTCAGAATTTCATGGGTAAAAAGATTTTATGCCAGCACATTGTAAATAGTTGATAACTGCATACCAAATCATTATAGATTATGGTTAGCTAACCCTGAATATATAAGAAATATTATTGTCCCTAACATAAGATATATGTTTTGGAAAGACATAGTTATCGCATATAGATTACATTTAAACAAACAGTACTGAATACAACAGATTTCCTAAATCAACCTCTTTGGTTTAAAACCATATTTTTGAAGTGGGTAATGAAACAGTTATATTTTATAATTGGTACTATATTTTAGGGATACACTTTGTTTATGATTTCATGAACTTAAATACATATGAATTTTATACACATGAAGAATTGCATGGATGTTTTTGACATTGAGATAAATAGCCTTAGATATCAAAGCATAAAATCAGCCACTAAAGGATGCATGAGTTAACATCATATCTGTCACTTCCACCCTTTACCCACTTCTCCAATAATGCCTTTCAATATATCAAAACTTATTAATAACAGCAAAGGTACTAGATATTTTTATCTTTCCCTTCTGGAACCAAGTTATGAAAAATCATATGTGCACAAAAAGTAGGAGAGCATATTTGAAAGAAAATATGATAGTGAAATGATTGAAAATGTATACATGATGGGAAACAGATGTACCAACAGCAGTAATCTCAAATGGTTACAAATGAAGATACTACATAATATCATATTGGAGAACATCCTAAAAATTGTAAAACATGAAGTGGAAATAAATATATTTAAAAAAAAATCACATTTGCCTTGGAATGTATAAGGAAATGTTTCAAAGGGATACTGCACTTCATAATTTTATACATATGTATATATATTTTATGTGAACATAAAATGTCCTTATACCAGTCTTAAATATTCAACAAACAGTGCCCATATTATCATAGTGTTCATAAAGTATTGTCTTTGGTATCCACACACAAACCCAGTCTAGACATACGCCTAATTACAACACAGTGCCAAGCTACACTAGAATACACCATTATATGGTTCAGTCACTACAACATAGTACATGCTACAACACTGCAACACAGTGCCATGCTACAACACTGCCACATAGTGCCATGCTACAACACTACAACATAGCACCATGCTACAACACTGCAACATAGTGCCATGCTACAACACTACAACATAGTGCCATGCTACAACATAGTACAAGGTACATCACTGCAACATAGTGCCATGCTACAACACTACAACATAGTGCCATGCTACAACACTACAACATAGTGCCATGCTACAACACTGCAACATAGTGCCATGCTACAACACTACAACATAGTGCCATGCTACAACACTGCAACATAGTGCCATGCTACAACACTACAACATAGCCATGCTACAACACTGCAACATAGTGCCATGCTACAACACTACAACATAGTGCCATGCTACAACACTGCAACATAGTGCCATGCTACAACACTACAACATACACTACAACACTAAAGTACTGTCGGAAAAGAAAACTGTATTTTCTCATTTATCTCTACAATTTATGTAGTTGATATGTGCAAGTGTGAAATATCTGTTTAACTAAGTTCAGCCTAACTACAGTCTTAGTGAAGTGGAACACTTTTTATGGATAGACAACTTCTTTGTTGCAGTAGTAGTTGCGACATTTCGGTGTAGATCCTAACACCGTTATCAAGCACATTATTTGCTTGATAACGGTGTTAGGATCTACACCGAAACATCACAACTACTACTGCAACAAAGAAGTTGTCTATCCATAAAAACTGTTCCACTTCATCATACCAGCTTCTAAATGCCACTTAAGGAAGTTACAGTCTCAGTGGTAGAGAGATAGGAATCATAGAAAAAGGACTTTACTGAGGAGAGATTAGTGCAGAAATGAGCAAAAGTCCAAAACGATTTATTTGGAACAGACCATAGCTTTATGCAAATTAGTGTGCGACGATATTGTATTACAAAGGACATTTTTTAAATGCCCATATTGAAATTTATAAACGATAGCTGGCATAAAAAATAATAACTTTCATGCTGAAACTATTAAGGATGTAGCTACCATGGAGTCTCACTGTCACTATGAAAAGACACAGATAGGAGGGTTCGTCTCAATAGCAAAACCTAGACGGATGTGGCAGACGATCCTCGGGGTCGGGCTGAGGGATAGAGATATCAGCTAAGATAAGATAATCCTTTAGGGCAATTATACTGGGGAAGTACACGGCATGTCATAACAATTTACAAATAATATCCAGTCCTGTCGATCTTTGCGATTGTGTGGTCATGCCACCTATTTATTTTGAGACATTTAATACAATGCGTTTCTATGGTTATCAGGTATCATACTCTTTTACATATCTCAACATAAACTTCATTAAAAAAAGACACGTAACATGTTAATCAAAAGATGGGGCATAGTCAACACACATGAAAAAGCACAAAATATCTTTGAGATGACCTCTTGTGCCTGTAGGCAGCACATGCATTTCATGCCAGGTGAGTCGACGGTCCGTCGTCATACCTGGCTGAAGTGACCTAATTGACATCTATAGTCTGATCTATTGTTTTCAGCAGCTATTCATATTTTTTTCTAAGTTTTGCCCGATTTTACGAGTAAACATGCATTTCTTGATATCCTATTATGGATCCCACTGAATGTCAAGTTAGGCCCAAGTGGGTTATTTCGACATATGCTATTTGCAGTTGTGTAAAGTTTAGGGATACAGAGTAACAGCCTAAAAACAGTTTTTCTATTTCCGACAGTACTTTAGTACATCACTACAAACTACCCCCTCCACAACACCACCCAGCAGAACACACCAAACAATCAACCCTCTAATAAAGGTCTAATCAACAGTCATACCCAAATTCTTAAACATTCTTCTGCGAAGGATAATAATGGGTCGATCCACTTCAATCATCAAATTAGTCATATACTGAAGTCCTTGTTTCTGTCATTAAAACACAATGCGTGAGTTGTAATCTGACACTATCATTAAGCGTACCTGTACCTGAAAGTATAATCATATCTACCAGGCAGCTAGCAGGCTGTGGTTGAGTGACATGACTTATAAAGCGGTGATCGAAATAACCATCCAGTTTGATTAGTTATATGACACTTTGGTTCAATGGAGTAAGAAAAATGACATTCATTATGTTTCAATTTCCTAAGTTTCATAAAACATATTGATTTTAAATGGAGTTATGCTCTCAAAACAAGCACTACCCTCATTTCCCTACCTGTCATTTTGAAAATACCCCATAATCAAAGGCAACTGTGCACTACTTGAATGATCTGTGAAGCAAGTTTCAAATTGAAATATTTACAAGTTTAAGAGGTTTGTTCGGGAATGGAAATTGGATGGATGGACATGCTCATCATTATATCCCTCGGGTTTTCAAACCAGGGGATAATAAAATGCTTTATCGGTTATATGAAACAAAACAGGTAGGCTTCCTCGCATGAAGAAAATGTCGACCCACAGTGAATGGCCCAGGACAATGTGCAGGAGAAGCAGACTTACACAGGAAGGACCTGCACAATGAGGTTTGTGAATAGCAGAGACTCATTCTGGCAAGACCTGTACTTGAACTGAGACAAGCAGGACCAACAGAGAAAGGACCTGTACAATGAGGTTTGTGAATAGCAGAGACTCATTCTGGCAAGACCTGTACTTGAACTGAGACAAGCAGGACCAACAGAGAAAGGACCTGTACAATGAGGTTTGTGAATAGCAGAGACTCATTCTGGCAAGACCAGCCTGTACTTGAACTGAGACAAGAAGGACCAACAGAGAAAGGACAAACCCAGGGAGGACTTGTGCATGAACAATGACAACTAGCAGGCCAGGAGAGTTCAACATGCCGGTTAGACATGTACACTGAAAGCTGTGAAAGCTGTGACTGCAATCAAACATCAGTATATTTGTACTGAAGAAGCCACTGTTACCTTTAAACATAATGCCACCGTCCATCACCCTCTCAAATTCCCTTCGACGAGCTGCTTTTTCCACGATAATGTCTGTCATAAACACCAGACCCAGTCTCTAAACAACAAAACAGCGACCTTAAATTACTTTACATTATCTTAAAATAGAATGATGTTTAATTGTATTCGAGCTAACATCAATGACCTTTGGTTTTTGCATGATCCATTTTCATGGGAACTGAAAACCAGTTGTCACATGCAAGTCACGGACTTCGTCACTGGTCCCTTGGGCAAGTTTAATTAAAAGTAGTTTTTGCAAATCATACAGTTGATAAACTTGATCTTTAAAGCAACCCGACACGATTCAATGATAATGCCTGAAATAGAGCCATTGGTTGACTTGAGGCCAGTCAATCAGAAGTGTTAAGAACAAGAAGCATCAATGAGAACACAGTTGTCAGATTTCTGTTGAAAACAAAGTAATACTACAGATAGTAATGACAGAAGACTAAGCATCATCACTGGTTCACAAGATTGCTGGGTCCTTCCAGCATCCAATTGCTAGTACACTGCCATTTCTCCATATAACATGCTTACATTTGCATGTTTATTACTTCAATATAATCAACATCCGTGGCTTCCTCAGCACTGGTGTTGCATTTGGTTTAGAGACGAATGACATTTCCATCTTCAGAGGAGGGAAAGAGAGATTTGAGTATATGATGGGTTTGGTTTAGTTTGGTTTGGTGTTTTACGCCGCACTCAGCAATATTCCAGCTATATGGTGGTGGTCTGTAAATTATTGAGTCTGGACCAGACAATCCAGTGATAAACAGCATGAGCATCAATCTATGCAATTGGGATACGATGACATGTGTTGTGCATATGAATAAAGGGATGAACATTGTACTGAATGTTGAGCACAACAAATCTAGACAGTTGGAACTGGAGTGACCACCATTTCCACAATCAGATTTGACTTTCAGAAAGGTGAGCTTAGAATTCACTTCAGTCATACATGTATCGCAGTCACTGTCACGGAAACACAGTGAGTGTATTAACTTAGTCACGACATAATACCCTTTCACTATTCAGTAGCCTCTCACTATTCACACAGTGCCAGTACCCTCTCACCATTGACACAATGCGACTACCCAGTACCCTCACTATTCACACAAAGTGACACAGTGTGACCAGTACTCTCACACTATTCACACAATGTGACCACCCAGTACCCTCTCACCATTGACACAATGCGACCATCCAGTACCCTCTCACCATTCACACAATGCGACCATCCAGTACCCTCTCACCATTCACACAATGCGACCATCCAGTACCCTCTCACCATTCACACAATGCGACCATCCAGTAGCCTCTCACCATTCACACACCACCCAGTACCCTCAATGTGACCATCCAGTACCCTCTCACCATTCACACAATGCGACCATCCAGTACCCTCTCACCATTCACACAATGTGACCATCCAGTACCCTCTCACCATTCACACAATGTGACCATCCAGTAGCCTCTCACCATTCACACAGTGCCAGTAGCCTCTCACCATTCAAACAATGCGACCATCAAGTACCCTTTCACCATTCACACAATGCGACCATCCAGTACCCTCTCACCATTCACACAATGCGACCATCCAGTACCCTCTCACCATTCACACCAACACACAAAACATGGGAGGGTCAAGAGAAACACAACACACAAAACATGGAAGGGTCAAGAGAAACACAACACATCATAAACATATCAAGCAGAAACACGACGCCATCCACAGAGAAGTCTTATCCTCATTATCTCGTACTTCCGTTGTGAGAATGCTACCCATGTTTCCATCTGCTTTTATCATGCACATTATTTGGGTTAAATGCTCAGGTAGACAGTCAACAGGTGTCTTGCTGATGTAGTAATAGGGTGAAGTACGGACTAAAATCTGGCAGAAACAGGATGCTATACAGAGAAATAGTGCTGTTATAATTTGCTGTAATCACATCATAGGTTATGGTGTACTGAAGTGTTACATCATACAGTTTGTGCAAGAAGAAAATGGAATTAGCTCATATGAAGTAAGATAATTTGTGTGTATTGAAGCAATATGAATATAGTAGTTGCCAGCTTTCAGATGCCAAGCACACACAAGGACTCATAATCAGTACTGTAGTCAATATATACAGGGGTTTGGCACTCACTCAATGACTCTAGTCTAGCTTAACAAAATGCTGAGATGAAGCTTATGATGAGCAAACTTTACAAATAAAAGCTTAAGCTTGAGTCCAAATAGCTACAAAGTATTTCAACTGACTGACTGACTGAGTATGGTTTTACACCGCTTTTAGCAATATTCCAGCAATATCATGGCGGGGGACACCAGAAATGGGCTTCACAAATTGTACCCATGTTGGGAATCTAAACCCGGGCCTTCGGGTGATGAGCGAACGCTCTAACCACTAGGCTACCCCACTGCCCCACATTTCAACATACCATAGTTTATAGAACTGAATTGCTTTATCAACTGTTAAACACAATACCATTTATCATCCATAGGTTGATTATATTTATTAATAATGCATACATTTTCTAAATTTAACAAAAGAGTATATCAAGGAAAGTGTGTGCAATGAAATTCAATGTGTAGCAATTTCATTTGCTGTGACATTGATCTGTTAGGGAGCAATTTAAGAATCTGTAGCCATTGTGGTAATACGCTGCTAAAACGGCCCCTGGGTAGTTAGTGATTTAGACTATCTGTGACAGTGATCTTGAGGGAGACCCTGTTGCAGAAGGCCTCTATATACAATGAATCATTACAGAACATGAACGTGAAATACTCTTGGTGTTAGTAACCTCTTACCATCATTGACAGCAGCTACAGGTCGCCGATTAAACATAATAATGCGAATATCAGCTCTCTCTTCTATGACCATCCCACTTAAATATACCAGGCCACTGTCCTGAAGTCATGAAACAAAATCACAAGTTTAAAGTTTAAAGCCCCCAACTGCTTTATGTTTAATTCGAACACTCACCACTTCTGAGTGAGTGAGTGAGTTTGGTTTTACACCACTTTTAGCAATATTCCAGCAATATCATGACTGGGCACACCAGAAATGGGCTTCACACATTGTACTCATGTGGGGAATCCAAGCCGGGTCTTTGGCATGACGAGCGAATGCTTTAACCACTAGGCTACCATTGCCCTCTACAAGGACCCACAGAAGCAGGATCTTGACCATTGTCATCTACAAGGACCCACAGAAACAGGACCTTGACCATTGCCCTCTACAAGGACCCACAGAAGCAGACCTTGACCATTGCAGGACAGAAACAGGACCATTGTCATCTACATGGACCCACAGAAACAGGACCTTGACCATTGTCATCTACAAGGATCCACAGAAACAGGACCTTGACCATTGCCCTCTACAACAGAAACAGGACCTTTGACCATTGCCCTCTACAAGGACCCACAGAAACAGGACCTTGACCATTGCCCTCTACAAGGACCCACAGAAACAGGACCTTGACCATTGCCCTCTACAAGGACCCACAGAAACAGGACCTTGACCATTGCCCTCTACAAGGACCCACAGAAACAGGACCTTGACCATTGCCATCTACAAGGACCCACAGAAACAGGACCTTGACCATTGCCCTCTACAGGACCCACAGAAGCAGACCTTGACCATTGCCCTCTAAGAGACCCACAGAAACAGGACCTTGACCATTGCCCTCTACAAGGATCCACAGAAGCAGACCTTGACCATTGCCCTCTACAAGGACCCACAGAAGCAGACCTTGACCATTGCCCTCTACAGGGACCCATAGAAGCAGACCTTGACCATTGCCCTCTACAAGGACCCACAGAAACAGGACCTTGACCATTGCCCTCTACAAGAAGCAGACCTTGACCATTGCCCTCTACAAGGACCCACAGAAACAGGACCTTGACCATTGCCCTCTACAAGGACCCAAAGAAGCAGACCTTGACCATTGCCCCCTACAAGGATCCACAGAAGCAGACCTTGACCATTGCCCTCTACAAGGACCCACAGAAACAGGACCTTGACCATTGCCCTCTACAATGATCCACAGAAGCAGACCTTGACCATTGCCCTCTACAAGGATCGACAGAAGCAGACCTTGACCATTGCCCTCTACAAGGACCCACAGAAACAGGACCTTGACCATTGCCCTCTACAAGGACCCACAGAAACAGGACCTTGACCATTGCCTTCTACAAGGACCCACAGAAACAGGACCTTGACCATTGCCCTCTACAAGGACCCACAGAAGCAGACCTTGACCATTGCCCTCTACAAGGACCCACAGAAACAGGACCTTGACCATTGTCCTCTACATGGACCCACAGAAGCAGACCTTGACCATTGCCCTCTACAAGGATCCACAGAAGCAGACCTTGACCATTGCCCTCTACAGAAACAGGACTTTGACCATTGCCCTCTACAAGAATCCACAGAAGCAGACCTTGACCATTGCCCTCTACAAGGACCCACAGAAGCAGACCTTGACCATTGCCCTCTACAAGGATCCACAGAAGCAGACCTTGACCATTGCCCTCTACAAGGACCCACAGAAGCAGACCTTGACCATTGCCCTCTACAGGGACCCATAGAAGCAGACCTTGACCATTGCCTCTACAAGGACCCACAGAAACAGGACCTTGACCATTGCCCCTCTACAAGGGACCCAAAGAAGCAGACCTTGACCATTGCCCCTACAAGGATCCACAGAAGCAGACCTTGACCATTGCCTCTACAAGGACCCCACAGAAACAGGACTCTTGACCATTGCCCTCTACAATGATCCACAGAAGCAGACCTTGACCATTGCCCTCTACAAGGATCCACAGAAGCAGACCTTGACTATTGCCTCTACAAGGACCCACAGAAGCAGACCTTGACCATTGCCCTCTACAAGGACCCACAGAAACAGGACCTTGACCATTGCCCCCTCACAGGATCCACAGAAGCAGACCTTGACCATTGCCCTCACAAGGACTCCACAGAAACAGGACCTTGACCATTGCCCCTCTACAAGGATCCACAGAAGCAGACCTTGACCATTGCCCTCTACAAGGACCCACAGAAGCAGAGCTTGACCATTGCCCTCTACAAGGACCCATAGAAGCAGACCTTGACCATTGCCCTCTACAAGGACCCACAGAAACAGGACCTTGACCATTGCCCTCTACAAGGACCCACAGAAGCAGACCTTGACCATTGCCCTCTACAAGGACCCACAGAAGCAGACCTTGACCATTGCCCTCTACAAGGACCCACAGAAACAGGACCTTGACCATTGCCCTCTACAATGATCCACAGAAGCAGACCTTGACCATTGCCCTCTACAAGGACCCACAGAAGCAGACCTTGACCATTGCCCTCTACAAGGGCCCACAGAAACAGACCTTGACCATTGCCCTCTACAAGGACCCATAGAAGCAGACCTTGACCATTGCCCTCTATAAGGACCCACAGAAGCAGACCTTGACCATTGCCCTCTACAAGGACCCACAGAAGCAGACCTTGACCATTGCCCTCTACAAGGACCCACAGAAGCAGAACCTTGACCATTGCCCTCTACAAGGACCCATAGAAGCAGACCTTGACCATTGCCCTCTACAAGGACCCACAGAAACAGGACCTTGACCATTGTCCTCTACATGGACCCACAGAAGCAGACCTTGACCATTGCCCTTTACAAGGACCCACAGAAGCAGACCTTGACCATTGCCCTCTACAGAAACAGGACCTTGACCATTGCCCTCTACAAGAATCCACAGAAGTAGACCTTGACCATTGCCCTCTACAAGGACCCAAAGAAGCAGACCTTGACCATTGCCCTCTACAAGGACCCACAGAAGCAGACCTTGACCATTGCCCTCTACAAGGACCCACAGAAGCAGACCTTGACCATTGCCCTCTACAAGGACCCACAGAAGCAGACCTTGACCATTGCCCTCTACAGAAACAGGACCTTGACCATTGCCCTCTACAAGAATCCACAGAAACAGACCTTGACCATTGCCCTCTACAAGGACCCATAGAAGCAGACCTTGACCATTGCCCTCTACAAGGACCCACAGAAGCAGACCTTGACCATTGCCCTCTACAAGGACCCACAGAAACAGGACCTTGACCATTGCCCTCTACAATGATCCACAGAAGCACACCTTGACCATTGCCCTCTACAAGGATCGACAGAAGCAGACCTTGACCATTGCCCTCTACAAGGACCCACAGAAACAGACCTTGACCAATAGGACCTCTGCAAGAAACACAGAAACAGAACCATCCTACATGAGTGAGTGAGTGAGTGTTGTTTTACTTACACTTTTTAGCAATATTACAGCAATATCACGGGGTGGGGGTGGGGAAAAGGAGGAACACCAGAAATTGGCTTCACACATTTTACCCATGTGGGAATCGAACCTCGGTCTTTGGTGACGAGCAAACGCTTTAATCACTAGGCTACCCCACCGCCCCTCCTACATGATGAACCAGGTCAAGGAGGTTTGCAATCATTTGGACCAAAGCATAAACTTCACAGTGTGACAAAGACAAGGACTTTACTTCATTAGAGTACAAACATTTTTGTCGTCACAGCTAATTAAACATATTGTGGCAAGTACACCAGTTTCTCGCATCTTCCACCCACCACCACACTTCTTTACCATTTCCCTTCATCAAACAAAATACATAACACATACACCAGTTTCTCGCATCTTCCACCCACCACCACACTACTTAACCATTTCCCTTCATCAAACAAAATACATAACACATACACCAGTTTCTCGCATCTTCCACCCACCACCACAATACTTAACCATTTCCCTTCATCAAACAAAATACATAACACATACACCAGTCTCAATATGTAGGTTCTCTTTACCAGGGTTTGTAAATTCACTTTTTCCATTTCGGATCTCAGGAGAAATAATTTCACCCTAACCCCCCTGGAAATATCTTGCACATGCTATATGAACAGTATATACAGTAACGAGCAGAAAAATTGCGACATTTCACAGACGTAGTTTCAAAATTTATTTACTGATAAATTCGGTTATATTTTTCATACATCCACTCTGGATACTGAAGTTTACATTTATGCAAGTCAATAGTCTGTTAGTCCACCGTTTCTCTCGATGGACTGCTGAATACGGCGTCCCATGCTGTCAATCAAATTGTCTATGTAGTCCTGGGGTAGGCCCACCCATATTTGACTGATGAGATTAGACCAGTCAACGACACTCTTCGGTTCCAACTTTTCTAATTTGTCCTTCATAATCTGCCACACATTTTCAATTGGGTTCAGGTCTGGTGATGCCGCTGGAAATTTCTGTAAGGTCACGTGACTTGTTTCAAACCAGTTACAGGTGTGTCTTGACTTGTGTACAGGTGCATTGTCCTGTAAAAGTTTGAAAGGTATTCCACTCTGTCCTATATGGGATTCCACTATGCCTTCTTGTATAAGTTGACAGTACTTGTGTGAATCAATCCTTTCTGTAATAGTTAGCAGCGGTGTTACCCTGACTTTGCCTATACCACCCCAAACCATGACACTGGGTGAGAACTTCGGAACCATTTTGCAGCTACGTCCACCTCTTGACCACCTCTTTCTTGTGATCATATAAAACTGAAACTTTGATTCGTCCATAAAAATCACATTTGAAAAGTCTGAACCCTGCATTTCCCTGCACCACTCGAGCCTTTTCTCCATATGTGCTGTTGTCATTAATGGAACTTTCTTCGGCACTCGCTTGACATATCCAGATTGCTTTAAAGATCTTCTGATTGTCCATTCTGATACCTTAGGGGTTCCTTGACTTGACGCCTTCACGGCAAGCTGTTTTGCAGACCAGTTTGGGTACGCCGCCACGAGACGCGAGATACATCGTCTATCATTTGCCCCAAGAGTAGCAAGACGTCCCGATCCAGCCTGTTGCTCTGTCACTAACCCTGTGTCAAATTTCTTCAAATTTTGGTAAACAGAGGCCAAATGCAGTCCCGTTTCACAAGTCTAGTTATGGATGTAATACCTGCTTCATAATATGCCAAGAGTCGATTTCTGTTGTTTTGTAACGTCATGGCAAAGCTTCGGTATCGTCTGCTAGCAACAAGGTCACGTGATCAAGCCATCCCTGAACCCAAGGGAGATAATTCCATACCAACGAGGCAAGCTACTGGCGGCTAGAAACAATGTATTTCGGCTTTTTGGATAGTAGGATTGAGTCTACAGAATAAAGTTTTTTGTCGCATTTTTCTGCTCGTTCCTATATATTGATGATAAGAATCTAGTCTCCACAAAATTAAGAAAACTGACACCAATAACTGTGTTGATTATGCACATGTCTCCCTTATGACATTCAGTGAGCATTTCTTGAGTCCAGGATTCAATGCCAGGTTTCTATAAACAGAACCATCATTACCTCTTCTCACTTCATTGTCAGCCATTGCCCACATGATCACAGGTGCTTTGTGTTTCTTCTCCACGACTAGGTCAGTCATATACACCAGACCCAATCTCTAGACAATAGAAAAACACCTGAAATGACTTGAAACTATCTAAATGATATCAGATTGTGGACATGCTGCAGAAAATGCCTTGATGAGTTGTTCTTGAGGGATCAGGCTGTGGTTAATACATGTGATTGCCAGGAGTCCTGGGTCTTTGATACCCCATGGAAACATAATTGATGTTTGGGTTGAGTCTCATTGATTCCCCACGTCTATCCTTCTTGGCACTGGCAATGCTTTAAATTGTCATAGATCCATAGGTCCTCATCTTTTTCCATCTCAGATGGAACTGATAACTGGTGTGTTTGTTTGCTTGAAAACCCATCATATATGATGATATTCCAGTCCAGATCATCCAGTGATTGACATCTTAAGCATGTGTATCTACAGCATTGGGATACTACAACATTAATCAACCGAGTCAGTGAGGTTGACCATCCAACAATGGGATACTACAACATTCATCAACCGAGTCAGTGAGGTTGACCATCCAGCATTGGGATACTACAACATCCATCAACCGAGTCAGTGAGGTTGACCATCCAGCATTGGGATACTACAACATTCATCAACCGAGTCAGTGAGGTTGACCATCCAACATCGGGATACTAGTGAGGTTGGTTGACCATCCAGCATTGGGATACTACAACATTCATCAACCGAGTCAGTGAGGTTGACCATCCAGCATTGGGATACTACAACATTCATCAACCGAGTCAGTGAGGTTGACCATCCAGCATTGGGATACTACAACATTCATCAACCGAGTCAGTGAGGTTGACCATCCAGCATTGGGATACTACATACACAACATTCATCAACCGAAATCAGTGAGGTTGACCATCCAACATCGGGATACTACAATATTCATCAACCGAGTCAGTGAGGTTGACCATCCAACATTGGGATACTACAACATTCATCAACCGAGTCAGTGAGGTTGACCATCCAACATCGGGATACTACAACATTCATCAACCGAGTCAGTGAGGTTAACCATCCAACATCGGGAGTTGACCATCCAGCATTGGGATACTACAACATTCATCAACCGAGTCAGTGAGGTTGACCATCCAGCATTGGGATACTACAACATTCATCAACCGAGTCAGTGAGGTTGACCATCCAACATTGGGATACTACAACATTCATCAACCGAGTCAGTGAGGTTGACCATCCAGCATTGGGATACTACAACATTCATCAACCGAGTCAGTGAGGTTGACCATCCAGCATTGGGATACTACAACATTCATCAACCGAAGTCATACTACAACATTCATCACACCGATCAACCGAGTCAGTGAGGTTGACCATCCAGCATTGGGATACTACAACATTCATCAACCGAGTCAGTGAGGTTGACCATCCAGCATTGGGATACTACAACATTCATCAACCGAGTCAGTGAGGTTAACCATCCAGCATTGGGATACTACAACATTCATCAACCGAGTCAGTGAGGTTGACCATCCAGCATTGGGATACTACAACATTCATCAACCGAGTCAGTGAGGTTGACCATCCAGCATTGGGATACTACAACATTCATCAACCGAGTCAATGAGGTTAACCATCCAGCATTGGGATACTACAACATTCATCAACCGAGTCAGTGAGGTTGACCATCCAGCATTGGGATACTACAACATTCATCAACCGAGTCAGTGAGGTTGACCATCCAGCATCGGGATACTTCAACATTCATCAACCAGTCAGATGTGCTGGATAAGGTACTAGCAGTCATATTTGCTGGATATGGTACTATCAGTTTGACTTGCTGTATAAGGTACTACCAGTCAGACTTGCTGGGTAAGGTACCAGCAGTCAGACTTGCTGTATAAGGTACCAGCAGTCAGACTTGCTGTGGTACTAGCAGTCAGACTACTACCAGTCAGACTTGCTGTATAAGGTACTACCAGTCAGACTTGCTGTATAAGGTACTACCAGTCAGACCTGCTGTATAAGGTACTACCAGTCAGACTTGCTGTGTAAGGTACTACCAGTCAGACTTGCTGGGTATAAGGTACTACCAGTCAGACTTGCTGTATAAGGTACTACCAGTCAGACTTGCTGTATAAGGTACTACCAGTCAGACTTGTGTAAGGTACTAGGTCAGACCTGCTGTATAAGTAGACTTGCTGTAGGTACTACCAGTCAGACTTGCTGTATAAGGTACTAGCAGTCAGACTTGCTGTATAAGGAACTAGCAGTCAGACTTGCTGTACTAGTAAAGGTACTAGCAGTCAGACTTGCTGGGTAACCTGCTGTATAAGGTACTAGCAGTCAGACTTGCTGTATAAGGTACTAGCAGTCAGACTTGCTGGGTAAGGTACTAGCAGTCAGACTTGCTGTATAAGGTACTAGCAGTCAGACTTGCTGTATAAGGTACTAGCAGTCAGACTTGCTGTATAAGGTACTAGCAGTCAGACTTGCTGTGTAAGGTACTAGCAGTCAGACTTGCTGGGTAACTCAGCAGTCAGACTTGACTAAGGTCAGACTTGCTGTATAAGGTACTAGGTAAGGTACCAGCAGTCAGACTTGCTGGGTAAGGTACTAGCAGTCAGACTTGCTTTATAAGGAACTAGCAGTCAGACTTGCTGGGTAAGGTACTAGCAGTCAGACTTGCTGTGTAAGGTACTAGCAGTCAGACTTGCTGGGTAAGGTACTAGCAGTCAGACTTGCTGGGTAAGTTTCCAGCAGTCTGACTTGCTGGGTAAGGAACTACCAGTCCGACTTGCTGGGTAAGGAACTAGCATCTGTGCCCTATGTTTGTTTTGACAAATTAAAGAAGATGAAATCCATAAATAAATTCAAACTACGAATGGAAAGTGACACAACAGGAATGAAACACAGAACTAAATGTTTCCTGTGACGAAAACAACAAATCCCTAGAAGTGAAGGGTTGTTTAGGTGAGCTAGAGATGGTTATTACAGACAACACAGGTCAAAACATCACAATGCACACATACTTGCAAACCTAACCACAAGAGTTGGAACTATTGCCTGAAGCATCAGCTTTTTGATGTACTTTGTGCAAAGGCATTTCATCATTCTTTCTGAAGTGTCATGACAGCATGTGATGCTTTACATGCATTGCATGCAAAATGTTTAGGTGTGACAGATGGTTACAACTCTTGTGGGTACCATTAAACTGTTCCCATGCACCATTCATTGATAAAAGAACAGGATATTACTGTCTACATCCATTTCACCATCAAACATAAAAGCATCCATGTCGTCATAGTAATACACAGGGGGTGGAGCCTCCTCTTCTACAACAATGTCTGTCATGTACACCAAGTCCTGCTTCTACATGGAGCAATGAATGAAGAAACGTTACTCAGAAATATCACCAAGGGTTCATCAGTTATCTCCGTTAGCTGCAATAGTGCTCAAAGGTTCTTTGCTGCACTATAGCTGAACTCATTCACTTCAGGCATTTCACCCACATTATAACTCTGACTGCTTTGATACAACAGTAAACGGATGCTAAACATCCTTCACAGCCATTGTTATAAAGACACAGTGACAACAACACAACAGTGCTAGCACCCCTTTCACACCTTTTCCTTGACGCTCAAAACTTGTCAACACAGCAACACATTTTCAAATCAGACACACAATCCCCAACTAATATCTGAGACAATTGAATGAAATCTTGTCAGGAGATTCTCAAAACGCAACTTCAGTCAACTTCTCTTGCCTCCATTTCAGCTAACGTTTGGTTTGCTGTTTTTGACCACTACTTTGGACACTTAGTAAGTGTTTCACGTTGATACATGACAGGACTGGCGACAGAATCCTTGTTCTATCATGAATTAAATACTCCTGACTGAAGGCATCATGTTTTGAAATGGGAGCATTGGGACTTGGACCGTACAAAGAGGTCAGGTGGGGTTTCACATGGCATGACCTAATACAGTGGGTAACCCGAGTCCCACCTTCAGATGTTGCACAGTGAAGCCCTGCTAATCAACACACGTGTTTCTACCAGGGCCTGGATTAACAAGATGTCACTGTACACAAAATGGCATCATATTACAGTCTGAAAAATTAGGCTAAATGGAATTGAGTCACAGTGGTCAAATCAGCACAGGAGGTGCATTAGGTTAAATGGACAGATCATGTTTGGGAAATCAAAACATGGCAACAGCATCAATTCTGGAAAAACCAAAAAGCAGCCAATGGTGCCCGTATGGAAATTACGTATTGGTCCTGATAGACAGGAACTGGCCAGATGTAGCAGACGTCACTGTGATCCGTGGATCAACCTTGTATTGCATCTCTCTCAACTTTCTTACCACTCATGTTCACAGGAGCACTGACTCAACATTACAAAGTTCTGATCAATAGCAATTTCATATTCAACAGAAATACTGCACACACCATAATGCATTTTATCGGCAAAACACAGACAACAATTTACTTTGAAAAAAAATTCATATAACATAGGTACCATAGTATACATAGACAGTTACACTGTAGGAAATACACAAAAAGGGGCACTAGGCTCAGGTGAACAGGCAGTCGGAGAACCCATAATGAATCAAAGAGAGTGTTATAAGAGTATTCAGCTTAATAGACTGAAGTCCAGCATTAAGTGGAAGCTGAAGCATTAGAGTGAAACACTCGACATTTGTCACCTCAACATGCTACAGATGATCTTACATTGCTAAGGACGACCGTGTATTACTGACAATCTCCATCACCAGTCTGAACAAGAGAAAAATAATTGCTCGTACCAGGCAGACATTATTTCTGTGGTATGATTCCTCGCTTAGACTACAAGTTCACCTGAGTCTAGCTGTGGGGGACTTAATGGACAGCACATAATCTGTGACCATCAGCACTGACCTTGAGTACTTCTCCAGCACTGGTGGGCAGGTCAGATTCACTTCCTCCTCCCAGCGGGGCATGATCACATCACCCAGCATCTCAGGCTGTCCCTCGTTTTGGCTAGGAGTGTCCCCATGCCCAACTTGTGAAAACCACTGATCACCTGTACAAAGCATATGAGTGAATGAGTAATTATTGTTTTACACCACTTTTAGCAATATTCCAGCAATATCATAGTGGGAGACAACAGAAACAGCTCCACACATTGTACCCATGTTGGGAATTGAACCTGGGTGTTTAACATGAAGAGCGAACACTTTAACTACTAGGCTAACCCATCACCCATCAAAGCATATGAAAGTCGTGTTAACAAAGGGTATAGAGAAATTGATTCATTTGCAGGTCTTTATTTGTTTGCAGATAACTTTGTTCTTTAAATTGAAGCAACATTTCAAATGTCGTCACTTACATACATCAGAGACTGAGTTAGGTTAGTTTTAGGCCAGTTTCAGCAATATTCCAGCAATATCAATTAAGGGACACCAGAAATGGGCTACACACATTGTGCCCATGTCGGGAATCTAACCTGGGTCTTGGGCATGATGAGTGAACGCCATAACCACTAGGCTACCCCACAGCCCGCATATACATCAGTAACAGTTACTTATAGTGCTTTGATGTTGATATTTTCAAAACAAAATGTTTACAGTTTTGTGTGAATTGCCTGTATCTCTATGTATGCATTCAAATGCAGGCCACCAAAGTAAATGAAACAATGAATATGTTTGAAGCATGACTATTTTTCAAAAATACCAGCATCAGATTCAAGTTGTTGTAAGCTTTTCAAAATGTGGCCAACTAAAACATTAATAATGTTTTTCAAGTTTTGGAGAATCTATGGATCTAGGTACATTTACCATGTACACCTGTTTGTCTATACCAGGTAATAACTTGTCTGTGGCATATAAAACATCAATCAGCAGTTAAAGTGATGCAGTGACTGACAACAATGATTTCTCCCGAATCCATGTCTGTTGTTGATGTTGTACAGATATGTACTTACATCGCCCTGTGTGATGTCATTGCCGGTGCCCAGGAGCAGCACACTCTTGTCCACAGCTAGAAGGTAGTACTTGCTGTTGGGTGCGGAGGTAATGGTTAGGTCAACAGCTGTACCTGCTCTCCTCGTATCCGCCGAGAAGCGCAGTCCGACCTGAATCAACACATAGCACTTAACTACTGGCTGGGCTCAAGGGGTGTCCTCATTCATACAGAGAATCTGCAAGCTTGTGAGTCTTAGAGTTTTGTCTACAATCATTGACATATGCCACATTAAAAATATCTATTTACTATCAAAATCCTTCTTCCAACTATTTCAGTTTGTAAACAGTGTCATCCTTGTAATGAGTACAACTAAACAGCTTCTACATCTTTAGTGATGTCGTTTCTTTGAGACTTGGTAACTCATGACATCTCTTTGTTCTCAAAGAATTGTGCTGAAATATCATTGCTTGATTTCACATAAATGATGTCTCATGTGGAAGGGATATTCGACTTGGCATAGCTTTCATCAATATCATTAAGTGAAAATTTGCAAACGTGAACACATCAGTGAATGCTGTTCCTACTACAGTGTGTTTGGGAGACCGTGGCCCTGTTTCAGTTTGGCGTACTGGAAGACGTACCTCTGAGAATAACATTCTGTCACAACACACATTTTACCAGCAACATATGATTCTGTACCTGTACCTGTCTCATACTCACCTGATTATCAAAGACACTGGACACTTCAATGTCTTCTGAATCGGCTATGATCTCTGACATTGTTCCATTGTCCACAACTCCATACACTATGACCTTGGCCATTGGTGACATAGGTCTAGTGGCCGTTAGCGTGTGTGTCAATCCTGTCCCAGGCATATTCAGCTTGCCTCCTTCTACTATGACACCTCGAGCAAGTACCTGTTGACATTTTGAAACTCATATGTGTCTACTACAATCACCATGAACGATTGAGAACATTTAGCCATAACCTTATTATTTCTGAGATAAATGATTTTTAATGGCATCAGTATCTGGAAAGTCCTTGTTTAACGGATGCTGTCACACATCTAGCCATGCGACCACACCCTTGTTTAACGGATGCTGTAACACATCTAGTAATGCGACCACACCCTTGTTTAATGGATGTTGTAACACATCTAGCAATGTGACCACACCTTGTTTAACGGATGCTGTAACACATCTAGCAATGTGACCACACCCTTGTTTAACGGATGCTGTAACACATCTAGCCATGCGACCACACCCTTGTTTAACGGATGCTGTAACACATCTAGCAATGTGACCACACCCTTGTTTAACGGATGCTGTAACACATCTAGCAATGTGACCACACCTTTGTGATCACACCCTTGTTTAACGGATGCTGTAACACATCTAGTAATGTGACCACACCCTTGTTTAACGGATGCTGTAACACATCTAGCAATGTGACCACACCTTTTAACGGATGCTGTAACACATCTAGTAATGTGACCACACCCTTGTTTAACGGATGCTGTAACACATCTAGCAATGTGACCACACCTTTGTTTAACGGATGCTGTAACACATCTAGCAATGCTGTTTAACATGCTGTAACACATCTAGTAATGCGACCACACCCTTGTTTAACGGATGTTGTAACACATCTAGTAATGTGACCACACCCTTGTTAAACGGATGCTGTAACACATCTAGCCATGCGACCACACCATTGTCTAATGGATGTTGTAACACATCTAGCAATATGAGCACACCCTTGTCTGACACATTCTGTAACACCTATAGTAATGTTATCTTTATTGCCTTATACCATGTGCTTTATACCCCATCAATATATGTCTACTCACCATATAGGCAACATGTCTCAGTGTGGCGGTGGACTTGATAGCTATGTCAAAGCTGTTGCCCACCTCAATTGCCTGAATAAGAAAAAAACTTGTTTGGTGTGTAAAGTTAGACAATGTTGGACCTGACAATGACGTGGTTTATGCTACTATTAGCAGGGCATGATGCCATGCTGTCAACAGAGTCCCAGAAATGATGACATGATCAACTAGTAACTTCTTATGCCCAGCAAATGTCACTTGGGGCATACTATAACTCTGCATCATAACACGGAGGACGGACAGACTTTAAAACAGTGTCTGAGTTTCATGTCAGTTCAACCAGAAGTCAGCGAGGCACCAGAAGCAAAATATACACAACAACATAAAATGGTGATCAAAATGATCCTACTCTCCAAATGAACAAAATGCTTTTGTTTACAATGTTCATTTACTTCAAAATCAGTAATATATTGATGATAAATGTAATTTTTAGATTAAAATTGATATTTTATACTTATCCTGACTCATGCTTAATTGCTTATCACCCTTCTCCTTTCGACGGTTAAGTGGAAACTTGAATCCCTTTTAGTTTCCTGAAGCGAACAATCACTCACACTGGAGTTGCCTCCCTTATCTTCCGCCAAAACGCATCAAAAGGAGAAGGGTTATAACCAATATAGCAGGAGTCTGGATAAGGAAAAATCTAGTGTATTGCTAGTGTGGCAGTGTAGTATTTTGGGGTTACAGTGTTATATTTTATCTTAGTAGGTGCTGCTAGTTGAAGATGTACCTGTTTTTATGTAATTAAATATGGTTATTTTAGCATTCTTAGATGTGGTTGCCCTATCTTACAATACAACTGAAGCATGCATTTGAGCAGTAAGCAGCCCTACACTACAGGGAAAGGTTTCTAAAGTAACTGGACATCAGCTCACCTGTGTATATTTCCAAGGTTAGTACTCCATCTGTACTGTTGTATATTGTGTTTTAATGTGTTAACCAGTACCGTATATTACCGTAGATAAGCCGACCCCACAGATATCTGTTTGATATGCATACATAAAAGTATAAAGGTGTTTTATTGCTACTGTTTCTGGTAAAGTAGACATGATATAGTCTACTTACTATATATATGACGAATATATAACTTATGTAGGGAAGCTATATCATGACGGATTCTTCTTAAACCGGTTTAATAATCATCCGAGCACATTTAATGTAACTATTGTATTAACTTAAACCCATGCATGTTGTGTAGTGTGAAACAATGTAATCACATCATGTTGGTATGTGAGGTGAGGTGAGGTGAGGTGAGGTGAGGTGAAATTGGGTTTAACGTCATGCTTGAGAATATTTCTACCATATGACGACGCGTATGCGTGTGTATGTGTATGTGCGGCTGCTTGTACTAGCTCAGACTGAAGCTGTTTTTATAGTGCTAGCCTACTGAGATACCATGCCGCAGTGAAGCATGAATACCCCATTCCTAATATATGATATTAATGATACAGAAAGACACAAGGTTATTAATCTCTTTATCATATAATGTCATTCTTGAAATTACTCTAAAACAAGAAGCAAATCGTACGTGAATTTATACGAAGAGAATTGAGCATTTGCATAAGAATACTTAGAGGTACACCAAGGTGAAGGTCATTCATGACAGTGGCATAAATGATATGGTTGTGACTAGTCGCTATACAGTGCAAACAGAACTCATGCTTAAAATAAGATCTTTGTGTCTAAAAAAAACAAAATCGGCAGGGTTTTCCTGGCAGTGTTTCTATTTTCATTGCGGGTAATCACCTCATCAATATCAGTTTCTGAAACCTGACGGAATCGATTTGTCATCTGTAATTGTGATTGATAGATTGAAATCCTTGGGTGGTACCTTTCTTAGACGATCACCTTTTGACTCGTGCCCCGTAATCCGTGCCTTCAATCCAAACCTTCAGTTTCATGTTTTCCAAAGTCAATTACTGCAGTAACGACTCCAGAACCTCTGTCATCAATTCTTACAGAATCACCAATTTTGATAATGGGAGCAGCCATGTTTGTTTACAAACTCGTCCACGCAATGTAAATTCGCGATGACTTCATCAATTTAATGTTAACATTTTAGGATTCGCAAGGTGTGTAAAGAGTTTTGTGAAGTAGTATGTGGATTGACGTAATTTGCATAGTTATCAGATTTGGACACAAAGTTTATCAGCTTGCTTTACTGCACTGATAACACCCTCCATTAGCTGATGCTTGGGTAGAAAACTGTGGGTTCAGCTACAGAAAATATCCCCAAAATATTGTTGTTTTGTAACGTTTTAGATCTGTATATTTTGTCTTTGGGAATGTAGATGCCCTTTGTAATCTAAGGGTGTCAACTAAAATGCTTTTAAATCATCTGTGTTCTGGGATGCTTAAGAGATGGCGTAGATACATTAGCATCGATTTTTAAGGTTTCCAAAGGGTGTCGACTTATACATGGCGCCACTTTACATGCAGCGACGTATGGTAATTATGAAACAAAGCCTCCTTCAGTTACAGAACACAGAGTGAGTGAGTGTTTTAGTCTGGCACTACCTGGAACAGTATTTTAGATACATCGCTATGTGTCAACTTGATGAAGGAAGAAGTTCTGCAGAGATTCGATCAGGATGGATCACACCTTTCGTGTAATCCATGAAGACATACGAATATGGTGCTGGTAGAGATAGAAACACGACCAGTGTAATCCAAGGTTGAACCCAAGATCATTGACTTGTGCCAAACCTATGACTGCTACAGCACCTTGCTTTGTTAACAGTGTCAGCAGGTGAAAAGCAGGTGTCTGTTACCTGAGTAGTTGACACCTCCAAAGACAGGACGGTGTTCAGCTTGGTTCTGTATTCTTTAACCTGGTGACTTTCACTTAGACCATCCACACCAACAACACGAGCCTGGAAAAAAACAAAGAGTGTGTGAGTGAGTATGGTTTTACGCTGCTTTTAGCAATAATCCAGCAATATTACTGTGGGGATAGCAGCTCTTCCTATTTGTTATTACTTTATTCATGATCTGTATATCATGGCGAGGAATCTCTCGGTGTCAGTCCCAGGTACAAAACAATGAACATCATTTTCCTTACTTGGCCAGCGCCATGCTAATTTGTAGATAAATGTAAGGGAAATTCACAGAAACAAAACATTACTGCCATTTTTTTCTACCCTCATAGACATACCTATGTCTGAAAAACATCGCATAAGTCGAATTTATTACTTGGTCCCTGTTTTCATATCTATTCCATCGGATTTGACTGTACCCTCAATTACACAGCAACATGAATATATATTCTTTGTAATGTGGATGTTGAGATGCCCTCATAGTGGACACACACACATCTCCAGTGGTTTTATAGAAGTTCCCATCTGACCCCTACAGTTCTAAAGAATACCCATTCACACTCGTCTACAGACCTCGTTTTAACAAGTCTCCCTGGCAATAGCAAATACCATTCGATCAAATCACTGGACCTTCCATTGAGTATGGTTTTACGCTGCTTTTAGCAATAATCCAGCAATATTACTGTGGGGGACACCAGATATGGCCTTCACACATTGTACCCATGTGGGGAATCGAACCTGGGTCTTCAGAATGACGAGTGGATGCTTTAACCATTGGGCTACCCCACCGCCACTAAAGAAACAAAGAAAAAATGGTAACATTGTTTGATGCTTCAAACATGAAACAATAGTTAACATCACTGACAGTTCAAAGAATAACACCTCCATTGTCCAACACATCATTGCTCCAAATACTGATTTTGCAGGCCATGCGTTACTATGATGAGTAAGAATTATGTTCTGGTGTCAAGTAGCACACCCTGGAAACAACTGTGGAATGTCTGTGCATGTCCAGACGTTTTGGAACAGAGATACTATTACTAATGCGCAACTAGTTATGACTAGCTAAAAGTGAAGAGGACTTCTTCCTGTTTTAATGGCGTCTATGTAAAAGAGGCATAGTATTCACAAGAATATTTGACTGCCAGATAGAGTATTTGATAGTACTGTTCATATACTTCCGACATGACCTGACTGTACATGACTTGAAACAAGGATGGTGAAATGACTTTTCGTTGCATTCGAATATACAGTCAAATCCCGATGAGTCGAATGCCGGTGTCTCGGAAATTATGCATAACTCGAAGTACCTGTCGGTCCCGACCATTCCCTGTTATAGTTGTCATCATTTGATTACCGGTTACACGAATTCGTCTCATAAATACACACGATGACTCGAGAAGAAAATTTGGTCCCATGAGATTCAAACAACAGTAATCTTGTATACATAAGCCGAAGTCAGTCAATGAGACTGACTGACTGAGTTTGGTTTTACACCACTTTTAGCAATATTCCAGCAATATCACGGTGGGGGACACCAGAAAATGGGCTTCACACAATGCACCCATGTGGGGATTCGAACCCGGGTCTTTGGCGTGACGAGCCAACGCTTTAACCACTAGGCTACCCCACTGCCCCAGTCAATGAGAAGTTAATTGGTGTTGCTAACTGATCCAATTAACAAACCAGCTCGGCTCGCACCTTTCCGCTATTGTCGGGTGAGTTCAAAAGGCAGATTAGTGATTTTATGGAAACGGAAGAATTAGCACATGACATTGAGTTAACTCTATCAAATCGGTTGCGTTATATAGCAGCTCTCATTTGGTTATTACTATTCATGATCTGTATATCATGGCGGAGGAATTTCTCGAGTCAGTCCCAGGTACAAACAATGAACATTTTTCCCACTTGGCAAGCGTCTGCGAATTTGTAGATAAATGTAAGGGAAATTCACAGAAACAAACATTAATGTCATTTTTTTTTCTACCCTCATAGACATACCTATGTCTCGAAAACATCGATAAGTCGAATTTATTACTTGGTCCCCAGCGATTCGACTCATCGGGATTTGACTGTACCTCAATTACACAGCAACATGAATATACTTTGTATGGATGTTGAGATGCCCTCATAGTGACACACATCTCCAGTGGTTTTATAGAAGTTCCCATCTGACCCCACAGTTCTAAAGAATACCCATTCACACTCGTCTACAGACTCCGAGCGAACAAGTCTCCCTGGTAACAGCAAATACCATTCGGGATCGAATCACTGACCTTCCATGATCTGTGAAGATGCTCCACCCAACAGATCAAAGGGTACACATGTGGCAAAATGTACATTTTAATATGGCTGCCATAGTAATGTTTAACCAGAATTCTGTCACTATTTGTAGAGACACAAGTGTAGGTAACCATGACATCAGGAAAAGGTGACAAAACGTGATTACATACCGTAAAATGAATATCATTCGTATAACTGGGAGGAATGTCAAAGTCTGTGGTGGCCATTCCTTGGCTGTCAATGGTCAGTGTCTTCTCCTGATTGCTTCCTAGAAATGTGGTCACAGTGAGCTGTTTCCCTGTGTGAGCAGGAGTCTTGTCCACAAGGTTAGACACCTTCATCTGGAACAAAAATCCATTTCAATAACTAACTTAAAACCAAAGGCTAGAGTTCAAACTATAAAAAATCCCATGGCTTTCCAACTAGTCTCTGATTAACTTCTCCTCAGCAAAGATGTTATCAGCCCTGAGTGATCCGATTTCCGATTGTAATAGTTATCGGTGCATTGCGAGAGCCTCGCGATGTCAAAGGTTACTAAATGGCCAACAACCTTTTCTCTATATATTTTGAAGACAAAAGACAGACTGATAAGCATAAAGAACAAATGTTTACCAGAAGAAAATGACTAAATTTAACTGGTTAAAGTTAAATAATGACAACAAGAAGACAAAGTCATCAATCAAATCTTTGAAGGGCATTTAGAAGTGGAATGCATAAGAAAAGACTGACTGACTGAGTTTGGTTTTACACCGCTTTTAGCAATTTTCCAGCAACATCACTGCGGGGGACACCAGAAATGGGCTTCACACATTGTAACCATGTGAGGATTCGAACCTGGGTCTTCGGTGTGACGAGCCAACGCTTCAACCACTAGGCTACCCCACCGCCCCATAACAAAAGAAATATTTATGGATGTCAACTTCTTTATTGTGATTAACACTACGTTTCGGGAGTATAGGCTTGCTCCTTCATCAGGTGAAGGCTGTAAAATTCTGCTCTGGAAAGGAGTACTACCACCAATTTGTCAAAGTCAAACCTGTTGCCATGGAAACGCAAAATATATTTTATTCAGAAATCCAAGACTACCTAAAGGCACTAGTTCACCACCAGACCTATCTATGTGCCAAGTTTGGTGAAGAAATATTTAATGGTTATGATGTTCTGCTGTGGAAAAGACTAATTTGCGCAGACCCATGTACAGAGTCCAAAATAATACCTGCCACAAAACGCGTTGCAGGGACAACCAATATACTGCACAATTATCACCCCCCTTTAAGGTGAGGTGAGGAGAAATTGTGCTTAACGTCGTGCTTCAGAATATTTCGCTCATATGATCACGTGCATGTGTGTGTATGTGTATGTGCAGCTGCTTGTACTAGCCCAGACTGGTTTTATAGTGCTAGCCCACTGAGATACCATGCCGCATTGAAGCATGAATACCCTACTCAGACACATTATACTGATGTCCTTGATGTACCCATTAATGCTGAGCGCCAGGCAGGGAACAACAAGTACCATATTTTAACATCTTTTGGTATGACGTGGTCGGGGATCGAACCCGGGACCTTCCACTCACAAGGCGGACACTCTAACCACTACACCACAGAGGCGGTCACCCCCTTTAGGGAGAGACAATGTTTATCATGTTGGTGTCAGCATCAAGGGCTACTACAACCCTAACCCTGAACAGCAGGGGATGAGGGGAGTGGAGAGGGGGTAATTTTTACTGACAGTGGGAAATTCAAATAAGGTTTAAAAAATGAATTATATTTTCAAAATGTATGCCATGCAGGCTGCCAGCATCAATACTTTTTGAAGGGAGTCTTCATAACATACTTCTTTATACTATGGCTTAATATCATCATGAACAGGTAAGTTGATTTTGTGATATTTGTACTTTGATACTGCTTTGTTCTTTATTGAAAGACAGCTTTGACAAGGCAATGTGGCACACACACACATACACCCACCAATCCGCGCACCCCATTTGTGTATAGGTTTGAATCCCGACCTTTAAAGGCATTGGAAACTATGGCACAAAGCCATAATTTCACATTTGTCAACACACAATGCCTATACTCCAATAGAATAAATACTATTGAAAGAGTGTTTTTGTCCAGAATTTTCAAACATAATGTAATGATCAACCTGGGTGCCGTTGTACAAAACAACCTTGGTGCTGAAAGATAAGTCTAAGTTAAGGTATGGGAGTTACGGTCACCTTAGCACTAAGATCGCTTTGTACAAAGGCACCCAGAGGTTTAGAGTCATATTAACCTTGATAATAATGCAGTAATCCTAGAATAACCAAATGATAAAACACTCATCTTCAAATAACGTTTTGCATAAATCTACAGCTGATATTGTTCTCTGAGAGGGACTAGATAAATCCAGGCATGGACTATGAAACATTAGATTGGAAATGAAAGGAACACAAGAAAGTACAAAATATAAATATAAAAGTGCATTACAAAGCCTGGAAAAGAATATAGGAACACCTGTACATTCAACAAATGTTTGTTCATTTCCATCAGTATACATGTATGAACCTTGAAATAGTGTCAAATGAGTGAGTGAGGGAGTTTAGTTTTATGCCACACTCAGCAATATTCAAGCTATATGGCGGTGGTCTGTAAATAATCGAGTCTGGACCAGACAATCCAGTGATCAACAGCATGAGCATCAATCTGCACAACTGGGAACCAATGACATGTGTCAACCAAGTCAGCGAGCCTGAACCACCTGAATCCCGTTAGTCGCCTGTTGGGCAAGCATGGGTTGCTGAAGACCTATTCTACCCCGGATCTTCACGGGTCGAAATAGTGTAAAACCATTCAATAGAAACTCTAAACAAATCGGATGATACTGTCATTATAGTTGATATTGTTCAAGGAATTCATTGGTCATTTTGAAGGAGCATTTCATAGATGATGATGCAATCATAAGTCAATGCAAAATTTTTGAAAGTTATTTAATGAAGCATATTATTATTTACGCCAGTATAATTGTGTCTAATACATAATCCATTCAAAGGGTGTGAGCATACCCGGAGTTGGACAGGCAGACCGGATCTGTACACCTGGGACGAGGTAGGGAGGAACTCAAGCTTGACACGCTGTGAGTACACGGGGATGTTCAGCTGGTTGGACGTCTCGGTCACCTGTGCCGGTTCTTCTGTGACATTAACTGCCACCTTCAGGCCATTCCATGTCTTGGCTGTCGATACATCTCTCATCATTATCTTCTCAGTATGCACCCCGTCTTCACCAGTGTTCAACTGAAGCACAGACCATGTAGAGTGAGTGAGTGAGTGAGTGAGTGAGTGAGTGAGTGAGTGAGTGAGGGAGTGAGTGAGTGAGTGAGTGAGTGAGTAAGAGTGAGTGAGTGAGTGAGTGAGCATGTAAGACATAGACCTCTTTGGTGAAACTCATAAGCAATGTATGATGGCAACATACAAATGAATTCATCAAGGCAAATATGTGATTGAAACCAAGGATCCTGGCACAAACAAAGGTTGTAGCTCTGTCAAGATTTGTGGTTACTATGTGACATTGTAATAATAGTAATGTATATTTCTGCATGCAGGTGTGGCTTATCTTCCACCAATGCTGATTTCCTGGGATTGTCTGAATTGATGTCCTGGCCTGATGAGTGTTACTTCTCACACAGGGAATGCACATACTTAATCCCTGGGAATATTGATAAGTCGACGCATATTATGACTTAATATTTCACCCAAACATATTTCAAGACATAGAAATAGGTAAACATAATTCGTTCACTTCTAAATGCCTTTCAAAGACTGATCAAATTTAAATGTAACCTGTCGCATTTTATCCACTTTCTTCACTAAGTAAAAGCTCTATCACTTTTGGGGCTGAGTCTCATCCAGGATTCGAACCCACACTGACAGAGTGGGGCACCTAATCGAAATAGCACACCAAGTGAAGCACACCAAGTGAAGCACACCAAGTGAAGCACACCAAGTCAAGCACACCAAGTTGGTGACATAACTCACTCAGCCACCATGGCTTCCACTGAAATGGGAGTATGACAACTGCTTATCTAGACAACATACCTAGCACAGTAAAATGGCACATTTCCCATGATTGAAAACCATGAAACCATGAGTCTTTTAGAAAGTGATCAAATGTAACACGTCATATTTGGGATTACACTTTCATTTAAAGAGCAAATTCTAGTACTTTTGAGTTGAGTCCTACAAATTATGCACAGTTTGGTATAGTATCAGAGCAAATAATCTGATTTAATAAGTCCAAGTTCTGCCTTTCTTTTTAAAAGAGCGAATTTTTAATACTTACCATGGTTTCCTTGACGACCTCTCCATTACCAAAGATGAATTTGGCCTTTCCTTTCACAGGCTTGCCATATGTGTATCTGAAATGTAAGATGAATGAATACCAATGAGAAACATTGTTTTTACTTAGATGGCAAATATCTGAAACTAAATATTAAATGTCACAGACATAAGAATTGCCTGAAAAATGTTTAGAAAATCAGAGAATCCATTTATTTCTTTATGTCTACTCATATTCCTGTAGAAGTGTTGCTGGAAGACTCACTTTGATGTGACCTTGATGTTGAACTCTTTTTCCCCATCAACGATGTAGTCTGGAAGAGCCTCAGCAGTCACCTCAAACTTGGGCAACACTGCAAGCATCAATCACAGGGCTCAGTGGAGGACATGATCAAGGGCATCAATGAAACGGGGTGATTCGGGGAGTAACACAATGGGTGGATAGGGTGAGATTCCACATATTCCAGAGAATCGAATTACATAAGGTGTCAGAGAGGTTCACAGCCATGGAGTAATGAGTGAGTGAGTGAGTTGGGTTTTACGCCGCTTTTAGCAATATTCCAGCAATATCATGGCAGGGGACACCAGAAATAGGCTTCACACATGGTACCCATGTGGGGAATCAAACCCGGGCCTTCAGCGTGACGAGGGAGCACTTTAACCACTAGGATGAAATGCTTCCCCTTGGAAACCTAGAGAGAGACAAGAACTGTGTACTAAGGAATCCTCTGTTGGCAAAATATGAAGAACAAATGAAATGAAAATGAAATCAAAAGTGACAGCTAGGATCGGAAAATGAAATCAAAAGTGACAGGATTGGAAAGACTGTTCAGAAAACCTGTTCCAACATTGTTTGATTGTAATTTAGTGAGACTGTGTGCATAGATTGGAGAGCATGCATCTGCTCAAATGGAATCCTTACATTACAGTAAATATACAAACACAGAAACTAAGGTTTTCTTATCATTTCTATATCAGAAGTTTTTGAAAATATAAATGACTTACCATATTTCTCCACTGTAAATTCCTTTGTGTCTTCTCCAAACTAGAATCAAACAGTGAGACAATTGAAACAATAATGTTGTAAAGAGAATGAAATGTAGCTAAATATCAATAAAGGTGCCTTTGATACTGTGAGGGACTGGTCATTTAATTTTGGGCTTGTCATGTCGGGGAGGTGGGGGGTTGAAGTCCATGTTTTGCCAGATATCTTCATGAAAGCACAATATCTGTGGACACTATATAGAATAATTCAAAGCATGTGTTATATAAGTCTGAAGGAAGGAAGTAAAATATGTTGAGAGAGTAAAAATACTACACCTTATGCTTAGCAGTAATTTTCCATTTTCCAAGTGGTGGCTGATCAGAGAGCTGATAGGAATTCTCGATAACACCTGGAACAGATTCATGCAGCGTAATGTCAGATCTGTGGTGGTGTGGCATTGACGATAGTGCCTGTCAGGGTTCAAAATTTGCACAAATGTTGTGATTTTTATATTAATTGTCACTCGTAAAAGTTATCCTCTTGTATATATACCATACAGTAACTATTTATGTTGTATAATTCTAGGTGCAAGATTCTACACGCAGTCTACTTAATGCTACAAAGAAAAACGTTTTGCTGTATAGTGAGTGAGTTTAGATTTTCGCCACCTTAGCAAATATTCCAGCAATATCATGGCGGGGGACACCAGAAACAGGCTTAACACATTGTACTGATTTTGGTGTATAGAGTAGATGAGGCTGATTATAAAATTTTTACATCACTTTTAGCAATATTCCAGCAAAATCATGGCTGGGGGACACCAAAAAGGTGAGGTAGGGTGAAATGGGGTTTAACATCGCACTTAAGATTAATTCGCCGTGAAGCTGTGGATGTGTGTGGATGTAATTATAGTGCTAGCCCACTGAAATACCATGCCGCAGTGAAGCATGAATACCCCACTTAGACACATTATACTGACTCCGAGCAGACCAGTCCTTCGTTGTACCCATTAATGCTGAGCACCAGGCAGGGACCAACAAAGTCTTTTGGTATGACGCCAGGGGATGGAACTGACCAACAATTCTCCGGTGGATGCTCAACAACTACACCACAGAGGCGGTCACACCAGAAGGGGTTTCAGGCATTGTAACCATGTTTGGAATAGAACCCACATCTTCAGTGTGATGAGCAAACCATTTAGCCACCAGGCTACCCAATGTCTCTGGTAATATATGAGTGAGTGAGGGTGGTTACATCGTTGCATTTATCAATATTCCTGCAATATCATAGCAATAGATAGACAGAACACCCATGTATGATTTGAACCTGGGCTTGTGTGTATCACAGCAATAGATAGACAGAAGACCCATGTATGATTTGAACCTGGGCTTGTGTGTATCACAGCAATAGATAGACAGAAGACCCATGTATGATTTGAACCTGGGCTTGTGTGTATCACAGCAATAGATAGACAGAACACCCATGTATGATTTGAACCTGGACTTGTGTGTATCACAGCAATAGATAGACAGAAGACCCATTTATGATTTGAACCTGGGCTTGTGTGTATCACAGGAATGTTTCATACACTCAGTTTCCCTGCACCCACTGTACTAGGGGGAATGTATCACATGCAATGTGTGTGCATATGTCAGCAACCTGACCTGCCATGCTCTCCACGCCCAGCCACTCCTCCAGCTTGTTGTTATTGCCATCCTGGAACAAAACAGTACACACCTCAGGCTAGCGGCCAGGGCAAATATCTCCACAGTTCCATGTTCACAACTTCTGGGGACAAGCAGATTATAGTTTTAGAACATGGATTCTTAGCCTGTTAAGCCAAACAGAATATCACTGGCAGTTAGCTGCAGACTGAAGGGTACTGGACATCAATGGAACATCAAATAGAACATATATCTCAAGTGTAAGAACTTGCTTCTATTCATGGCAAGAACAAAATATTTTGCTAAGCATTTTACTGTTAAGGGGTTTTGAGATGAAAGCTTTCTAAATTTAAGAAACTGAAGATTTGCAAAGAAGAAATTTGGCATAGGTTTTCTCATATAGTTGCTATCACAAACTGTAAAAATAACTCATATTGTCCTGTTTTGTCATGTGTTTCATGAACAGATGAAGCTGTCACTTAAATGTAAATATTCCCATCATCAAACAGTTACCCTGAGCTAACAGTCAGGCTGTTACGTCCATCAGGCAGCAAATGCAAGGCATTATGGGTTTGAGCAGCATAACTATTTACTTACAACAATTGATATGTCTGTTCTAACTGTTTGGGCCACTGGCTTCAATTCCTGGTCCAAGGACAAAACTCGAAAACGTACTGAAAAATAGTTCACAAAGTAAGTTAGACTACAACATACATTCTGACAGTATGGACTGGCTGATGAATTTCATCAGACACAGAAATGTTACAGTGATACATATTCACAGGTCAAATCAAAGGCTATCAAAACATTTAAACAGACCTACACTGACACATGTCCTGGCCCACTATCGACCCACTACCTTCCAAGGTGCACAGTCCACTATCGACCCACTACCTTCCAAGGTGCATAGTCCACTATCGACCCACTACCTACCAAAGTGCATAGTCCACTATCGACCCACTACCTACCAAAGTGCATAGTCCACTATCGACCCACTACCTACCAAAGTGCATAGTCCACTATCGACCCACTACCTACCAAAGTGCATAGTCCACTATCGACCCACTACCTACCAAAGTGCATAGTCCACTATCGACCCACTACCTTCCAAGGTGCACAGTCCACTATCGACCCACTAACTACCAAACTGCACAGTCCACTATCGACCCACTACCTACCAAAGTGCATAGTCCACTATCAACCCACTACCTACCAAACTGCACAGTCCACTATCGACCCACTACCTACCAAAGTGCATAGTCCACTATCATAGTCCACTATCATCCACTACCTACCAAAGTGCACAGTCCACTATCGACCCACTACCCACTACCTACCAAAGTGCACAGTCCACTATCAGTCCACTATCCCCACTACCTACCAAAGTGCATAGTCCACTATCGACCCACTACCTACCAAAGTGCACAGTCCACTATCGACCCACTACCTACCAAAGTGCACAGTCCACTATCGACCCACTACCTACCAAAGTGCACAGTCCACTATCGACCCACTACCTACCAAAGTGCATAGTCCACTATCGACCCACTACCTACCAAAGTGCACAGTCCACTATCGACCCACTACCTACCAAAGTGCATAGTCCACTATCACCCACTACCTACCAAAGTGCATAGTCCACTATCGACCCACTACCTACCAAGGTGCATAGTCCACTATCGACTCACTACCTACCAAGTGCATAGTCCACTATCGACCTACTACCTTCCAAGGTGCATAGTCCACTATCGACCCACTACCTTCCAAGGTGCATAGTCCACTATCAACCCACTACCTTCCAAGGTGCATTGTCCACTATCTGTGCTAAACACGTCTGTATCTCACCTGTCTGCAGAGGCTTGTACATACTCTTGTCAAGCTGAATGAAAACGAAGCTGTTCTCCATCACCAAGCGTACTTCAGTGGAATTCCGGAACGCTTCTTGTCCATTCACCTTGCCCACTACTGTCAGTTTGTAGGAGCCCTTCTCCACATTTGGTGATATCTAGGGGAACAAAGGGAGGGCATATAAATCACTTCTATGTATAAAAAATATAATGTAGCTTCGTCTGAAATGTCAAGTAAGTTTCTGAGATGCCAGACTTGCCATTAAGTTGGACATTCTCTGAAAACTGATGCCTAAATCTGTTAATCTTCAAAAGATTTCATTGGTTGGTATGTTGTTTAACAGATATATTCCAGCTATATGGCGGTGGTCTGTAAATAATCAAGACTTCACCAGATAATTCAGTGATCAAAACCATGAGCATTGATCAATCCAATTGGGATACGATGACACATGTCAACCCAGTCAGCGAGTCTTGACCACCCGATCCTGCTAGTCGCCTCTTATGACAAGCATGGGTTGCTGAAGACCAATTCTAATTGTTAAATGGGCATTCTAGAAGTTGGTGAGCCAAAAATGAAACATACAACTTTATGGATGACAACTTCTTGCTTATTGCATAGAGCGATGTTTTGATGCAGATTCTTACACCGTAATACCAATTCTAACTCAGCTCTTCACAGGTAAATCTTCAAAAGAGTGAGTGAGTGAGTGAGTGAGTATGGTTTTACCCCGCTTTTAGCAATATTCCAGCAACATCACAGCTGGGGACACCAGAAATGGGCTTCGCACATTGTACCCATGTGGGGATTCAAACCCGGGTCTTCGGCGTGACTAAACTATAATACTTTAGTTTACGTAATGTCATTCATATTATTGTTATGATTATGCCACAATCTCCGTGGCTTGCTTCTCAGGGAACACAGGCTTATAAACCAAACATTTTATATTCATGGATGGTTAGAGCGAGCAAGTTAAGATGATAATCATGGTGATGAGGAACTTGACGTCTAGCTCGGACTGAATCACCTTTTCATTCCATACAGCATATCACTGTATGTCACACTCCCGACATCATGTTCTATATCCAACACAGTATATAACATTCCCAGCCTGGCACACAATCATTTCAAATACACTGCATACTATCCTACACAATTTCACCAAACACAAGCCAACCTGGAAATACTATGGCCTACATTGTGACAGTAATCTACATCATCACTGACTTTTGTGACGAACTGTACTGACTGACTGAGTTTTCATTTTACGCCGCTTTTAGCAATATTCCAGCAACATCACGGCGGGGGACACCAGAAATGGGCTTCACACATTGTACCCATGTGGGGATTCGAACCCGGGTCTTCGGCGTGACGAGCCAACGCTTTAACCACTAGGCTACCCCACTCCCCCTGAGGAACTGTAACTGTAACCAACAATGCCACAGTCTGCACCCATGAGGCACCAGCATGCCATGGCTCACATAGAAATACTGCCCAACTCCAATAGATTTAGATTAGGTAAGTACCAATCGACAATGAAAGTAAATAGCACCAATAAAGCTATTGGGTGGGTGGGTTGGGAAAAATCATTTGTGTTGGCAAGTGTGCCACCATGTACGTTACTTGAAGGACTGCAGAGGACGTTTATTCTAATGAGGTTACTTCTGTATGATTAGGGCGATGCTATGAAGCATTCATAAAATATAAACAATGGGTTTACTTATAAACTGTTTTGATGTTCAAAAACTTTATCATGGTTATATACTGACTGACTGAGTTTGGTTTTACGCTGCTTTTAGCAATATTCCAGCAACATCACGGCGGGGGACACCAGAAATGGGCTTCACACATTGTACCCATGTGGGGATTCGAACCCGGGTCTTCGGGGGGACGAGCCAACGCTTTAACCACTAGGCTACCCCACTGCCCCCATGGTTATATACTGTGGAGTGTAAGATGTATAAGGCAACATTACTCACCGGCACAACCAGCAGACCTTGACCTGAAAACAAATAACTTCTCTTATAATTGCGATAATCAATTACTGATTAAAATCATTATAGGATAATTATTTCTGATTACCTTCCAACAAATGAAAACAGCTTGGGAATTCTGGGTTTAACTAGATCCTCATTCAATGGCTGAGGGAGCTAAAAGGATCATGCAGTTAAAACAAGGTTGGGGTTATTATCATGTACACATCACTTTGGACATTTGTTACCAAGATCATCTGGTCCAGATTAGTGTTTTTGTATTTTTGAAAACATGATAAAACTATATATATATGATTAGTTCCAAACAGTTCATTTGTAGATTAGTTTCAGCAGTTGACAAGTTTACTTCCCATCTCGATCAGCTGTTTTCATTCCGAGCATCCACTGAAATCATCCATTCCCCATTGATTGCGATATGTTGTAGGCTCATCTTGCTTGGTCTAGGCCTTACATAGTGTACACAGCAACACAGAACTATCATCAAAACACATTCAACAAATCTGTCCAATGTACATCTGAATTTATCATTAACCAAAATCTGAATACAAACAGAGATTGAGATGCAAAGTGACAGTCCGTCACCATCTTCCCAGATGAAAATTTGTTTATCATGTTTATTGTAGCAGTTTGCAAAACGGCTGTTGCTATGACACTTACCATTGGTCAGAGTTTGCTCTGTGCTTGTTGCAACCTCAGCACCACCCATGATGCCAATAGTAGCCTTTGCGGATGCTGTTCCAGATCCAGTGTAGGTGATTTCAACCTTAAAGTCTTCATTTGGTCGGAATACACTGGGGCTCACAATGAAATAGTTCCTGCAATACAAACACCATAGGGAACAAGTCAGTACTTTATTGTGGATCGGTATTTGTTTCATACAAGTGTCCAAGAAATAATTAGTAGACAAGCTAATTTCTACAGCACAAAAAGTAAAAAAATATGTCATAATATAATCAAATTATGTTTAATTACAAAATGAGAATAACAAGAAGACAAAGTCATCAATATCCCCTGCAATGGCAAAATACTCTTCATGATTATGTCTACGAGTTATGATTATGTCAAATATTTAGGTGTGTATATAGAAAAGTGGAAGGAGAGCATTGAAAGGAGCACTATCACAAATTTCAGTCTCAGTCAAACTTGTTGACATGGAAACGCCAAAAATATTTTATTCAGAATTCCAAAACTACCAAAAGGCACCATTACACAACCAGACCAATCTATGTGCCAAGTTTGGTGAAGAAATAGTGAACGGTTTTAGAGTTCTGCTCTGGAAAAGAGCACTACCACCAATTTCAGTCTAAGTCGAAATTGTTGCCATGGAAACCCAAAAAATATTTTATTCAGAATTCCAAAACTGCCAAAAAGCACCAGTACACCACCAGACCAATCTATGTGCCAAGTTTGGTGAAGAAATAGTGAACGGTTTTAGAGTTCTGCACCGGAAAAGAACACAACCACCAATTTCAGTCTAAGTCAAACTTGTTGCCATGGAAACGCCAAAAATATTTTATTCAGAATTCCAAAACTGCCAAAAGGAACCAGTACACAACCAGATCAAAGTATGTGCCAAGTTTGGTGAAGAAATATTGAAGGCTTTTAGAGTTCTGCTCTGGAAAAGAGCACTACCACCAATTTCAGTCTAAGTCGAACTTGTTGCCATGGAAACGCCAAAAATATTGTATTCAGAATTCCAAAACTGCCAAAAGGCCCCAGTACACCACCAGATCAATGTATGTGCCAAGTTTGGTGAAGAAATATTGAATGCTTTTAGAGTTCTGCTCCGGAAAAGACAAATGTGCACAGACGGACGGACGCACGGACAGAGTCCATTTTAATACCCCCCGCAAAACGGGTTGCGGGGGATAAAAAAGTATATACATATCAACTACATGCACAGGCAATAGAGAACTTGAATGTTGACTTACTCCTGTACAACTATGGTGAATGTTGACTTACCCCTGTACAAACTGTGGTGAATGTTGACTTACTCCTGTACAACTATGGTGAATGTTGACTTACCCCTGTACAACTGGGGTGAATGTTGACTTACCCCTGTACAACTGTGGTGAATGTTGACTTACCCCTGTACAACTGTGGTGAATGTTCACTTACCCCTGTACAACTGTGGTGAATGTTGCCTTACCCCTGTACAACTGTGGTGAATGTTGACTTAACCCTGTGTAACTGTGGTGAATGTTGACTTACCCCTGTACAACTGTGGTGAATGTTGACTTACCCCTGTACAACTATGGTGAATGTTGACTTACCCCTGTACAACTGTGGTGAATGTTGACTTACCCCTGTACAACTGCAGTGAATGTTGACTTAACCCTGTAAAACTGCAGTGAATGTTGACTTACCCCTGTACAACTGTGGTGAATGTTGACTTACCCCTGTACAACTGTGGTGAATGTTGTCTTACCCCTGTACAACTGTGGTGAATGTTGACTTACCCCTGTACAACTGTGGTGAATGTTGACTTACCCCTGTACAACTGTGGTGAATGTTGACTTACCACTGTACAACTGTGGTGAATGTTGACTTAACCCTGTGTAACTGTGGTGAATGTTGACTTACTACTCTACAACTGTGGTGAATGTTGACTTACCCCTGTACAACTGTGGTGAATGTTGACTTACCCCTGTACAACTGTGGTGAATGTTGACTTACCCCTGTACAACTGTGGTGAATGTTGACTTACCCCTTTACAACTGTGGTGAATGTTGACTTACTCCTGTAGAACTGTGGTGAATGTTGACTTACCCCTGTGTAACTGTGGTGAATGTTGACTTACCCCTGTACAACTATGGTGAATGTTGACTTACCCCTGTACAACTGTGGTGAATGTTGACTTACCACTGTACAACTGCAGTGAATGTTGACTTAACCCTGTAAAACTGCAGTGAATGTTGACTTACCCCTGTACAACTGTGGTGAATGTTGACTTACCCCTGTACAACTGTGGTGAATGTTGACTTACCCCTGTACAACTGTGGTGAATGTTGACTTACCCCTGTACAACTGTGGTGAATGTTGACTTACCCCTGTACAACTGTGGTGAATGTTGACTTACCCCTGTACAACTGTGGTGAATGTTGAATTACCACTGTACAACTGTGGTGAATGTTGACTTAACCCTGTGTAACTGTGGTGAATGTTGACTTACTACTCTACAACTGTGGTGAATGTTGACTTACCCCTGTACAACTGTGGTGAATGTTGACTTACCCCTGTACAACTGTGGTGAATGTTGCCTTACCCCTGTACAACTGTGGTGAATGTTGACTTACCCCTGTACAACTCGGGTGAATGTTGACTTACTCCTGTAAAACTGTGGTGAATGTTGACTTACCCCTGTACAACTGTGGTGAATGTTGACTTACCCCTGTACAACTGTGGTGAATGTTGACTTACCCCTGTACAACTGTGGTAAATGTTGACTTACCCCTGTACAACTGTGGTGAATGTTGACTTACCCCTGTACAACTGTGGTGAATGTTGACTTACTACTGTACAACTGTGGTGAATGTTGACTTACCCCTGTACAACTGTGGTGAATGTTGACTTACTCCTGTACAACTAGGGTGAATGCTGACTTACTCCTGTACAACTGTGGTGAATGTTGACTTACCCCTGTACAACTGTGGTGAATGTTGACTTACCCCTGTACAACTGTGGTGAATGTTGACTTAACCCTGTGTAACTGTGGTGAATGTTGACTTACTACTGCACAACTGTGGTGAATGTTGACTTACCCCTGTACAACTGTGGTGAATGTTGACTTACCCCTGTACAACTGTGGTGAATGTTGACTTACCCCTGTGTAACTGTGGTGAATGTTGACTTACTCCTGTACAACTGTGGTGAATGTTGACTTACTCCTGTACAACTGTGGTGAATGTTGACTTACCCCTGTACAACTATGGTGAATGTTGACTTACCCCTGTACAACTGTGGTGAATGTTGACTTACCCCTGTACAACTGCAGTGAATGTTGACTTACCCCTGTACAACTGCAGTGAATGTTGACTTACTCCTGTACAACTGTGGTGAATGTTGACTTACTCCTGTACAACTGTGGTGAATGTTGACTTACTCCTGTACAACTGTGGTGAATGTTGACTTACCCCTGTACAACTGTGGTGAATGTTGACTTACCCCTGTACAACTGTGGTGAATGTTGACTTACTCCTGTACAACTGTGGTGAATGTTGACTTACCACTGTACAACTGTGGTGAATGTTGACTTACCCCTGTACAACTGTGGTGAATATTGACTTACCCCTGTACAACTGTGGTGAATGTTGACTTACCCTGTACAACTGTGGTGAATGTTGACTTACCCCTGTACAACTGTGGTGAATGTTGACTTACCCCTGTACAACTGTGGTGAATGTTGACTTACCCCTGTACAACTGTGGTGAATGTTGACTTACCCCTGTACAACTGTGGTGAATGTTGACTTACCCCTGTACAACTGTGGTGAATGTTGACTTACCCCTGTACAACTGTGGTGAATGTTGACTTACTCCTGTACAACTGTGGTGAATGTTGACTTACTCCTGTACAACTGTGGTGAATGTTGACTTACCCCTTTACAACTGTGGTGAATGTTGACTTACCCCTGTACAACTGTGGTGAATGTTGACTTACTCCTGTACAACTGTGGTGAATGTTGACTTACCCTGTACAACTGTGGTGAATGTTGACTTACCCCTGTACAACTGTGGTGAATGTTGGCTTACCCTGTACAACTGTGGTGAATGTTGGCTTACCCCTGTACAACTGTGGTGAATGTTGACTTACCCCTGTACAACTGTGGTGAATGTTGACTTACTCCTGTACAACTGTGGTGAATGTTGACTTACCCCTGTACAACTGTGGTGAATGTTGACTTACCCCTGTACAACTGTGGTGAATGTTCACTTACCCCTGTACAACTGTGGTGAATGTTGACTTACCCTGTACAACTGTGGTGAATGTTGACTTACCCCTGTACAACTGTGGTGAATGTTGACTTACTCCTGTACAACTGTGGTGAATGTTGACTTACCCCTGTACAACTGGGGTGAATGTTGACTTACCCCTGTACAACTGTGGTGAATGTTGACTTACCCCTGTACAACTGTGGTGAATGTTGACTTACCCCTGTAGAACTGTGGTGAATGTTGACTTACCCCTGTACAACTGTGGTGAATGTTGACTTACCCCTGTACAACTGTGGTGAATGTTGACTTACCCCTGTACAACTGTGGTGAATGTTGACTTAACCCTGTGTAACTGTGGTGAATGTTGACTTAACCCTGTGTAACTGTGGTGAATGTTGACTTACTACTGCACAACTGTGGTGAATGTTGACTTACCCCTGTACAACTGTGGTGAATGTTGACTTACCCCTGTACAACTGTGGTGAATGTTGACTTACCCCTGTACAACTGTGGTGAATGTTGACTTACTCCTGTACAACTGTGGTGAATGTTGACTTACCCCTGTACAACTGTGGTGAATGTTGACTTACCCCTGTACAACTGTGGTGAATGTTGACTTACCCTGTACAACTGTGGTGAATGTTGACTCACCCCTGTACAACTGTGGTGAATGTTGACTTACCCCTGTACAACTGTGGTGAATGTTGCCACCAGAAGGACGCTCATGAGTCCTGATGGTAACATGTTTCTCTTTCTTGTAGACTGCTATATCTGAAAAGGAGGAAGAGATTCTATCAACACGATTGGCCTGGTAGATTCAATCATACATTTTGTACCCAACTTTGTACCTATCTATGAGACCTACAGCAGGTACCTGGACAGGGTACGGCAATAGGGGTGGGTACATGGGTTGGCTGGGAAACAGAGGGCCGGATACCTGGACAGGGTAGGGCAATAGGGGTGGGTACGTGGGTTGGGCTGGGAAACAGAGGGTTGGGTACCTGGACAGAGTAGGGCAATAGGGGTGGGCACATGGGTTGGGTTTGGAAACAGAGGGCCGGGTACCTTGACAGCGTAGGGCAATAGGGGTGGGTATGTGGATTGGGCTGGGAAACAGAGGGTTGGGGACAGGCAATTAGGGTCGAGTGCCTGGGTACTAAATCTGGACTTGTTCCAGTAATATGACTGAGTGCATTTCATTGCATGACAGAATTAGTTATAAAAAACCCCATTAATTAGACAAAAACTGGGGAAAACCCCTTAATATTGGTGATTACATTAAAAATGTATACATTTCGATTATAATCGATAATTCTTCACCACAATCCTCCGATGATCGATAGTTGATTTGGTTTCCGATTCCCAACACTAGCAATATTCCAGCTATATGGCAGGGTGATAATAGGAGACTCAACTGGTGGTTAGAATCAAGGTTCATAATCGGGTGTAGATTGCTGCTCATGATATCAGTCACTGGGTTGTGTGATGATGGCTATCACACTATAGAGCTGAACATTGCAGCATGGGCCATTAATCACCAACGCACAAACACACAAACAAGCAGAATAATTCAGATCTCAGGATACACTTCTCTATTATTTTCATGCAAATGCTCTGTAGGCTGATAATAAAAATTACTGTCATGACAACAGATATGCCATGGCCAGGCTCATCCAGTGACAGTCAGTCATGAATGAGAGGATACATTTCATGCTGCTTTGACAGCAAAGGCACACAAGAAATGGGCTTCATGCACTATTGCCATGCATGTGAGCAATTAAACCAAGCACTTGGTCGGACAAGCAAATGTTTTATCCACTGGGCTACCCCACACCCAAGTAACATTCAGTACATGTAACCCATAAAATGCAAGGTAAAAACATCATTATAACTGGGATATTGTAAATTTGAAAATTGTTTTGCATTCAAAAAGCTTCCCGGTAAACCATGTCAAATGCTTACTCTACTTTACTGTGAACAGACAAAATGAACTTTATTTTTGAACTACTTTAAACATTGAACAAGGACAACTTTTTATGGACAGAAAACTTCTTTGCTGCAGTATATGCAACGTTTTGGTGAAGATGCTAACCCTGATATCAAGCAAGTGATAACCCAAACATCAGATCTCTTGCAATAAAGAAGTTGTCTATCCATAAAAAGTGTTCCTCTCCATCAATCCAGCTTCTAAATGAAACTTAAAGGTCACATGCAACCAAAAAATCAAACATAATTAAAACACAATTATCACTTATTCATGACATATAATATGCATTGCTGATTATGAAAAAACAAACAAACAAAATTATAAGCGTATAATCGCAAATCAAAAGTGCAATTTTTTGTACTTGGGTTTACCTCCCTCGAAACGAAGCAGCCGGGATACCGAACCCAGTCAGAGCTGGTGGGTGTGCACTCAAGTGTAACGGCTGGTTCATTAGCAGATTGTGTGTGTATATATAGAAAGTTGGGTTTTGTAAATACATGCTCAATTTTTGTGTATAACATTTTGCAATCAACAGACATCATAACATGTCATGTGTTCAAGTATCACACCTGCCTGTCTGTGTAATTACATAATGTGACAAAGACCGAACTCGTGCCATAAATCAATGCGTTTTGTTTATGGTGTATAGCCTGATTTGTTCAAATTGCATGTGGTCAGTGATAGCAGTTGTGTATTGAATATTGTCATTAGCAGACAGGCAGGCAGACACACAGGTGTCAATAAAACAAGACATTGAGTTTTGTCTGTGACAGCGAGATATCTATATCACAGTTAGAAATTCTGTCAACGCTAAATAATGACATTGCTTTTAAATATCAAACTGAGAAAATGACTCGGTAAGAAGAACAAGTAGCGCGAACCTATTTCACTGCGCGCGACGTGCTATCGAAAGCGCCAGTCAGCTGTTGAAACCATTATTCCCAGAAAAGTCTGGGGAAAATTAGTGAAACGTTTGAACTCCGATTACACGCGTTTTTTTTCATCGCGTTATTTTTCAACTGTATAAGTTGAATTTGCATTTTTGACGCTTTGTTTCGATAAGTCCATACCGAAAGGTATCAGAATCTGTAAAGTTGTGTTTTACGTTGCATGTGACCTTTAAGGAAGTTACCTTAAACACCAAAAATCATGCCAAAGACAAATTGCAACATTTGAGATGATGAAAGTGGGTAAGCAGATTTAAGATAGTATCAACAGTAATACTTCTGTAGGCCATTCAAAAAGGTAATACAAACACCACTTATAAAACATGTTTATTTTGGAAAATTTCACAGAGAAAAATAATACATTGAGATAAAAAGAGATAAATAGACCAAACCCCTGACTGAAAAAAGGTAATGGACATACAGTGAGTGAGTGAGTGAGTGAAAATTGCTTACGCCACATCAGCAATTTTGCAGCTATTCGCAGCGAAATGGACATACAGAGATGCAACATATATATTGACACCTGTATTGACATCAGCAATGACAAGTGTATCACCAAGAAGTCACCTCACACGCTCATCACCTGCAGGTAACCAAACTGGTCTAGCTAGTTTAGGTAGTATGCATGTTTACAAAAACAACCATCCACATAAACTAATGTAGATATGAAATGCCCCTTGTGTGAACTCAGTCGTGGCATCTGGAAGGATGAAAACACATGAACGTGACTTTAACAAAGGTGGATCACAAACTGAAGCAGTCCTTATAAAATATTTGAATTGGTACAAGCTGCAGTTATATTTTACATGCTGCAGTTATATTTTATTACACTTTTAGAAATATCCCATTTACTTCCCCACAGGTGACATGAAAGAGGGTGTGCCACGACCCAAGCGGACAAATGGGTTTCTAAACCAACCTGTGAACATAGTGAATGCTTGATTAATAATAAACCACTAGGCCATCTCCATGCCTGGAAGAACATCCAAAGTCTTTTAAAGTTATTGTTCCGAAGATCTCATGGTGGTGGGATAACCTAGTGGTTAAAGCGTTTGCTTGTCACACTGAAGACCTTAGAGTTCGGTTCCCCATATGGGTAAATGCGTGAAACCCATTTCTGGTGTCCCCTGCCATGTTATTGCTTGAATACTGCTCAAAGCGGTGTAAAACCATAGTCACTCACTCACTCTTTCCAAACATCTCAGTAAGATCTAAAATGTTATCAAGAACACATTGCAGATCAGTACCATAACTGATATGTATATCCCTGAAAGGAGATCCAGGTGAGAAATGATCTTCATCAACTATGATTACACAAGGCCATTTAGAAAGTGGTCAAATGTAACTTATATTACATTTGGGATTACACTACAAAAGTACTAGAATCTGTAAATCCCAAGTGTAATCCTAAATTTAATATATGTTCATCAACTATGTTGTTAGATTCAACCAGTGTTACTTGTCCATATTTCCCCAATTGCACTGGGCCTCCTTTCACGAAGCACTAAGGTGATCGTAAGTCACTAAGGTAACCTTAGTGCAATGTTAAAGAATGGGAGTTAAGGTTAACCTTAGTAAAGGTTGCTGCGTGAAAGGAGCCCCAGGTCAGTGCAAACAAACAACACAAATTATATGCATTTTGGATATATATATTATTTGTTATGTTTGTTTCATTCTCAAGTCCATATTCACATGAACATTTAGTTAGTACAGTTTCAACACCTATGTTTAAACTTCAACAGTAAACCCCTATTTCAACAAAAACATTAACTATTCACCTATTTCAGGAACAAGTTTCAACAATGTTGAACTAAAACATGTACACCAACACCTTAATTTCACCAACACTTTAAACAACAATAAACACTGTAGTTTCAACAACAGATTTAACAACACTTAAGTTTCAACAACAAGGTATGTGAGCACCTGTCACACACACAGTGAGACCCAGATGAATCAGGGTGTTTCTGCAATTCCCATACCCGGGCAGCAATGATACAAGTCACCTGTCACACACACAGTGAAACCCAGATGAATCAGGGTGTTTCTGCAATTCCCATACCCGGGCAGCAATGATACAAGTCACCTGTCACACACACAGTGAAACCCAGATGAATCAGGGTGTTTCTACAATTCCCATACCCGTGACACAATGATACAAGTCACCTGTCACACACACAGTGAGACCCAGATGTATCAGGGTGTTTCTGCAATTCCCATACCCAGGCAGCAATGATACAAGTCACCTGTCACACACACAGTGAGACCCAGATGTATCAGGGTGTTTCTGCAATTCCCATACCCAGGCAGCAATGATACAAGTCACCTGTCACACACACAGTGTGACCCAGATGCATCAGGGTGTTTCTGCAATTCCCATACCCAGGCAGCAATGGTCAGGGGTGGAAATAACCCATTGCCCGACGCCCAAGTCCAGTGTTTTTTTCTGTCGGGCAAGCAAATTTGTATATCACACTGTACCGGTGTCCAGTTGACTTTCCAATGTTAATTATGTTGTTTATTAAAAAATCAGGTGAGACCCAGATGAATCAGGGTGTTTCTGCAATTCCCATACCCGGGCAGCAATGATACAAGTCACCTGTCACACACACAGTGAGACCCAGATGAATCAGGGTGTTTCTGCAATTCCCATACCCGGGCAGCAATGATACAAGTCACCTGTCACACACACAGTGAGACCCAGATGAATCAGGGTGTTTCTGCAATTCTCATACCCGGGCAGCAATGATACAAGTCACCTGTCACACACACAGTGAGACCCAGATGAATTAGGGTGTTTCTGCAATTCTCATACCCGGGCAGCAATGATACAAGTCACCTGTCACACACACAGTGAGACCCAGATGAATCAGGGTGTTTCTGCAATTCCCATACCCGGGCAGCAATGATACAAGTCACCTGTCACACACACAGCGAGACCCAGATGAATCAGGGTGTTTCTGCAATTCCCAAACCCGGGACACAAGGATACAAGTCACCAGTCACAGCACTGCAACTCTACACCTATCTAGAAATCTGAACAATGAAAGTAGTCCTGAGTACCAGGCACCACCACCAAAACATTAACATGTCAAACATTACATAGGAGGTCAAGGTCAGTCTGGAGTCAGATTTGCATTTCTCATTTAGCTTATATAAATGCCATGACATCACAAAGGAGACATATGCCATTCACGCATGTTTAACCTCAGATGGAACCTCAAAAATATACAAGACAATAACCATGTATGTAGCATTGCTTAAGATTTCTGTTTTCAGTTCACTCTTTTGTGCCTGGCATTATTCCCATAGAAAGATATGCATTGAATGACATATAATATTTGCAAGGCAAACACATTTGCAAAACCTCGCCTTTCTTTGATCAATACTAAGAATAGCCGTCCTCCTGAAACTTCAGTCAATACACGATTCACACTCTACATTTGTTGAAGAGCTTTCTAAACGTCTCTTTTGTCCCCTGTACACAGAAGGTGAGTTCACACACACCTGCTTGTCACACAGCATGATACAGTAGCGGGAGCACTTTCCAGCAATCTATTCATAAGAAATGTTTTGGCAACACTGCTGTAACAAAGTGGGGTTACCAGAATGCATGGTCTTAACCACACGCTCAACTGGCATCTTACCATAATCTGCTCCTCATGCAGTCTGTTAGTGACCTGACAAGGGTCCACTTTAACCTGTTTTAGTGTCCATGGTGTAGTGGATAAAGCATTAGCCAGAGTGAGTGAGTGAGTGAGTTAATATTTAACGTCACATCGGCAATATTTCAGCCATATCGTGACTCCAGAGTGAGTGAGTCACAGTTTCATAGCTGGACAAGTCAAACCATTCACCTTGATACTCGTTTTCCTGCCTTGTGGGGGCGGTGGGGTAGCCTAGTGGTTAAAGTGTTGGCTTGTCACGCCGAAGACCCGGGTTCGAATCCCTACATGGGTACAATGTGTGAAGCCCATTTCTGGTGTTCCCCGACATGATGTTGCTGGAATATTGCTAAAAGCGGCGTAAAACCAAACTCACTCAGTCAGTCCTGCCTTGTGACTTGCATCAGAGTGAGAAAGGGACACCAGAAATAGGCTTCAAACATTGTACCCATGTTGAGAATCGAACCTGGGCATTGGCGTGGCAAGTGAACGCTTTAACCACTTGGCTATCCCACCACCCCACCTGGCATCAGAGGATAACAATAGTACTGGTCGGCTTATGTCAATATACAGTGTCAGATTGGGGTGCGTTCAACTTTGGCATGGTGTTTTAGTTGGCTCGCACGGAACAAATGGCATTTGTCGTGTTGGGGCTTTCTCAACAAGATACCAACTGTTCCAGGAAATGCTTGGAAAAACGTTTTGTTAGTTGTTTAACACCGCACTCAGCAATATTCCAAATATACAACGGCGGTCTGTAAATGATTGAGTCTGGACCAGACAGTCTGGTGATCAACAACATGAGCATCGATCTCTGCAACTGGGATATGATGATGTGTCAACCAAGTCAGCGAGCCTGACCACCCGATCCTATTAGTTGCCTGTTACGACAAGCATGGGCTACTGAATACCAATTCAAACCTGGATTTTCATGGATGCTTCAGAATGTTGAAAAAATAATATTTAGGGGCATACTGTTAATTAATAAAATATCTGGTTTTGCAATTAATAGCTAAAAAAAATACAGTGACCACACCAAATCCCGCTGTAGAATATCAAATGTTCTTTCAACATGTTCATCTGGAAGAGAATTGGACTCTGTTGCCATGCAACTGATTCATGTATCTAAGATAATCCTGACATGCTAGTTACCGCAGTTACTTGCTGGCCATGCTGAGACTAATGAATTACAAACCACTCCACTGAGGAAACAAATCACTGAAAAACCAAATGAATCCGGCCCTGACATGGTTGTTTGTGAAAGAAATGACATCAGTAACTAGTTCACAGACAGCGAACCCACCTGGGAGAACTAGACACCAGCAGCAACAATGCTTGACGGGCTGCGGTGATTGGATCTCGCCCTACCTGTTCTGATGACCTGGTTTCTGTCAGGGTCATCTGTCAATCTTTCTCACCTGTAGCGTGACAGGTAGATCAAGCAGAACCTTTCCAAATGTCCGAATTGAAATTATGGATATACTACTGGTTCTGTCACACCATTTGAACCAATGTCCACTTAAAACAGACAAGAGATAGGTGACTGATTATTAGAGCAGAAAGCTGAGCAGTGAAAATAACTTCCTATTTTCTCAATCACACCATACACACCATGCATTATAACAGCCCAGAGATAGGTAGCTGGTTATTAGAGCAAGACCGACAGTGTATGTAAAGGATAATATACAGCTTGGAAGTTTGCTCTAGACAGGAAGACCTGAGGAAGGTGATACCTGAGCTAATGACAACCCCTGGGTGTTGACGATGAGCTGGTTACTGACTTACCCCCAACTAGGTTCCGCATGGACTAATATGGTGATAGTTATATAATGATCATGACAATTGCAAGTAAAACTTGTTCTGCATGACAGACACAAAAAACCATTCTGAAGGTGGGATACATACTTTTGTTAGGAGTCAGAATTCTCTTTAGGTCACTGCTTGAAAACTTCTTCTTTTCAGAAAATCAAACATGTTCAGCAAAAAGAATTAGTTTTACATGTAACACTTGAGGCAAAATAATAATTTTTTCTTGGATTCTTTTCCTTTGGAAAAGTCCAGTTAACTTAAATATTGTATAGGTATTGGTCAATTTTGAATTTTCATAGATATTCCCTTCATGCTGTACCTTGGTTTAATTCCCCACATGTGGAAAATGTGCGAAGAACTACTGTAGTGAGTAAGTGAGTTTGGTTTTATGCCGCTTTTAGCAATATTCCAGCAATGTCACGGCGGGGAACACAAGAAATGAGCTTCACGCATCATACTCATGTAGGGAATCGAACTTTGGCGTGACGAGCGAACGCTTTAACCACCTAAGGCTACCCCACGTGGCAGAAAAACTACTGTAAAATTGCTGTCAAAACAGTGTCAAACCATACTGACTCACTAACTTGAGGATTAACATACAGCAAGGTTCATACTAATACAACATTTGGTTGTCCTAATCTCAAAACTGACCACACATATCATGATGACATTCTTTGTCTTGTCGAACTGATTGTCACCATAGTTTGATAGTGAAGACCCATTGTATTAACTAACCTCTGCTTTGTCAAATAAAGGACCCACTTCAGCCTGAGAGTGAAGATCAAGGCTTATGCCATCTTAACTAACCTCTGCCTCGTCCAGTAAAAGCCTCCTTACAACCTAATGATGAAGATCAAGGCTTATGCCATCTTAACTAACCTCTGCCTGTATCCTTACAACCTAATGATAAGATCAAGACCCACTCTCAGCCTGAAGATCAAAGGCTTATGCCATCTTAACTAACCTCTGCCTCGTCCAATAAAGGACCCACTTCAGCCCGAGAGTGAAGATCAAGGCTTATGCCATCTTAACTAACCTCTGCCTCGTCCAATAAAGGACCCACTTCAGCCTGAGAGTGAAGATCAAGGCTTATGCCATCTTAACTAACCTCTGCCTCGTCCAATAAAGGACCCACTTCAGCCCGAGAGTGAAGATCAAGGCTTATGCCATCTTAACTAACCTCTGCCTCGGTCAATAAAGGACCCACTTCAGCCCGAGTGAAGATCAAGGCTTATGCCATCTTAACTAACCTCTGCCTCGGGTCCAATAAAGGACCCACTTCAGCCCGAGAGTGAAGATCAAGGCTTATGCCATCTTAACTAACCTCTGCCTCGTCCAATAAAGGACCCACTTCAGCCCGAGTGAAGATCAAGGCTTATGCTCTTAACTATCTGCCTCGTCCAATAAAGGACCCACTTCAGCCCGAGTGAAGATCAAGGCTCATCTTAACTAACCTCTGCCTCGTCCAATAAAGGACCCACTTCAGCCCGAGAGTGAAGATCAAGGCTTATGCCATCTTAACTAACCTCTGCCTCGTCCAATAAAGGACCAATAAATCAAAGACCATCTTACTTCTGCCTCGTCCTAATAAAGGACCCACTTCAGCCGAGAGAAGATCAAGGCTTATGCCATCTTAACTAACCTCTGCCTCGCCTCGTCCAATAAAGGACCCACTTCAGCCCGAGAGTGAAGATCAAGGCTTATGCCATCTTAACTAACCTCTGCCTCGTCCAATAAAGGACCCACTTCAGCCTGAGAGTGAAGATCAAGGCTTATGCCATCTTAACTAACCTCTGCCTCGTCCAATAAAGGACCCACTTCAGCCCGAGAGTGAAGATCAAGGCTTATGCCATCTTAACTAACCTCTGCCTCGTCCAATAAAGGACCCACTTCAGCCCGAGAGTGAAGATCAAGGCTTATGTCATCTTAACTAACCTCTGCCTCGTCCAATAAAGGACCCACTTCAGCCTGAGAGTGAAGATCAAGGCTTATGCCATCTTAACTAACCTCTGCCTCGTCCAGTAAAGGACCCACTTCAGCCTGAGGACCCACTTCAGCCTGAGTGAGAAGATCAAGGCTTATGCCATCTTAACTAACCTCTGCCTCGTCCAATAAAGGACCCACTTCAGCCCGAGATCCAAAGGCTTATAGTGAAGATCAAGGCTTATGTCATCTTAACTAACCTCTGCCTCGTCCAATAAAGGACCCACTTCAGCCCGAGAGTGAAGATCAAGGCTTATGCCATCTTAACTAACCTCTGCCTCGTCCAGTAAAAGCCTCCTTACAACCTAATGGTGATGATCAATGCTTATGCTGTACACTGCATGATATGTTCAAATTCCCATTACCTACTGGCCACCGTGGCATTAAACTGTCATAATATTGATGGTTCACCAAGTTATAAGCCTGTCAATACATAGTAAGGACGCCACTATTGACTGAAGTGACTGCAGCCCTGCAACAGACACGCAGGCCACATGATCGTTATCTGTTTGACAAACATCCCCCACAGCGTGTTTCAAACATGTTCTGTGTCATTTCCCAAAATGTTCGATACAAGAGAAAAAACATAGGCTTATTGAACTTAAATTTCAAGGGAGTTTGTAGTGTTTTAGACAAAAAAATTATTTACCTTGATATCAAGTTTTAATTAACATGATTATAGTATTTTCAGTAATATATATTATCTGGATAGAAACAGCAATTTGTTTTCAAATTTAACTGTTTTTGGTCTGCAAAATCTAAAGATATTGCTTTTCATTTATTATAAAACATTTGAATATATAGGAAAATGAGAATCATAAACCAAGGTTTAAAAATCCTTCTGACTTAAGACGTAGAAATACAGGCTATAAGACAAAACAACTTGGTGAATCTACAGACTCATCGGTTAACACAAAAGATTTCAATATATATCATGATAAATACACCAATGCTCTGATTGTCAAACGCGACTATTCTAAATGACCTTTGTAACTTTTGCATTTGCACCCAAAACTTGCCTTCTTGAAGTCAGATTATTTTGTGTAATGATTTCCTACAATTACTTGATGTTATTTGTACATCGTGTGTCCGAGACAGATTCTTGCGAGATGCTTGAATTTGGCTTCTTCTGTCATCCGGTCATGCAAACATTTTCTTTTCTTTTGAAAGTTCAACTAACATGCTTAAAGGAAACTGATTGATTTTAATATTGGACAGGACAAGGTGCACAGTGTTACAACACAACAGAACTATTAAGTCATGTCATGCTCACCAGAAAATGAAAATCTTGTATATGTCACAAGAGTGAGTGAGTGAGTGAGTGAGTGAGTGAGTGAGTGAGTGAGTGAGTGAGTGAGTGAGTGAGTGAGTGAGTGAGTGAGTGAGTGAGTGAGTGAGTGAGTGAGTGAGTGAGTGAGTGAGTGAGTGAGTGAGTGAGTGAGTGAGTGAGTGAGTGAGTGAGAGTTAATGAATTTAGTTTTACGCCGCTTTTAGCAACGTAATTTAGCATTATCAGGGTAAACACCAGAAATGGGTTTCACACATTGTACCCATTTTGGGAATTGGACCCGGATTATCGGTGTGACGAGCGAATGCTTTAACCACTAGGCTACCCTGTGACCATCCTGGCATATGTTACAATAGGATGCATTTCAAAGTAATATAGATATGATTGCTTGATTGATGTTTAACACCAATCATACATATTCAAGCTACATGAAGGCAGTCTGTAATGTCTCATATCTTGACCAGAGTCTCAAGTGATCAACACTATCAGCATTGATTGTGTGGTCCTGTGGACAGAGTTCAGGTCACAATCAACTGAATGTTGGGCGCGATGAGTCCTTGGATGGGTGACTCCTAACAGTTTCTAAGACTTCAGTCCTGCCCTAAAACAAAGCACATGTGATACATGTGGTCTCACCTTAGGCCAGTGAGTTTGTTTAAAATTGCCTCAGTTCACCCAGCAGAAAATGGGTACCCGGGTGAAATAAGGCGAGATCGAGGCAATTAACCTTCCAACGCCTAACCGACAGCTTGGGTTATCTGGGGTAATAATGATCAGATTGTGCGCTTTCAGCAGGACATCTAGCCTGGAAAAGGCACATTACAAATATTCTCATTATTATTATATATGCAGTTTGGATATGATGACATACATCAACCAAATGAACAATCTGACCACCCACTATAGTACTCGCTTCATATGACAAGCACTCGTTAAGAAAGACCAATTCTAATTCGGATCATTATAACACAGATCACAATGCAAGAAGAAAATGTTCTCCTCATTCTAACTTGGACAGTTTATGCCTCTATAAGGAAAGCAGATCATAAAGCAAGAAATAAAAGAAATCTGATCTCAGAAGAAATCCGTTGAGGATTCCAGTTTGGTAAACAGTGTTAAACATGTGAGATGCAGAGGTACAGTATGGTCATATTAAGTCATTAATTCCATGTCATCAATTGCTAGCCCCTTGGCATTTCAAGTTTGAACTGGACACCAGCAATGTAAAGCTTAATCTTGGGACTGTGCTGAATGATAAGTTCATGGATGTATAGTCATTCTCTCCAAGTCTAGTGGAGTGGACAGTAGTCTCTAAGGATGCCAATCTTTTAAGGTGGACAGCCTGTTCTCATTATTCCTGTTATCTACAAATCATTAGATGAACTAACACACATTGCCTACAACAATGCTATTACTGTACACAGAGCTCTGTCACATAGAAGGACTATTGTATGTAGCATTTACAGACAACTACAAATACCCTGTATAAGTGACAGATACATACAGATAGAGTGACCATCTGTATCTACAGTAAAACAATATATAGGAAGTTAAGCAGTAGATCCATCCATAGTTAATTCCGTAAGTCTTGACTCATCAGTGACACGAGAAACAGCTGTGTACAAGGTCATATTTGAGGAATCAATAGCATCATCATAATATGTCGTGGCACAAGACGTATCACCGTCTTGTGGTAGTAGGGCGTGGTTTCATAAACAGAGATCATAAACATCCCGTGCACTTGTTACACAACTGTCTGCATATCTTCCAGTCTGATTGTTTACATTGAAACTGATAGTGGTGAATATGATAGTGCAAATAAAGCTTCCCACTGCAAAATCCTTTCAACAAAATGTCAAACACTGAGCCGATGACAATGGGCTAGGATAATCTCAGATTATTCTTTGTTCCAAGAAAAGGGGTGGGTGGTAGTTGTTTCCGCCATTTCTGAAAATGACCCCATTTTTGTGATGGATCCATTGTTGTAACCAGACAGAACACTCTGATAATAGACAATCTGTATGTTTCTCATCCTCAGCCTTTCTTAAATGACCATAATGTGCAGGATACAAGTTATTATGGGTTATCATGTTCCGAAACAAATAATTCCACCTTCATACACAAATATGTACCTCATCTTATCATGATCATGAGAATATTTGAAGTATGGATAAATTTCTTCCATCTTTTAGTCCACTGCTCTCCATCTCTAAACATTAAACACCATCCGTTTGCTGTTTAATGCTGCACTCAGAAATAATCAACCCTGGACCAGACAATCCAGTGATTGACATCATGATCATCAATCCACTGAATTGAGATAATATGACATGCATCAAGCAAGACAGTGAGTCTGACCATCCAATCTGGTTAGTCATCTCTCACAACAAGCTTAAGGATGGGTTGCCGAGGACAAATAATATCTTCATGAGTCCATAGACACAAATACACAATGTTTGTTTGTTGTTTAACGCTGCACTCAGCAATATTCCGCTGTATGGCGGTGGTCTGTAAATAATTGAGTCTGGACCAGACAAATCAGTGATCAACAGCATGAGCATCAAATTACGCAATTGGGAACCGGTGACATGTGTCAACCAAGTCAGTGAGTCTGACCACCCGATCCCGTTAACGACGCCTCTTACGACAAGCATGAGTTGCTGCCCAAGATCAATTCTAACCCAGATCTTCATGGGTCCATCCGTTGAGTTAATGTGAAAATATACCTCGGGAAGTCACAATATATGAGTGTGACCATGGGACAACTAGTCAAAACTTGTGAACCATTATACACTGTTCTGCAACATGAGAGCAGCATATCACACATGTTTAGCATGGCATGGACAATTGAGCTGAAGTAGTAGGGTCGTTAAACAGATTGTTCACAAATTGTTTGCGAGTTCATCCAGGGGACACTTTTCCAAAACCGATGTGGACAATCACTCTCAGTCATGTACTGACGTTTGTGCTGGCCAAACATAACAGGCATTATATCACACTGTTTTGAAAGTAAGACAATTCCACTACCTAACCATGCTGACAGTCTGCATACAGACAAAGACATCCATGAACAGTAAAATCTATGCTGTTCACAGTTAACCATTTTATGTATATCACAAATTGACAGCACTGTCAAATTGTGTATCACACTTCATTCAGTGTGTAGCATGACCACGTTGGCCAAAGATGAAAAGGGTCAACTTATTATTTCATATTTGCTTATTAATATGTGTCAATCACCTGTGTCTTGTAGAATTTCATGTGCACCTGTTGAATTTTATATGTTTGTTTGTTAATTGTTTAATGCTGCACTCAGCAATATTCCAGGTATATGATGGCCGTTCGTAAATAATCGGGACCAGACAAACCAGAGGATCAACAGCACGAGCATCGATCTAGGCAATTGGGATACGATGCTCTTTTATATGGAATAGTAAGTGAGGGGAAGGTTTTACAGTGCTTTTAGCATGCTTAGGAATGTTTGAGCAGTATCAAGGTTGGTTGCAAACAAGAAATGGCTTCAAAAGTGGGGAACTGAACCCGAGTCCTGAAGAGCAAACACTTTAATCACTGGGCCATCCCATCTTCCCGTACATCAGGTGAAGCCTTCCATGAAAGGCAGCTGAGTGTAGAGTCAGTGAGTGAGTATGGTTTTACGTTGCTTTTAGCAATATTCCAGCACTATCACGGCGGGGAACACCAGAAATGGTCTTCACACATTGTACCCATGTGGGGAATCAAACCTGCGTCTTCAGCGTGACGAGTGGACGCTTTAACCACTAGGCTATGCCACAAAACGAGCTGACTATGGAGGCCAAGAGACTCGTGAACATAATGAATATATAATGGTATATAGGAAACAGGTTTCCTACTTCTGTTTTTAGATTGTTACCACAAGTGTCAGAGAGAAAGATAATACTATAGATTTCATAATTACAAAAATGTTTGTTTCAGAGAATTAATTTTTTTTATGTATTTTGTGTAATCTCACAAGATCATAAGCCCAATCCTGTTCCTTCTTGTCTATGAGCCTCATCCAGAGATTTAGCACTTATTTAAGCTTCACTGGTTTCTTTAAACCATATTCAGTCAAGTAATAAAGTAATAAAGTAAATCAGTAATAAAGAAAGAAATGAATTAGAAAGCTGTCCACAATGGACATTGAACTAAATTGATGGAAGAAAGGAAGTAGGACCAACACGTCAATTGTTCTGTTAATCACAAAGAATAACTTAGCCATGATGGGTCATTACAAACACTGACACAAATCAGTGAGGCAAAGTACAAATCATACCATCAAGCTCCGTGGCACGTGGTAATGTAATGGTACACATACAGGCAACATCATTGTTGTTTTAGGCGATGCAATCTTCCACCATGGCAAGGTCAGTCCCGGAATGGAGAGCCATGAATGACCAGCGAACAATCAACGGTCAAATAATGAGTGTTTCAAGGTTTAGGGTGATCATCAGTGGCAGTAACGATCAGCCAGATACAGGTAAAACTGGCAGGGAACACAGAACACTTGTTTAGTTTCACCTGGACAGGTGGCGTGTTAACGTCCAAACAGGCCCAGCGGGATAGGCTCACATCAGATTTTCATTCTGGCCAGACATTCTCAAAACATTTGTACTGCATGTGTTGTTTAGTCAGTGCCCTCTTCAAACCCTCGTCTAACATTGTTTTTGTGTTCAGTTAGAACAGTTCCGACGCTGCTTAAATCTCCCACTTCTCTTTTTGTTGTACCGCTTTTGAAGATTCAGAGATTTCCTAACATCTTATAAATAATGCATAATTTGAAGACAGTTGTAGCTTGGTGGCAGCTCATATGAATGTTTTTTACAACAAATATGATGCTTGGAAACACACCATTTGTTTCAAGAAAAGCTGAATATTTGTGTTAACACTGCAAAATGTTTAATCATTAATCAATCTTATTTTATTTCAGTTATTCCACAGAAATATGCATGACAGTTTTAATAATTTCATACTTTTCTGGCATTTTTGCTCAAAGTTACTTTTCTGGTATTTATCAAGATATCTATTGATATTTATATGATTTAGTAAAGAATCATTGATCTCAATGATCGGTTATATCAATAGCCAGTCCTAGTCACCATGGCCACTGTTGTCAACTTGTACGGTATGTTACAAGCTTAAATAGGGCATCACATGAACAGATACAAAGTAGAAGTCACTTGAAACAGCATTTAAACAGAAACATTTCAAACACATTCTTCATTTGGTGAAAAAAAACAACAGACTGAGGAATGAAAATATAATGATTACCGAAAGACAATTCTCAATACTGAACGTAAATAACCACTTGTGAGTAATCAATCGATGACAGTCATCCGACGCAGTAGCCTCGTGGTTGAAGCGTTTGCTCGTCAGTCCCGACGGATGGTTCAATTCCTCACTTGAGTACACTGTGCAAAGCCTATATTGGTTGACCCAATCATGGCATTGCTGGAATATCACATAAAGCATGGCTCACGCTCTCTCAAACACTTATCTAGAGCCACACCTATCACGTTCATCATTAGGACAGATCGTGGAACAAAGTATTCAATTATTTAGCATGTTTAGACAGTTTCTGTTGACATTCAGTTGCCTGGGTGAGTTGACTCATATCATGCATCTAACTCTCCAGATCGACTGTCAACAGAACTGAAAAAAATATCTAAGTGAAATTCTGCAGTTCACAGAAAGCAGGTCAATCAATACAACGGTATATAGCACAGAAGATGTCAGACCTGCATCGTGTCATCACAGGGATTATATAGGCTTGATCAACATGCTCAATGGCCAATATTTGGCTGAAGACTGCGGGAAATGTCAGTAAATATTCCCTAACTACAATAAAATATTTAGCTATTTGTATTTGTTTGATTATGACATGTTATTATTCTGACATATCAAAGGAGGTCAGTATTTCACAGAAACCAGTCAGGACAAACATAGGGCAAACAGGATTTTACTGCTCAGTTTTACATTACTGCATTTAATGTACAGGTAAAATACAATGTTTAAATATGAATTACAGAACATATAAAGTTTTTAAAATCCATCTTTTTGAACAAGCATTTTTCTCCATGGATTTGCGGAGGCAAAATGGTTTTGAATGTTAGACAGTCCCTGAATGGATGATAGCACTCTTCCTACACACTATCACTGCCCACTGTCAGGAGACATTGTGGCCAACTAATTCACACAGTATCCAGACTTGCTTCCAAACCTCCATACTCACTGAAGTGGAAACTCAACTTGGCCCAGTTATATTAATTTATTATTATTATTATTATTATTATTAGATATTTATATAGCGCACATATCTACGCACTAGTGCATGCTCAGGGTGCTGGTATTTTTCTCCCTCGATCATTGGATGTCAATGTCAATCCCTGATTAAGTTATCTCTCTTTGCAAGGTTATTACCTTTGAAAATGTATGAGTGAGTGAGTGAGTTTAGTTTTACGCTGCACTCAGCAATATCCCAGCTATATGGCGCCGGTCTGTAAATAATGGAGTCTGGACCAGACAATCCAGTGATCAACAGCATGAGCATCAATCTGCGCAATTGGGAACCGATGACATGTGTCAACCAAGTCAGCGAAACTGACCACCCGATCCCATAAAACTAAACTCACTCATTCACTTTTTAGAGTATTATATACACATATATACACGATAAATGTGGTCTGAACTTTCTTTTATGCGTAATACTATCAGCTGGCAGGTGTATTTATCATGTTTAAAGCTTTCCTGCCCAAACATAATTAATAGTCCGCTAACCTTACCTTTGGCACACAGATTTTAGCGATTTAATTTGCTTGAGTATGATAGCCGATGGTTTGTCATGAACGTAGGTGAGTATCTGTCAAACATTCCGTCAGTGTTGACATTCAATCATCTGATGTTATCCCCATGACGGGAACGCGAATCTCGTCATGAAATGACAGGATAACAATGAAAGGAAAAATCAATATTTGTGATGTCAAACAGTAATACTGATTTTTCTAGTTAGGTCAAAGGATACAAATAGCATATATATCTAATTTTCATCATCTGCTTAAAACTGGGCGTCAAAAGTAAGGTTCACAGACTATAGATGAAACCATGTACAAACAGAGACATTTGAAAATATTCAAGATGGCTGCTTGGCCATTAAGTCTGTAATGATCTACATGAAGGTCTACAGACAGGAAGTACATTACAAGGGATCAGTGGCTCCTTGGATGACACTGGCCCACACATCCCGTCCATGCTTCTGGCGGATTGGGATATGACACTCCTTCATTTCACATGCATCCAGCCCCTGGATGATGCGAAATACCTTTCTCACTTACTGAACGAGAACACCTCTTCGTTGAAGAAATGGTCCAGTTAATTGTGTTTCCCTAGGCTTGAGTCATTAGTCGAAACATCCAACTTCCTGTCACCATGGTTACACTCTAACACTACTCTCTTGTCTCCAACTTGTTACTAAGTAAACATCTTGGAATTTTGTACCCACTTAAAAAATAACGTAAAAACAACTAAAAAACAAATGTGTTAAGACAACTGCTTTTTTCTGTCCATCCCTCCTCCATTCTTCCAACAGCAGCTAGTGCCTGGCACAACGTGGTGGTGTTTGCATGTTGGTACAGGCACTTACTGAGATGATCTTTTATCAATATTATGTCTTCACCTTATTCATACAACCTGTCATGGGAATGAGGTTACACAAGCTCTGCATATCACAGTAAAAACTGAAAAACTTCCATGGAAATTTAAATTACCTGAAGCTTGTCATGACGACAATGGGCTGTGTTTCAACTGGAACCTGTCACAGCCTAGCCCAGACAGGGAGTCTTTAAGCAAGACTAACCCTTTATCATGTTTAGACCAACAACAAACAGGTTTTTATGGTTTCCTGATTAACCCAATTTGGATCTCGAGAGTTCATTTTCTTTAAAAAATGTTTGTTATTTTTTCTGAATGCTAGCTCCAGTATTTCTTTCGTTAAAAAGCATGACAACTACGCCACAGGTATGTTAAATCACCCTACTTTCATAACATGTACATTAAATGTACATATATGCCTTGAAATGTGTTGCTAACTACAATAAACTATTCAAAACAAATCTCCTCCTGCTTCAAAATGTTATTTAAAAAATATAAAACTCTAATAATTAAAACATAGTGGACATAGAAACATGAGCTGGTGAGTTCACAACTCTCTTGACAATGGCTAGCAACATAGCATTCACATCACACGGACAATATTGCCAAGATGAATCCACTTACAAAAAAGTATCTCTTTGATGCGAAGCTTAATATTGAATTTATTGCCAACAGTTATGTTTTAAATTACTAATGAACTGCATACTAAATGATTTAGATGCATAAAAATGCATGAAGCATGCCAAAAGCCCAAGGTCATCTATTGAAATGCTACATGGACTATGGTCTCCATGACTGCGTTAATGTTAAATTTCCTCTGATAATTTAACTGGCCTTCAGTTCATACTACATTGCTGATCATAATGAACAAGATCACAAGAGGAGTACCTCATGCTTTAGGACATCTTTAGATCTTGTTACACTAATGGCAACATTATGGTTGAATTATGGTGGTCCAATTAATTGAAATAATCGAAGATTGGTCTCAAGTACTAAATGACCAAACAATTGATCATGTTTTCATATAATTGAAAACAAACAATTTTGGAACACTTGTTTGCATTAACAATATTTTTCACAAGGTTGGTTGTGTCTGTGTCCTTAACTACTGGTTTGTTCAAAGTCATGATTGAATTTATCTTGAAGACTCAAGGAAATTTATGTTCCTTAACATACTGGTCGTCCTTTCAAGATGTGAAATTTGCAAATGCATTTTGTGCAATTTGCAAAAAGAACTACGTGTTTTTTCTTTATTTTTGTGCCCTAACAAACATAACAGGAACATTGATAAAAGGTGCTAACCAACTATTTTCAATGATTGATTGGTTGTAATAAACTAATCATCAATCATGAGATTTTAACCAATTCCCAACACTTTTGAATTGCAATTAATTGCAGTAATTATATATTTATTGCAATATGTTTACATAATGCATGCCTACTTCCATCTGAAATTTGATTCGACGATCAAGTTTTCTTTTTTTGGTATGACATGGATTATTTCATAGACTTCTCACGCACTGACAACTTCGCTGTGACATTTTGCTAGATGTTGCTTTGGCCACAACACATATGTAAATTTGCATCATAAAAGGCATGGCAGCCCCTAAATCAAAGAACCCTGAGCGTGTCAAGAAAACATTAACATCATAATAAGCTTTTGTTATTATGGTCACAATACTTTACTTATCTAGGCCAAAACAAATATTATTGAACAGCTAACTTTCACAGTATGGAATAGCTACATGATTGATGCATTATGCTTCAGGTTTAGCTTGCATCAAGAAACAGCATGTTTGCAGGCAGTGTTTACATGTTAAATCATCAGTGTCTGAGGCCAGACAAAATTATATGTGTAAATTAAGAAGGAAAGTATGAAAGATTTTTGAGCTTGCAAAGTCCCACGCCAAGATTATCAGCATTCCAATGCTGACCTGGAAGACGCCAATAATGAACCTAATTCACACACTTCCCTTGAGTGAGTGAGGCATAAAAAAGAACACTACAACATTATAACCACCTCTGAATTCTACCTTCTTACTTGCTGAAACACTGGTTAAAGTGGAGTAAAGTGAAGCCTAACTTGATTAACAGCTGATAAGTTCAAGGTCACCAGAGACTTCCTCATGTAGAAGACAGATGGTACTGTCACATGAGGCTGGCTGATGTCAGTTCATCCTGGATGTGTCCACATCCTCATCTGTCACATACCTCCTCCAGATATACCTGTCTACCAGGTACATACTTGGTCAGACCCTATCATCCCTCCTCTGTCCACTACTGGTCATTATTCATGGTATCACAAGGTCATTGCTAATGGGCCGTAGTATAACTGTCATACCTGACCGGTTCACATGCTACTTAGGAACTAGATGGATGGGTTTATTCCTGCATCTAATAGCTTGGATGAAGCTGTGGGCCTACACAGTCACTAAACCTCAATCCACATTACGTACACAAACACAAGGACAGTTCCATCATTTGCTTGTGGCATAATGTCAGACAATTACAAATGTTTAGGATTAATTACAGATCGACCAGTCCAACCAGAAATGTGAGGGGATTTAGATAATGTGTATGAGTGATGTGTGATTCACCCACTTTATATGTCTGTCCATTTATTTGACAGACCGAATGAAATTTATTAAGAAGTCAAAAGTTCAGTAGGATTTAAACATCACAATAAACTGAAGCTATGAATAGAAGTCAGAAGAGATATACACCGACTTTCATTCTGAAATACAAGGACATATGATTCAGTTTGTAAAATGACGGAGATATTTAAGCATGTAAATTGTAAACTGCCCAAGTGAAAATTTCCCTCATTCCACACACTGAGTGAAGACCTTGAATAACATATATATTTGAATGCAGGTATTTACTCGGGGTCTGTCAGTCTGACATGTGAAGATCTGGGTTAGAATTGGTCTTCAGCTACCCATGCTTGCAACTACGGCAGGTGGTCAGGTTCGCTGACATAGTTGCCACATGTCATCATATCGATGCTCGTGTTGTTGATCACTGGATTGTCTGGTCCAGACTCAAGTGTTTATAGACCGTTGCCAAGGAGCTGGCATATTGCTGAGTTTGGAGTTAAACAAACCAACCAACAAACCAAAGTAGGTCTTTTAGTTGTGACTCTTGGAGATGATCATTAATTAATGTTGCCCGGGGGTCTCATGCATGAAATAGAGGGACCCAGTGCCAAGAGTTTAACCAACAACAAATTGAATGTGTGAAACTTAACGTTTATCATAGGCATTCAGAGTGTGGTTTGAAAAAAATGTATATGACTGAGTGAAGAAAATCAGACATGTCCAGGGGCCCGTTCCTCAAAGCGATCGTTACTTAGCGCTACAACTGTCATATTTCTATGTTAATGTTAATGTATGGGAGTTATGGTGGGAGTTATGATCACCATAGTGCTACAATTACTTTGTGTGGGGCGAAGTAATATTGTTTGGCACATGTTACCATAGCAACAAATGGAAAGGTTGCAATAATTCAAACATACTTTTTTGTATCCTCTGGTACTCATTCTCTATTTTTATGTGTAAAAGTTGTATTATTTTGTTTCCGGTTAAACCAAGTGCTTTTGCAAGGCCAAGAATGTCTAACATTGGGAGTAAATAACTTTTTGCAAGTATTACATGGTGAGGGAAATGTATGGGCAGGTGTTTGTGTTATTGTGAACTAGCCAGCTTTCTCACTGGAGTCTTAAAACAGGAAATTCATAGTTGTACTAAAAATGAAAATAAAAAAAAACCATGAATATTTTATGAAGCATATAACCTTTGAGTGGAAGGACATAAGGGGAATATATACTATGTTTATTTGTGTCCAGCTATGAATCCCTGTGGATGTGGGCTGTGACAAACAGTAGTCCTGAACAGCTCCTGAAATAATGTACGGGCATATGACAAGCGGCAAGTGTTGTTGTTCTAATAAAGTGAGTGAGTGAGTGAGTTTAGTTTTATGCCGCTTTTAGCAATATTCCAGTAATATCACAGTGGGGGACACCAGAAATGTGCAATTTTCGTACCCATGTATAAATGTCTTCATCGTGACGAGTGAACGCTTTAACCACTATGCTACCCTACCGCCCCTGTTCTAATAAAAGAGAATGAGTTCATCTTGAGTTTTCAACATGCTGCCGTGAAATGACATTTAAAGTCCCATGCAGGACTATTGCAGTTATATAGCAAGTTACACACAATCATGTGTGGTGGTCTGTCTCAAGATGCAGGTTCTTTAGGTCAAATGAGTGAGTGAGAGTAGTTTCATGCCACCTTTAGCAATATTCTAGCAATAACACACAGGGGACACCAGAAATGGGTTTCACACGTTGTACTCATGTTGGGAATCGAACCTGGGTCTTAAGCATGATGAGCAGGCACTTTAACCACTGGGCTACCCCAACATAACTGAGATACAATAACATAGATACCCATTCCGACACAGTACACTGAAAGAGCTGTGCAGTTCATGTTTTATCCCCTTAATGGCTAGCACTAGGCAAGGTAACAACAATTACCATATGTTTACATCTTCACACACAACCCCAACTGGGGGTCGAACAACCGACTATCTGCTCCATGGTGAGATGGTATGAGTGAATATGGTTTGACATCGCTATTAGCAATATTCCAGCAATATCATGGAACATGACACCTGAAATGGACTTCATATATAGTACCCTAGTGGAGAATCGAACCCGGGTCTTCAGCGTGACGAGCGGACGCTTTAACCACTAGGCTACCCCATCACGCCATATGGTGAGATGGAGGCAGTCTTGCATATGATCACATGACCCTGCCAGTGTGTGTGTTATTCTACTTGCATGTTGAAAACAGTTGTAAATGTAGAAGGCATGTGAGTAAGTAAGAGATGACAGTCGCTTGGGGCAGTGTGCACAAGGGACGGGCTTGCATGGGTGATGCACTCAACTGGAACAGTGTCACACGCACTGCCTCAGGCTTCGTGTGTTGTAAACAAGCCTGTCTGTGGTGGAGAACTACCTGTCCAAAATACTGGCATGTACCACGCTGAAGGGCCACCACTTGTGACAAATGCATTACACTATCTGTTATTTTAAAAGGCATTGCAGATCATAAAAATGAAACCATATTAAAGAACGTACATCAGTATATAAGCAAATCTAAACGATTCCAGTAAACTCCTCTCTATACACCTTTCGTATTATAAGATTTCCCCTGAACTGTCAATCTTTTTCTGTCTCTGTTTCTAATAACTGCTTGTGATGTAATTGTTATTGTATATCTTTGGAGAGGGGTTTTATAAGTTGTAAGAACTTGTCCCTGATCCTTTTCACTTTGTGAATAAAATATGTTTAAACTAAACAAATGCATGTTCAACACTTCTGTGTGTATTAGTCGTACCAAAACACTACTTGGTGTATGTTTGTCTTTTTGTTTAACATCTCACTCAAAAATATTCCAACTGTATGATGGAGACTGGACCAGACAATCCTGTGATTAATATTTTGAGTAATGATACTCCTTATCTGTGATGATAAGAGTATACCCAATAGAAACATGTTTCACTGATAACATCAACATATATCACATCATCAATATAACATTGTGAGTCACAGGATGAGCACCATATAGATCAGGGTTGCCTGGAACTGGTTCCTGGACTGCCTCCATGACTGGAGGTTTCACTATTGAGTTGAGGTGGACATGATTCTGGTATAGGGATGTTTACAAGATCTGGGCCTAAAATTTCGAAGCTCTCTTAGCACTAAGATAGTCATAAGTGCCATATATTAACATTAACTTACGACTATATTAGCTTAGAGAGGTTCGAAAATCTAGGCCATGGTCTTATGTCACATACCATGCATTTTTGTTGGTAATAAAATACCTGTTTTAGACTAAAGTTAATTCAACAGCAACGGTGTCAATGTACTAATTTTTTGTATATTTTAGGGAATACACTCTATATGTTTTGACACTGCTCACTTCGAAAACCTTTTATCGTAATTTATCTTAATGCATAATGATGTATTACAGAAACATCCCAAGAGAGACTACCTCACGGCCTAGTGCCAACGCATGTGTCCCGGCTCCATGTTGCTGTTTACATGCTGAGAACTGACACACTGAGATATACTCCCAATCCCTACAAGAACACAACAACAGTGATAATTTAAAAACATATGAAAGAATATAATACTGTGAGTAACTACTGTTAGGTTGCCAAATGTCTCGTTATTTAATTAGTGCCGCGAATGGATTAACGAGATTCCCACGATCGGAGTAAATCATAAGATGGCAAATTAACGATTTTCCTCGTACCATGATTTGTCAACAGGAATGTAACATAATGTTACTCTCCAGGAACATTCCTTTGCCGGTATACCCAGCAATTAACCAGCCACAATGTTGACAGTGCTACCCACAAGGTAAGTAACGGAAGCTGGTGATCTGTCGACAGTCACAATGTCAAAACATAATGGCTCATCAACACATTGACATGGGTTTTACAAACACTCCTATCTAAGCAAACCCTTACACCTTCACCTCAAGAATGACAGCATTTGAGGCAATTTGGAGCCGAAATGTTTGATGATATATTTTCTCATTCCCCGCTGCAAGTAATGGACCAAAGTAATAACATGGATGTCTGTGGGAGTGAAACTGATGGTAATGTTTTCATTCCATCCTGGTGAATATCACGTCATAATGACCGCAAACCGATATAACACAGTAAAACAGTGTTGCAGAAAAGCGTCACACAGTTAAACATTCTTGTCTTGTTAAACATGATTTACTTACCACGTCGTGGGGGCTGTTGTCTGTTCTTGGTCCACACGGTATCTGTCCGATTCTGTTTTCTTTAAGCGCAGCTCAAGATCTAAATATAGAGCGTTTAAATGATTGGCTGCATACAGCGATGTATGGTTTTCTGTACGGGTCATAATTCTCTTTTACAACGCGTATTGATTTGGGGATAAGATGACTCTGTAATGCGTCACGGGTAAAGAATAACAGTGGTCCAACTGCCATGTTTGCATTAATATGGTGTTAGATTTAATAGGTGAGATTGATTTAGACACATTAACCAATTTGAATTCAAACCACAATACATGACTAATGCACTGTTGGGTAGTGAGATATGGTTTACTTTGAATTATGCCAGGCGGAATGGAGAGATGTTTTTGACGAGTAATTTTTAGTTATGTGACAGCAGTTAGTAAAATAATTGATAATGTGGTTAGTATGTTCTGTGGGATACAGTGCACGGTGAGACTTGGTGTATGGTGCGTTATTGTGTGTTACGTGTATGACGTCACGTTCAGATAATTTCACGGAGCACCTTTAGAATACAGCACCACAACTTCTCGTTCGGACTGTCTCTGTCTGTCTGAACTATAAAATATATTTAAAATAAAAGTTCTTTCTGTAAAATGCGCCGCCGTCGTCCATGTTTTAGCACACAAACTCCCTACATCCCTTGGCTTACTCAATGACAATGCGTATAGAGACGACAGAACACTGAGAGGAGCTTTAGCAACAGACTGACGTCAAAGAGCATTGCTTTTGGTAACAAAATTTCACAAATTATGTCATAAGGTATTGTGATGTAATTTGTAAACTTAGTGGTGCTGTATTCTAAAGGTAGGCCAATTTCACTATATATCAAATATACATAGCAATGTAAATGTAGGCGTAGGTTTGGTAGCTTGTAATATTCCGGATTTGTCTACGAAGATACCATGTTGCAGTTTGACACAGCACTAGGTACAAGGTTATGCACGTAACTGTGCACGTGCCTTGCACTGCCACCCGGGTGAACGCCATCTGTTTATTGATGACCAGGAATAAGTTAGGGCTACATGGTCATGGCGCACGACGAGTCCCTTTAATTCCCCAACTCTTCTAACTACGTGCCTGTTCAGATTCTTTCAGGACAGTTCAAACTTCTCCGCATTCCACTCAGTTTCGCCGTGGCATCATCCATTGACCAGAAGGTGGGGGTATTGGAAAAATCAGTCTTGCATAAAACAGAACTTCATTGATATTTTGGTGAAGCAAGTGGCCAGGTATGTTCCCAAGTTGTTGGATCCAATGTGTATGAGAACATACTTGGGTGGACCTCCGGTGACGAGAATTGTTTTGTAATGTAGAGAGTACCGCGTTGGAAGATGGCGAAGTGTTATGAAAATGACGTAATATATACTTAGTTTTTAAAGTTGACTCACTTAAAACACTCACTATAAATATATGTGCAAATATCGTGCATGTGAACAGCTGCGTTTTGGTGTAAAGTTTTGTTAAGAATTCGCTAATTTTCACTGATTTTTATCTTTTATTGAACTAATGACAATAATCTTTTCAACGTTACGAATTTGTTTTACAATACATCAGTTCATGTGTAAACAGTACCTTTAAATAGTATGGGATATTTTTAAACAGTATGGGAACAGTTGCTTTTTAAGTAAATATGTAATTTGGAACAAACTTGCATGATGTAAGTGACTGTATTTACACTAGTGAGTCTAAACTTTTGAATGGAAGTATATATATATATGACGTCACCTACATACGGTTAGCCGGAAGAATGTTTGTCAATAATATTGTTTTGCTGTGTTATAGTTATAGTGTAGTGCATCCGGTTTGAAACGAAAGGTTATTACAGACTATAATGTTTTGATTGTAACTGTTGCTGGCTGTATGTGTGTGTTTGAGAGAGTGTGTGATATGTGAGTGTGCCCGAGCGTGGATGAAGCAGATATATGACCTGCAAGATGGTTAATATATTTGAACGTAAATTATAATATTGAGATAAAATCAGGTTCACCAGGCGGTCAAATAACACCATTTAGCTAAACGTTGCTAGATGGCATTATAGTGGACCCGTACAGATGCTGGAATATTGCTCAGTGTGGCGTTGAACAAACAAACAAACAAACAAACAAAACGCATTATAGTGGGGAGATATTTTGCAGCGTTTGGTGAGAATCCGTTTATCGGGAGCTGTTGTCCATGTGGGTAGAACTTTGTATGTTTATTGTAGAGCGAGATATAATATACCAACAAACGCAATATGTATGTAAATACATAAAGGGTACCCTTGAAGATAAGGATTAGAACTTCAGCAACCCAAGCTTATTGTTAAAGGCGACCAACCAGATCGAGTGGTCAGGCTCGCTGACTTTACTGATGCTTGTCATCAAATCAAACTTGAGTAGATCGATGCTCATTATGACAATCACAAGATGTTCTGCCCCATACTCTACTATTGACAGACCGCCGTCATATTGCTGGAAAATTGCCGAGTGCTGCTTAAAATAACAAACAAACAATGATGATATTAATCACTGGATTGTCAGATCCAGACATAATTATGAGATAACTGCCGACATATAGCTGTGATATTGTTAATCACTGAATTGTCAGGTCCAGACTCGATCATGAGCTTACTGCCGTCACATAGCTGTAACACTGCTGAGTGTGGCCTTAACCAACAAGCCGGATGAGAGTTACCACGCGTTAGGTCCAGTTCCACCACACTGGTGTTCCATACATTTTTCAGCGATCATGTCAATGGAGACAGTCCGTGCCATCGCCGAGAAGAAATTAAATGACAATTATAACAATGCAGGTATGTACAGCTTTAGAAAGTTAGTCACGACGGGAATACTTAACTACGTGTTTACTCAAATGTATTCTAGCTGTAAAGGAAGGCTTGGAGATGGTGTACTATTAAAACTAAATAGATGTTCTGCACATGTTGGTCGTTGACACGGGAATTCAATCGGATATACACTCTCGGGCAAAACAAAGTATACGCCCGTAGTTGATGGTGTGTATAAACTTTTATTTGATGGCGATGTGTCTGATACAGATATCATATAGTTGTGTTTCGGTCTTTATGCTTTATTGTTTCGGTGACTGTTCGCTGAGACCCGTGAAGATCCGGGGTAGAATAGGTCTTCAGCAACCCATACTTGCCACAAAAGGCGACTATGCTTGTCGTAAGAGGCGACTAACGGGATTGTGTGGTCAGACTCGCTGACTTGGTTGACACATGTCATTGGTTCCCAAATGGGCAGATCGATGCTCATGCTGTTGATCACTGGATTGTCTGGTCCAGACTCGATTATTTACAGACCACCGCCATATAGCTGGAATATTACTGAGTGCGGCGTAAAACTAATCTCACTCACTCACTTTTCGCTGACTTGGTTGACACATGTCATCGGTTCCCAATTGCGCAGATCGACGCTCATGCTGTTGATCACTGGATTGTCTGGTCCAGACTCCATTATTTACAGACCGGCGCCATATAGCTGGAATATTGCTGAGTACGTTCAACAACCCAACCAACATACTAACTAGTCTAGCACAAATGGACAAACAGAGTTAGGCGTCAGTTTTCTGATTTAATTTGCTTTGTTTTCTTTCCTAAGCAAAATCAAAAACGACATACGGTCGGTGGGGTGGAATAAGGTAACCTTTTAATAACATGTTTCAAAGTGAACCAATGACAGTGTTCTGAGTTGGAGGTACAATGAAAAAACGTAATATAATATTAAACATAGGACTGCCAGAACACGGGTCCACTTCGAGACATATGAGGGTCTACTTAAAACAAGTGTGTGAGCGAGTTCGATTTTCGCCGCTTTTAGCAATATTCCAGCAATATCACGGAACACCAGAAATCGTCTCCACACATTGTACCAATGTGGGTAATTGAACTTCAGCGTGACGAGCGAACATTTTAACCACTTGGCTACTCCACCGCCTTACATAAAACTGATGTTAACACACTGAGACCTGGTTATTCTATGTCAGCTTTGTGTATACAATTGGCATTACCCTTTAACAACGAGTCTTTTGCTCCAGACTATGGTTTATTCTGTATTTGTCAAACCCGTTGGAAGACGAATCCGTCAACCATTAGAATTTGGGGTATTTCTTAGTTGAAACTGACAATAAGTGATGCTTCCTATTTAGTTTGGGGATGCAGAATGTGGCGTATTTCTTGTATCTGCCGTCGTGATATTGCTGGAATATTCCTAAAAGCGTCGTGAAACCATACTCACTCACTCGAGATTCCAGCAGTTTTGTAAACTGGAGAAAGTTGCTGGCCTACTTTTTACAGCTTAAAAAACAACTATTTTCATTTCAGGGACTAGATGTTAAGCTGTACCCTGGCCCTATTCAGGTTTGTACAGTACTCATGCACCGTGTACAGACTGGATGTATGGCGTACATGGTACCTATTATAATGGTAATGAAGGAGCAACGTGTTTGCTCCGCGGTGGAACGACCTTGAATGCTATTACGCCCAAGATCTTTTGTAAGGCACAAACAAAACTGTTGACCCAATGTTGGCCAGGTGCTCCATGGCCTTATAAGATAGCTGATTTAAAGAACATGTTGCAGAGCAAACACTCTTATCCAGCTTGTGCCATCTCTTTACATCATAAGAGACTGAATATACAGCAAAGCAGGTGACCTGTGTTCAGCTTTGTGACTGAACACCACCATATCTGTGTTAACTGTTGGAGGGGCGCATCTGGAGATGGTTGTGGGTGGTGGTGTGTGTGTGTGTGTGCGTGCGTGCGTGCGTGTACAGGACGATTCAGCTCTGCAGCTCTACTGCTCTGTACATGAGGTCGAAACTTTTAAACGGATAATAAGAGTGAGTGAGTTTAGTTTTACGACGCACTCAGCAATATTCCAACTACATGGCGGCGAATAATGAGAAATCTCACAAGAAATCTCTTTAGTTTTTCCACACTCTCCCTTATAATTGTACCCTTCCTACATTATCATCAGAGTGTGTTTAAGAGCACTATGAAAATTGATGCTTCTATATATACTCATGCCAATAATGGTTGTCATCCCCTTCAATTTATTTTATTGGAGAGGGTGTGTGTGGGTGTGTGGGGTTGGGGTGGGGAGGGGAAGACAACCATTATTGGCATGAGTATACTTCACTACATGTGAGTGTATCCGGCCTCACCGGTGGCAACCGTCATAAACACGTGCAAAGGCAAGTCAATTGCTCACGGAAACACGGAAGCATCAGACGTAATTGTTGTCAGGGTGCCACAAACATGGAAATGTCATGCATATGTTTACCATAAAACCTTTTGAAACCTTTAGTCTTGAAATTCCGCAACTCTGATCCAATGAGTCGCATCACACTTCTCTGTACCATGTACCACCATGATCATCACTGAGTGTAAGAATGTCTTTTTTTGTGCTGGCCTGTATTATTTCTGGGTTTGTCAGCACCATGGTTAACGTCGAAGCCATGAATCAAGTCGGAAATTTTTACCAACACAAAACCGACACTGTGATATAACTGTTCACAGAAATCTTAATCCAAACAAATTGAAAGTCTCTCATCTCATGTTTGACCCATGTTAAAGACACAATTTGAAAATAAGAATAAAAGGGAAAGAAAACGAAGAACCAAAGAAGACATAGCATAGACCATTTCTTTACGAACTACCGCTATTTTTATCGGTAAACCACCTCGTGATTCTAGAATACATAGTATCGCGATTTCAACGAGTTAGAAGCATTGTGACAGTTTTGCTGGATGTTGATCATAGAAACGTGCCAGACTGTATTTTCATTGTACTCACATGAACTTTTCATTTCAGGATGTCATATATATTAATATTCCATTCAAAATGGTAAAAGCCGTCGTCAGTATTATACTCATCTAGGTGACCGTAAATTTCACTTTTTATTTATTTTTCGATGTACGAACCTAAGCGAGATGTTCCATTAGAATTATTCACATGTTGACCCAAATAGATCCATTTCAATAGCTCATGAAAACTATCAAATACTGCAACACTGATATTATATAAAACCTTTTATATTTGTTTCACGTGTTTGAATCAAGAAGCATTTATTAAAATGCTAAAATGTTATGATAGTGAGTGAGTGAGTTTAGTTTTACGCGCCTTTTTACAATATTTCAGCAATATCACGGTTTGGGACACCAGAAATGCGCTTTATACATTGTACCCATGTGGGGGTTCCTCCCTCCCTCACTCACTCACTCACTCACTCCACTCCACTCCGCTCCACTCCACTCACGAACTCACGAGCCTCCAAGATCTTCCAATATAGACGTCCGCACGTCCGCACATCGTGCTGGTTGTCGGACGGAAATTAGGCTTGCCCCGATTCTGGAAAACGGCTCAAATTGGCACGTCGTATCACCAGAATTTGCAGCGCTCACGGTTAACCGGTGTTCCTGTTCAAGTCGCGAATTGACATAATTGCCTTAGGTATATACTGGGTAATATGTTGAATCAACAGATAGTATTTTAAGATATGTTTCATTGGATAATATCGCCGATGACGTCAGAGAACGAACACGCGATAACGACGCCCAAGGGGAATAACTCAACTGTGTATGATATACGAGGATGTCCGCGGAGGGAGGTCATAAATGTCAGGTGCTTTTAGAATTCCTAGAGGTACTAATTATTTGATGGCTTGACATTTAATTCGAAACCGACGTTTTTTTTCGGAAAGGTATAAGTCAAATGTCGGATATAACGTGTGATATCATTATCCATACGGTGGAACGTAACCAGTGACATATATAAAATGTGCACATATCACTTTTGCCTAGCAACCATTGTTTCTGTATTTCGTCGTTTGTGACGTCATTAAACAATAGAACGTGACGTCAAGGAAGATTGCCGTCACACTTGCTTATCGTGTGTTACTGAACAAATGTACATGAAAAAAATGGATAATAAAGAAATTATTACACGCGAGCAAGTATCGACGTATGACACACACTTACTCGTGTAATACTTTCTATCGATAGACTATTTAAAAAGTACATTACAGAGGTACAGCTAAGCTGCGTATCTGCGTAAATTATGCAAATATTTATGGGAAAACTCAATTCCTCTTAAGTAAGTCTATTGCGTACAAGTACGCTTGAATTTTTTGTAAATACCCAATAAATGTGATCTTACATGCGTACATGATATTCCATTTTGGTGAGGTATTATTTGGATAACAAATGATAAGAATTAGAAACTGATTATTCCTTCACAATATTTTATGATTTTTTTGCAATGTTGGAAGTTGGAACACGACTGAGCATCGCGGCACGAACACTTCCCGTTTCACAGCTAGTTTGTAGTAGATTACGTTCACAATACCAACAGACAAATACGGTTGATGACAAGCGACAATCTGGTGGACCAACGACGACAACCTGAGCACAAAACCGTTTTATCAGAACGACTGAGTTATGAAACCGTAGTCAAAGTGAGTGTGTGAGTTTAGTTTTACGCCGCTTTTAGCAATATTCCAGCAACATCACGACGGGGAACACCAGACATGGGCTTCACACATTGTACCCATGTAGGGACTCGAACGTGGGTCTTCGCCATGACGAGCGAACGTTTAACCACTAGGCTACCACACCGCCCCTGTAGTGCCTCTGAGATGACCTTCACAGAGCTGCTGGTGTTAACGTGAATGGGCAGATGATTCGTGATCCGTATATATCAAAATTATCTTACAACAAATAGTTCATATCTTTATAAGTCTTGTTTTCTTTACTGACACCACTAATGGTTTGATTGTATTCATGATCCGCTACACACATGGAACTGTACGCCCGACGTCCACGTGTTATCTCACTGCTGACGGAACGTCACGTTACCGCAAGACGTGGTTTGTGTCAAGAGCGGCAGTGCTGGAGCAATCGTCGCTTGGCAACATTATGTTTTCGGATGAATTAAAGTTTATTTGGACTTCCTTGAAATGCGCAACAGCCCTTAAACAAGTCGGAATGATCATTTTTGGGGTCGGCTCAGTAATGGTGCGGGTTGGGATCACTTAGTCTGTCGTACAGACCCTGAAGCAAATATATCCAAGAAAGCCCACGCAAGTCTAGAAAATGTGGCAAGTCTAGATTTCCTCAAATGAAGGAAGTCTCAGGGCTCCTTTTCATTATACTATATTTTTTTTTACTATGAACCTTTTCAGTAAAATATGTTCATTTCAGAGACTAGTTGTTAGTCTAGGGATCACTATGAAACATCAATAGTTGTGACAACGTTTTATTGAATACACCCTGCTTGTGTTAAAAGTATATATTAATTGACATTCATATACATGTACGTCAATAAGTAGTGTAAACATTAACCTCTCCGGAATATTCATAATAAATACTTTACACCTGCATATATCAACGTTATCTTACAACAATTGTTCATAGCTTCATAAGCATTGTTTTCTTTACTGAGACCACTAACGGTTTGATTATATTCATGTTGTAGACTACACACATTGTATCAGTATAAACAGAATATACTAGGAGGAATACCTCAGGAACATAAATACGCATTTCACTAAAACCTGCATTCAATTATTCCGTGTTGTGGACCCGTGAAGATCCGGGTTAGAATTGATCTTCAGTAACCCATGCTTGTCATAAGAGGCAACTAACGGGATTGGGTGGTCAGCCTCGCTGACTTGGTTGATACATGTCATCGTATCCTAATTGCGCAGATCGATGCTCAGTGAAGTTAATCACTGAATTGTCCGGTCCAGACTCGATTATTTAGAGATTGCCGCAATATATCTGGAATATCGCGGCGTTAAAAAACAACCAAGACAAACCATGTTGCGAATACTTCGAGAGATACTGGTTATATTTAGATATTTTACAGGATTAGAATCTGAATTATATCTATCTGCATGAGGAGCTATTTCCGTGTTGCGTTAACGACCCGGTATTTCCTCGAGGGGACACTGGAGATGACACCATCACATTTCCCAGACACGTTTACAGTAACAGCAGTTATGTAGGACACGGAGACGCCCCTCACGACGTCACTAAGTGGATCTCTGGGTCCAGTTTAACCAATCGCCACAAATAAACATGTGTGCTGTATTTCAATTGGTTGACCAACCTTGTTTACATAAGGAAGGATACACGAAGACGGACGTTTCACAGCATATGAATAATGTTCTTAATCTGGTCTGGTTTGGCAATCCATCCGGAACGTACTTTTCCCCTCGCTTTTAGTTGTTTTCATTCGGCCGATAGTATCGGATGAGTCACACAAATTATCGATCAACGAGCCACATTGTGTGCGTCTGCATGTGCGTGTGCGTGTGCGTGTGCGTGTTCGCGCCTGGTGTGTGTGTATTAGGCTGTCGGAGGAGGAATTCCGAACCCATGAACAACCACTTTTACCTGCAGACATTGGTATCATTACATGATAAAGTATCCATGTAACGTGATTTTCATCACCTCTGGTGTCGGACTGTTTCTAACACCATGCTGCATTTACACGTAGTGCACGTCTATGCTGCCGGTAGAGTTCTTGACCCGTGAAGGTCCGGGTTAGAATATTGATCTTCAGTAACCCATCGGGTGACTTGGTTGACACATGTCATCGGTTCCCAATTGCGCAGATCGATGCTCCTGCTGTTGATCACTGGATTGTCTCGTCCAGACTCGATTTTTACAGACCGCCGCCATATAACTGGAATATTGCTGCGTGCAGCGTAAAACTAAACTCACTCACTCGCTCACTCGCCAGTCGATTTCTTTGTCTCTTAGAATTCTGTACATACCTGTACACGACTACCTACCGCCCATATGTAAAGGTTGCGTTAAGTAGGTCACGGACACAGTGGACCAAAAATAGGCCACGGGTGCTTTGTGTAATGGGCTGTACTGTGTGTTACAGTACAAATGTTCACAATGACTATAGATGTTCGTGATAAGCACAAATACGTTCGCCGTCCTTTTAAATTCGGTAATTCATGAAGGCCAAATAGTTTCACATTGTGAGCATGACTGACTATATCAGATAACGACCCATCGACACGCATCAGTGGAACAGCCCTGCAGGTGTGTGGTGTCGGTACTCGTGCACTGTCACGTGGAGATTCAGTGTAGCACGTATGTGTATATAGTGGAACCCCGTTATTCCGGATGTCCGTACAAACTGAACTCCCGACTACCGAGCCTGGACTCCCTATATATTCACAGGCGCATGTAGGAGTGGGTACAACTAAGAACCTAAGTCACGATGTCAACTAAAAGCACATGCTAAGGAAACAAGCTGTGTGAGAGAGAATAACTTGCTCACATACATGTACTCACACAAAATCATTGACACATTCCTGCCCCAAACACACAGAATGGGTGAGTGAGTGAGTTTAGTTTCACGCCGCACTCAGCAATGTAACAGCTATATGACAGCGGTCTGTAAATAATCGAGCCTGGACCAGACAATCCAGTGATCAACAGCATGAACATCGATCTACGCAATTGGGATACGATGATATGTGTCAACCAAGTCAGCGAGCCTGGCCACCCGATCCCGTTAGTCGCCTCTTGAGACAAGCATTGGTTGCTGAAGACCAATTTTCACCCGGATCTTCACGGGTTCAGAACACACAGAAACATAGATACACACAAATACAAACACGCGCACACACCCAATAATAGCATGCTCACATGTATTCATCAAGAGTCTTGATAGATTTCAATAAATTATGTACATGTATTATGTAAAATACAACTAATTATGGTGGAGGGTTACAGTGTTTGAGGGCTGGTAGTCGATGTAGTTAGATAGTCGTCAAGTCGTCAACTATTTCATATGCCGTCCCTAGTCCAGACTCCTCACCCCAAGTATGATGTGTAAACCCATTGTAGACAAGGAACACGGTTGAATGCATGTGTTTCACAATAAAAAATTCTTTTCAGATTAAGTGTTTGTCTGATTCTGTCTGTTTTGTTGTATTTAAACTGAAGGTCTTGAGAACGCCGGATGGTTTGACCCGGTGGCCAAGCAGTGCTTGACGCATTACGTTAATATTGTTATAAAATATTCAGTACGGCTGTGCGAATAGGAACGGATAGCTCACACATATATATTGAATTAGAATATAGCAGCGGGTGGTTAAATGTACCACGACACATTAACCTGTGCCTTCTCTGATGTATCGAGACAGACAGTCTCAAGTCTTCGGTAGGCATATGTTTATAGCATGGAATATAGTGGTTACTTGACACTTATAAGATGGAACGTCCAGGGAACATCTTCCCGTTCTCTCAGTATTCTTGTGAGTGAGGGAGGGAGTGAGTGAGTATGGTTTTACGCCGCTTTCAGCAATATTCAAGCAGTACCACGGCAGGGGACACTAGAAATGGACTTCACACATTGTACCCATGTGGGGTATCGAATCCAGGTCTTCGGTGTGACGAGCGAACGTTTTAACCACTAGGCTACCCCACCGTCCCTTGTATTCCCATGAAGAACGGGTAGAACATAGCTCCGAAACGTCGTTTCAAACACAAAAAGGGTTGTCATCCGCAAAACGTGTCTTGTAACGCTTGATCTATGTTTGTTGTAAGAGCCGAGGGTCGAGGGGCTACAGACTTTGACACGGCTGGTGTGTCATAGTCCTGGAGCCGCCCATGTGTTTGCTCAAGGTATCAACCACTCGGCTAACCGGCCTAGAATTACACACGCTGGTAAATGGTAAGTTTGCATAATCTTATGTCTACTGGATTAAGGGTGACCTACTGGTCAAATGAACTATGGTTCAATATTGAGTCAATATGCTCCGACTGTGTCCTCTGTTACTCCTCTGGTAGGTGAAGACGGAGGCAGTGGGTCATCCTTGTGATTGAAGCGACCAAGAACTCTGTCTCAGTGAAAATCTCGGTAAATATATTGGTTCATTGGAACAAGGGTCCAATAGAATGCTGGTGAAAATACAGTGGAATCTACTTATAGTGGCTTATTGTAACCAGAAATAATCCACTTGCGTAACCCGGAAGTACCTACTATATCGGTTCGTCCAGGGTAACCGGGATGTACCTACGGGCTTACTATGTCCAGGGTGAATTCACTGGTCAGTGATATCGGATATGAATCTACGCATCTGTGCCCGTGGTCAACCCTCTAGTCAGCTTTACCGTTAGATAAACATATCTGTGAGTTACCTGTAACCGATATCATGTGACTGGACAAACACCTGTCACCGTGGACCTCGCCGACACACAGGACCGTGGGGTAGGGTCACATCATGACCCCGGTGTAGAGGTCACGTCTCGCTGTCACACCCATAGATAATGACATGTACTATGATGGACCGCCAACTCTAGCCAGGGTGACAACTCTTTGTAAATATATAGACTCATCAATCTAGAATTTAATTGCAACGGGTTTGCTGACTGTAAACTATTAACCACATAACATCAGAGGCAGATCCAGGATTTGGAGAAGTAAGGAGGTTAGCTGGATGGGTGACCCCAGAGATATTCCATGTCTTCCATGTTCCATTCTGAAATATACTGAACAGCTTAAAAACTCGTCACTCCGATAGAAGTTTCTTAGAGCACACAGTTTAATTCGCTCTAATTAACAATCCAAACGGAGGATTAAGTTCAAACTTGACAATTATGTTTAACACATTTTCGGGAATCACATTTAGAGTTCACACAAATAAAATCACCAAAAATGGTACCATTACGATACCTGAGGGTCAGTATCGTGTGTGTCCGCCATGGTCATCGATGGCGGCGTCACAGAGGCGTGTCACGCTTAGAAACAGCGTTAGAAAGACATATAGGTATATAGACCCTACCCTAGTACTGTTTATATAGTACTAGGGTAGGGTCTATATACCTATATGTCTTTCTAACGCTGTTTCTAAGCGTGACACGCCCCTGTGGGCGGCGTTACATCGTCTGTACATTGAATGAATTAGCCGGTTGATGAAGGCCATGATAGAGTCCAGCCGCAGTTGTCGGCCTTGGTTGGAGGTCATTCAGTTTTCTTTGAATCTCGTCCCAAAGGTGTTCTACCGGACTTAAATCCGGACTGAGTGCAGGCTATTGTAGGTTTTGGATGCCATGTTGTGTGAGGAAGTCCAATATTGCTCTGGCAGTGTGGGCAAGAGCTTTGTCTTGCTGGAAAATGTGATTTCTGTGACGTCCAAAATGTGATACAATGTGGGGTCTTATGGCTTGTTCAATAAAACGAGCATCTGTCAAGCCATTTCCTCATCCAGGACCCAGATTTTGGAACACCACGGGGCCAACTCTCTGGTTCATACCGATTGCACCCCACACCATGATGCTTGGACCACCCACGAGTCTTTTTCAACATTACACTCATTGGAACACCGTTCCCCGGCCACGCCTTCGCTCACTCTGCCATCGGCTGTCGAAATACAATATTGGCTTTCATCAGAGTTCTCAATTGTCGATAACGCCAATTTCGATGCTGAGTTGCCCATTGCAGTCGGTTTGAACGGTGACGAGCGATCAGGACAGGACCACGATATGGTCTGTGACAGCAGAGGTTTCTCCTGCGCAAACGTCGACGCACAGTATCGGCACTAATGGGTCTGTTGTGAGTCCCAGTGGTCTGGCTTGCTGTTTCCGTCCCACTGGTGAAGCGATCCTGTAGATGGTTGCGCACAAATCTGTCGGTCTAGGCGTTGTGACGTGGTACTGAAGGTCGTCGGTTTTGGATGCTGTTAGTGGCCTGATACCGCTCCTGCAGTCGGTAGATTGTCCTAACATGAACATTTTTCATCAGGAAACGCACTGATGTTGGTAATAACTTACAATTTGGAAAGAAAACATATGTTCACAAAGCAGTACAATCATAATACAAACACCATCTTGTAAGAACAAAATTTTGCATTTGGTTTTGAAAGGTGACGTTTCTTTTGTGGTTCAGTATACACATGGTGTCACCTCAGGGAAGTGACTCCGTTCGAACTGTTATGCTTCTGTTGACGTATCTGTAAATTGGTACCCGGTAGCCCATCACAGGCAGCTTTCTTTATACGCACAGAAAATTTACACTTCACCCTACTGTGCATTGTGAAATCATCTCCCACCCCCACCATGCTACATGATCCGTCAAATGTACATCATCTGTTGTGAGATACACATTGATATGATACATGGAATGTCGTATATGGTACTTATATCAATCCTAGAATAACGGCCTCTTGTTTGGTTTATCTTTCCTTTATTTTCAGGTCAGTCTAGAGCGTAAAATAGTACTCAAAGCCAACCCAGTGTATCGTTACTTAAATTATTTAAGTCCGACCTTGGCCGCCGACTTTCTTTACATTTAAATGTTATATATGTGTGTGTGTGTGTGTGTGTGTGTGTGTGTGTGTGTGTGTGTGTGTGTGTGTGTGTGTGTGTGTGTGTGTGTGTGTGTGTGTGTGTGTGTGTGTGTGTGTGTCTGTGTGTTTGTTGTTGTTGTGGGAAGGGGGAGGGCGGTGGTGAATCAGCATGTTCGTGTACTAGGTGACAGTTTGAACAAATTGCTCTTCAACAAATACGATGTTGTATTATCGTTTGTAATTCTTTTCAGCGACACTTCAGTATGTCTCTTTTATCTCAACTTCGACGTTAAAGAGTGGGTATGTGTTTTACGCCACATTTAAGCTATTCTTGCATTACATCGACTTACAGGACAATGAACGTCATAACGCACTGAGAGTCTGGAGGTAATAACATGTGGCGAATCTGCGAATCTGGGATTTAAAAACCAACTGCGTCGCACCATTATGGGGAATCCAGCCTAGGAGGCTATCACCAATATAACACGACGCTACCTAGGCCTAGGAGGCTATCACCAATATAACACGACGCTACCTAGGCCTAGGAGGCTATCACCAATATAACACGACGCTACCTAGGCCTAGGAGGCTATCACCAATATAACACGACGCTACCTAGGCCTAGGGAAAACAACTGTTTAAATGTTTCACGTAGCAACTGTGAATAAGAATAAAATCTTGATTTGTTAAATCTACCGTACAAAAGCAACAGAAAAGCGAACACAGAAAAGCGCAGGGAATATCCAAAGAGGCTGCATCAGATGTTACTGTCACAAAAGTGTCTTTACTCTTTATATATAATAGTGTACTAATACATGAAATGTACAAACAATAAGAACGTCACTACCTTGCGGTTACCTTTCTTGTGGATTGTGTCCTGTCTCCTACCTACAATCTTTATCCGGCACCCACCCGGGAAGTAACCAGTTGAATGGTGAGTGAGTGAGTTTAGTTTAACGCCGCACTCATCAATATTCAAGCTATATGGCGGCGGTCTGTAAATAATCGAGTCTGGACGAGACAATCCAGTGATCAACAGCATGAGCATCGATCTACGCCATTGGGAACCGATGACATGTGTCAACCAAGTCAGCGAGCCTGACCACCCGATCCCGTTAGTCGCCTCTTACGACAAGCATTGGTTACTGAAGACCAATTCTAACACGGATCTTCACGGGTCAGTTGAATGGGCAGTCGGTAGCTCCTGGGTTCGAATCGGCATAAACAGAAAAAATGGGATCGGCGGCCAAATAACAATAGGTGGGTCGATGAGAAACACATAAATAAAATACAATTACCGACTTTACAGATTATAATATACATTCCACCAGCCAGCAGCACACAATACGTGTAGAGATAAACAGCGTGGATCTCTGTCTATGTAACGGCCCCCAGCTAACATCACGTAACTGGACCATTACTGGCCCAGTAAAGTCAGAAAATCAGGCCCATTTTAGGCATTCCGGAACTGGGCCTGTACTATTTTGCACATTGGCGTTGAACTGGACCAGTAGAGGCAAAGTAGTATGGCCCAGTAAACAGCCGTAACGGTTGCAGATTGGCCCTTTACAGTTTGGCCGGCACTGGCCCGGTTAAGTTTAATACACTTTCCACTATTTAAAACAGCTGATACCAAAAAAGAAAAACAAGAAGAAAAAAACACAAGTTTATCCAAATGAGTTTAATTCATGAAATAAGATGAAAACATGATGCGTCATTCTTTCATTGATTCAGAGTTCATTTTCCTTCTGGATGAGCATGTTCAATAGAAGTTTCAAAATTCAATTCAAATTTTCATTTACTATTCAATCTTTCCGACGTTTTGTACAGTATGCTATAATCTAGGCCATATATTGAATTTATGTTTTTGAATGAGGCATGTGAGCAGGCTTTCTATGATCTAATAACATACGTACTGAATGTTTCAAACTATGTATAGTATGCGTGTTGGTTATGTAAGGGATCATTTGAGTATGTGTGTTTGTTTTGAAATAAACATACGAATCACTGTACATTGGAAAGAATGTTATCACTTGTGTTATCTTATTGATTGATTGTAGAAATGTGCAACGTTTTAATAAATGTTTTGCATGTCAACAGTATATTTCATTGCGAAAATATGGATGTTATTCGGTCTGTTTAATCTAGTTGTGAACACTGGCCAAAGATTTAACGAAGTCACTGGTGTAGCTTCTTTTGAATATATATATTATTATTATTCTAAAGTTTGTAGACCGCCCGTCTAAGTACTCCCTTGTCAAAGTCGTCAAGATGGTTGTACGTCCCGGTTTTGCTTTTGAGACGGTCCCTGTCTTGTCTGATGTTTACAATATTGTAAACTTGTTGGTAAGACATACCAACAGCTCTACAAGTTCTGTAATAAACCCTTTCTAAACTAATGAAAGGTTAACTTGTTTGAGTGGCATTTTAGAAGTTGAGACGTACAATATATAACAAGTTTTATGGATAACAACTTCTTTATTTTCGTGAGTGCGACGTTTCGATACAGATTCTTGTACCGTTGTCAAGCAAGAGTGATACATGAAGTGTAGGAGCTGCATATATATACTGTATATCACAATGAAACAACATAATAGACAAAGGAAACAACATAATAGCCATGATTGGCTAAGCAGTAAGCTGATGAAGCCAGTAAATTACATAAAAGGATAGTGAATGGAAGCCAGAGATGTAGTTACAATGAGATGTTTATACAATAGATGCGATGTTTATACAATAGACTGGGGTTTGGTGGAGGAGTGGATCATAAGCAGATGGAATGAAGTATCCTTGGTCACGGTTGATGGTAGGCTTGTGGCGTTTGATGTGAATGGCTTCATGTGAGGCTTGCGTTTAGTGAAGTCCACGTTTGGTTGTTGGCGAGAATGGTGATGTCGGACCACTCTATTTGATGATTGGGGTTGGCCCTCTGAATATTCAATCACGATTTGACAGAGACTATTATAGAAAACTTGAAAAAGTGGTAATAAGACATTAAAACTGACCTCAAGCTATTGAATTTACGTCTGTTTAACCAATATAGAGAGTAACACCATTACTTACATTCCTCGTTATAACAACGAACGTTTTGTTCCTGCTGCTACTGTAACTTAACTACTCACTGCACATGCAAAGATAAATTACAGTCATTAAAACTATGCTCCATTAATCGGACAATACCAATGATGTAAAAACCCGTGAATTTCCGGGTTAGAATATTGATCTTAAGTAACCCATGCTTGTCGTAAGAGGCGACTAACGGGATCGGGTGGTCAGACTCGCTGACTTGGTTGACATATGTCATCGTATCCCAATAGCACACATCAATGCTCATGTTGTTGATCACTGGATTGTCTCGTCCAGACTCGATTATTTACAGACCGCCGCCATATAGCTTGAATATTGCTGAGTGGGGCGTAAAACTAAACTCACACACTCACTCATTGATGTAAATGTGTGTTACGTCAAAAACGAAGAAGACAAGCTATTGTCTGCCCTTGTCATTACAGAGCTCTCTCCCTTTCCGGGTACCCGATTCCTAGAAATAGGACTCGATTCCAGCTGTACCGGACCCGGATTCGAGTACCGTAGTACCCGTCCCAGCCTTAGAATTCAGTGATGCATTTGTCGCCGCTGAATATGAAATATATGTGATGTAATTGGCGTCTCAATACCGGCCTTCGCGAAACGTTGTGAGTTGTGAGTGATATGCAGGCCTACTTCGTAGTCACTTTGATTAAATGTTATATTTGAATATCGAAACCTTTTTGTCACAGCGAACATAGACTAACAACTAGTCTCTGAAATGAACATATTTTACTGAAAAAAGTTCATAGTAAAAAAATATAAAATATAATGAAAAGGAGCCCTGAGACCTTCTTCCCTGAAGCTGAGGAAATCTAGACTTGCCATATTTTCTAGACTTGTGTGGGCTTTCTTGGATATATTTGCTTCAGGGTCTGTACGAGAGACTACAGCGAACACAACACTATCTCTTGTCATTTTACACGATAATGTTTGGAATTTTAAACTTATTTTATAACAATATCTGAATGCTAAAGTTATACACTGATGTATTTTATCTAAGGAATACAATGGTACACTAGTATTTCTCTGCCGAATCGTTGCAGCGTTCTATAATACACTTATGAAATATGATACATGTTTTCCGACCTTGAAGTCATTAAAAAGAATTATGCATTTTCTGCAGTCACTTGTGAATTGAAATAAATGAAGGTTCATCTGATTAATAAGTATCGAGGAAATTATGTTCAACTATAAATTAGACGCAGCTTCATGTATTTCAAGACGTCTTTCCGGAATATGCGTCTGTGAAGGTGTTCAGATAATGACGATATTGCACAGTTTTATTCATGAGATTCCTGTCAACAGTAAGGTCGAATAATAGATGAATTTTATTCAGCAGTGTTGGCCCTGGGGCCTATAGTACAATTACAGTTTGATTACTTGCACGTGGTGCTAGTCATATTAAGTATCTATTGGCATTGAATGCATATTTCAGATAAAAAGCTAATGGTATTATTGTCACAACATCTATATTGTTTGATGTTAAAAGATTTGGCAATGTGTGTTCATACATTACAATTTTTGACAGACTTGGCAAATAATTATTAAATGATATTCATAGCATCTTAATGACTTTGCCATACAGTCATGACAATTTAAGGAGTGAAAAGTGAGCGATAGGTCTTGTGGGAATTCAAAGATTCATTAAGACTGTAGCCGTCTAAGCGTAACTCCAGTGTGTAATATTTGTAAATATTCTATCCACTGAAAACATGCTTCTACTATTATTATTACATGTATTTTCATGGATTCATCATATTTTATCTATAGCTGTGCTATAGTTTCTCATTAAAATGTCTTTTCTGTTGTCGGAATTGAAGTAAGTCCCACACAGAGCTGGGATCATATGTCTTTGAAATATATAATGCAAACGTCTGGAACCTTGTGTTCCAATACAAGCGTTCGTAGCGCTACGACATTCGCATGTCTATGATAAACTATAGAGTTGGTCTCAACCATTGACTGGATTACATTCTCATTGTCAGCAGAGAAATTTCGACTTCTCTTTTTCCTTGGGGTGCAGGCGGCATTTCGCGATTCCATTTTTGGTAATCCGGAAGTAAACAGAAAACGGAATTGTGGGATATATGAAAGCTAACCAGTGGCGTTAACCACACTATTAAACTTTGACGGCGACGTTAGCTAACGGCATGACTAACCATGTTTTGAACAACGCATATATAACGTTCGGTTACCTAACGGCCGGTTAAGGATTTAACCGGCCGTTAGGAGTTAACCGGCGGTTAAGATAAACGAGTATTGAACAACCGGGCCCAGAACGATGCCAGTACTGGTCCAGTTACGTGATGTTAGCTGGGGGACTACTACTGTGGTTGATTGCTTGGTGAGGCCAAATGTCACAGTGACCCATGCTCATACTATCAATCCTTCGTTTGTGAAGCGCACACTTCGTGATCTCACTTGTAATATCGTACTTGGTGAAATGGCTTGTCGCCAATTTCAGCGACATGTGGGCCATAGCTCGGCGTGTATAAAAACAGCTTCGCCAATTGTTACCAGACTGAGTGCAATACATGATCTCACCGGGACCTTTGACAGCTGTGTACCCGTAGACTACCCGACATACCCACTTTTATTCCTTCTATTCACAATGTTACAATACGTTCATGCAGACCGTAACTACTCGGTACCAACCCGAGACAAGTCGACTGTGAAGTGCTCACGTCGGAACAAACAATCTGTGACACAAACAATCAAGCTGAATGTGTCAACAACTCCGTTAAACAGCGTGACAAGTGATACGTATTGTACGACACAAAGCGGCTTGTCTGGCACAACGGTCGACGTTTTGTAGCTTTTATCATTGACTTCCAGATAGCTGGGCCGTTTGCCGATACTTTTGTCACTTCAGCTGTCTTTGGCGAAGGTTCAAACTGACCACATATATTTACAGTATAGATGATAACAATAGCTGTGTGACAACAACGACAGCCTTAACAGCACATGCATCATAATTGATGGATGTGGATTCGAACCCACAAACAGATGTTTGGCAAAAAATGAATCAATATTAGACGCTATATTAAGCAGGTCTTGCGCTACTACTATTTACAACTTAGTCCAACATAGCTCAGAATTGTTACGTGTTTCTATTAAGGAAAGGGGGAGGTCTGCTAGCCTGATGGTTAAGCGTCCACTCGTCACGCTGAAGACCCGAGTTCTATTCCCCACATGGGTACAGTTCGTGAAGCCCACTTCCCCCGCCGTGATATTGCTGGAATATTTGCTAAAAGCAGCGTAAAACATATACTCTCTCACTAAGCAAGGGGAGCGGGGTAGACTAGTGGTTAAATCGGCCCCTCGTCACCCTGGGTACAATTTAGGACGCACTTTTCTGGATATCACCGCCATGATATTCATGGAATATTGCTAAATGCGAACTTAATAAATAGCCACTCACTAACTCCTAATTCCTAGTGAGGGGATCGGGTGGTCAGGCTCGCTGACTTGGTTGACACGTGTCATCGTATCCCAGTTGCGTAGAACGATGCTCATGTTGATGATCACTGGACTGTCTGGTCCAGACTCGAGTATTTACAGACCGCTGCCATACAGCTGGAATATTGCTGGGTGCGGCGTTAAACAACAAACAGCCAACCAAAAACCGAATTCTTAAATGGTCAAACGTTTATGATCGCTTGAGTTGGACAGGTGATCACATCATATGTTCTCTACTCATGAAATGGATCACAATACTTGATCCTCTTAAAATTAAGTTTAGTTATATCATTACTCATCAATAATGTGGGTGGAGTGCCACAACTGGTTCGCCCAATCCACTTGATGTAGCTTATCTGAACAGGGCATCAAACACCTTATATTCACTTCCTCCTCAGATTTGTCAAATCAAGTCAGTTTAATGTTGGAAGAAAGCCCAGAGTGACTCAGACTCTAATCTCGGATGTGTTCTCCCGATCAGCAGATCCGGCCACGACAAAAGGGCATAACTGGTTTCCACCCAGCTCCCCTGCAACGGTTTTTGAAGTACTCTGTAACTTATACCATCCGTATTAGACAGCGACAAGATCGATAGGGTGGGACTCTTTCCGCTGTTGAATGCCTTAGGTTCACGTGGGTGTATTGACATTAGACCGTGCAACGTACCCACCGCACCAAGCCCTATTTCTAGCGCCGGTTTTATCTTGTGACTTGGGAGATTAGCATCTCCAATAGCATCGCTATTACATTAATAATATATATTTTTAATATCCATAGTCTTCATTTTTGGCCGAGGTGTCGAAAATTGAAAACACCTTCAGGCTGACTTAATCTTTGTGTAAATGTTTCCATTACAAAAATATGTTCTGACGCCCCCTCTCATCTGAATATACAATCAATAAGAATTAACACAATTTGCTCATCACATTTTTATAACCAGATACAAATTAATTTAGAATTATATATAAAACAAATGCGACTATGGAATCAGCAGACAGCAGATGAAGAACATCCCGAGACGTCCTGACCAAGAATGCAGAACAGAGAACCAGGTAACGCATACTGCTAGAAGTGGACGAACAGTCGTTCTTCTCAGGGAAATGTTCTATGTAATCAATCAGAAATTCAATGCGCCTCCTGTTTAAAGCGCTCATAGATTCTAGGGCACCAGGTATATATGGTGGACTGGAGATGTGTTTCAATACAATACCCGGCCCTACTGACCTGATTGTAGTGACCCTGGTACGGGTCGAAGGTCATGGTCGACTTATGTTACGCTCATTTTCCCGTATTACCTGCTATCAGAAATACAGGACGTTGAACGACTTGTCATAGCATTTGTGAAAGAAGCGGAGTAAAATCCCTCTCGTAAACCTTTTATAGGCCTGTAATTATTACGAAATGGAAATGACCTCGGCCCCGTTTCACAAAGCTATCAAAGCGCTACGACTGTCGTACCTCCAAGCACTTAAATAATATACGTAACCTACTTACGACAGTGGTAGCGCTGCGATAGCTTTGTGAAACCCGGTCCTGAACGTTCTTGTTAAACGTAAACGTCATTGAATATAAGATACCACATGTATATCTTTCTAAACTGTTTACTCGTCATATTTGTAGAGAAAACTATTCACGCATCGGTAACGCCATACTAAAAAAACCCGACTATGTTAGTCGTCACAGAGTTGTGACCCTTGTTTATCTGTCGAGACACATTTTATGACGCTTCCTCTTGCTTCTATGCAAATGTTCCTTTGTGAAAAGGATATATACCTTTTCTGCTGTCTGCTTTTGCAGCCTCGCTGTAATATCTCACCAGTAAACACTTTGTCGAGTTCCCGATGTTACTGACAGTTACACATTCCAGGATAAATTTCAATTATATTTGAGCCCATTTCTCTGTCCAGTCAGACATATTTGGAAAAACAACAACATCATATGCATGACATGTTCAAACCAGTTATTGTATTTACAGACTGACAAGTGTTGTTGACTATAGTCCGGACCGATGAATGGCAACTAATAAATATATAATACTTAATGATACACTGATCATATTTAAAACATCAGACCAAATATGTGATTTCTTTGCAGAATTTATGTCCGAAAAATAAATAGGTTGTTTAACAAACTATCATTAAAATTTTGACACAGTTAACTATTTGTTACGACGCGTACAAGTGTGAGGCACGACAAAGTCATTGATGCATTTACCTGTGCTGTGCCGGCTCCATCCTTTTTCGCACACCTGGCTGTTCCTCTCTTTGCATCCCTCCCTCGTAACAAATAGTGAACTGTGTCAAAATTTTAATGATAGTTTGGTAAACACCTTTTTCATTTTTGGGACATAAATTCTGGAAAAAACTCACAGAGTTGATTTGATGTTTTAATTATGATCAGCGTTTCACTTAGTATTATACGTATATTAGTTTTCGAGTTGTCGGTCCAATTTTGAACGAAAGGGACTATATTGGAGTAGGAATATATAAGGATTCATCTGTGTCATGTCAATGTCATGTCAGGTCTGTTTCTTTGGTTTCACCTAATAACAATTAATATATAAGAGTTCAAAAAGACACATTACGTACATTTGAAAGTGTGGCAAATATACCCTAAACCTTTACTTTCTTGAACTAGAAACACCCACTGTAATAACACTTGGTGGTTTGCTTCTTGGTAGTTCCAAGGAGTGAGTGAGTGAGTGAGTGGTTGTGAGTGAGTGAGTGAGTGAGTGAGTGAGTGAGTGAGTGACATCCCATTTACTTCACAATGCTTCCGGGTTATTCGACGTATAGAAACCTATGTTGACGTATATGCGGAATATTCTATAGTTTGGACAGGGTATTTAGCGTACGGAGCTGGCAAACACTCAAGCATGATGAGTTCCAGTCTGAAAGAAAACATCTAAACGTTCATTAAACGGTATTGACCACTGAGTGGTGATGCTGGAAGTACATGTATGTCGTATGAGGCAGTGCACCTTGTACCTGTGGTGTGGTGTGGTGTGCTAGATTTAGACTCGTGGTATATTTAGACAGAGTTTAAGACGTGTCCACGGTGTTCTGACCCACAGAATGTTATTGAATGATTTGGAAGAGGCTGCAGTTATTCCAGAATGGTCTGTCTGGGAGAGGCATATGAAGGGAGGCTCTCATCTCACATTACATCTCAAGTTAGCAGGAGACCAGTTTTGTATCTAATGATCTTACCCTGGATACACTCTGCCTAGCCCTTCTTCAAAGTTAGATTACTATTGCTGAGCGGTGACCATCATTTTCTTTATTGCTATAATCCCTGCTCTTGCAAAATAGTACCTCTGAACTTGCACTGCCATGTGATACCGTTGTATTGAATTGTGAACTGGGGCGGTGGGGTAGCCTAATGGTTAAAGCGTTGGCTCGTCACGTCGAAGACCCGGGTTCGAATCCCCACATGGGCACAATGTGTGAAGCCCATTTCTGGTGTCCCCCGCCGTGATGTTGCTGGAATATTGCTAAAAGCGGCGTAAAACCAAACTCAGTCAGTCAGTCAGTGAATTGTGAACCCTAATGACAGCACGTTTCTTTGTTATTTGTTGGTTTCACAGATCTGTTACGGTAAACTGTTCAGTTTCAACCTGGCAATCAACATGTAACATGTGTGTATACGGGATGCTGGAAGTGGCAGTTCAGACTGGGTATGTATACTGGCAGTGTGCGGGTGTAAACCTAAATGGTAAAACTGGCACTTTGAAGGTAAATTGGTTTGTAATGCGTCTCACACCACTATGTGTATAACAACTATCTCTATAACCTATAGCATCTGTGGTTTAGTAACTGCTCGAATATTTTAGGTCTATGTACATACAGAATCTCACCCGAGTGTCTTTTGATATCAAATATATCACCACGAGTTGATAAAGTAACAAACATCCGAGGCTTGCCGAGGATATTTTTACTTTTATCAACGAGTGTTGATATATTTCATATCAGAAGACACGAGGTTGAGATTCTATTTATCATAAATAATCACCCTTCATTAGTTTTCAATGAAAAATGTACATCTCTGAACACAGTACTGCCATTAGTCATCAAGTTCATGACGTCATAGCATTGTTAGGGCATTGTACAAAATCTACTGTCAAAGCGATATCTCCTAGGAGATATCATCTGATCTCACACAAGCAATATCTCCTGTGGAACACAGTTTTGGATGATAAAGTGGACAATTGCACTGAACAGAAAATCTATCACAACTACATATCAACAATATGTACTGACTTTAAGTTCACAGAGGAATAAACCTTAATGGCGTAGGCTCCGATTGTATAAACGCCGGCGCTTTTTCTTTCAGTTTTCTTCACATTTCTTTCAGTTCAATCATACCAAATACATTTTTTAAAGATCACTAGATTAGAAATGTACATCAAAAACATGAAAATGGCCAACACAACGAAAGCTGACGTTGTTAATATAGCAGTAATCATTGATCAGCTGGGATCACTATGTAGAGGTGATTATGACTGTGGCAAATAGATACTGTGGTAAATTCACAGAATGCTCCCGACTGTAACACTCAGTCTTGTCACAGATCGAATCGACAGTTTGACATGCATGTCTTCATTTTATTCACTACGATGGGTTTTGGAATGGACATTTGTGAAATACCATACAGTGGAACTCTCTCACAGTTTATGTCTTAACACTAAGTTGCAGTTTAAAGAGTCTAAATGATAATACACAGCGCTTCTGCGTGTATTCATGCTGGGGAATCCCCAGGACCACCAGACGTGTACGGAATAACGCATAAACGTCAACATGTGATGTCACGGTCATGTGACCAGCCTCTCGTCCAATGAAAAAGCCATCTATCGTGTAAGCTTCATTTGGCTTAAAAATATATTATATATTATTCAAAACTCCTAAAGGATGGCGCGAATCATGACGTTGATAAAAGTTTGAAGTTTGCTGACGAGTTGTTGCAGCGATCGCATAATTGTATCAGCTCGTATCCACTTTGAAAGGGTTGTTTTTTGGAGAGTCAGTTGTAAATGTGTCTGGATTCTCAGTCCTAGTTTCTATTCCTACCCTGGATAGTCCTTCCTCATTATCCTAGCAACAAAAGACATTGCCATAGCAACAACAGACGTTACCCTAGCAATAACAGACATTACCCTAGCAACAACAGACATTACCAGGAGAAGATGTAATAAAGATTTATTAGACAATATCAAGATGTACAAATGTGATGTTTACATAGTGCGCGTGGTGATCACGTGAAAGATGTGCGCGCATGCAGATCATGTGCACGGTTCATACACAAATCTACATCCTACACCCCGACATCTACATCAACGTGGGCGTCTGTGACAACTCCTTGTCCGGCAGTAAGAGTTTACATCATTGCTTATCAGATACTCCTGGCTTTAGTAGCTGGGCTTATACCGGACAAACGGATGTACATATACGTCGGGTGAGCATATACCCGGGTAGTGAACGTGGGATTGCTTTTAATCAAGTATACGCCAGTTATTGCAGTCATATATACATGTATACGTAAGACAGAATATATTGGAGCCATATTTATATAAAGAATCGTAAAACAACATATTCATTAGTGAGGCTTTTAGAGGGCTAGCATATACACGTATGCGACAGATTGGCGTATAAAATTACGAAGGACTATACCCGAGCGACACAAAACATATATACGCCAGTCTGAAACGTGTAGATAATATAGATGGGCTAATAATGGAACTTAAACGGCATACGTACGTCAGATGGGCTTACAATTTGTATCAATGTGCTATTCTTGATCAATGTATATACATGTACAGACGGCGTATTTCAGACTAGCGTATACATGGCTATGCACTTACACTGGTCTTACATATACATGTATACAGATGATTGTTTTTGTAGGCCATGGAGACCAAATGTGACCGGAGAAAAATGCAAGATGAACCCATACTTGTCCAACAAAAGCATCTAGACATAATGTGTATATAAGTCAACCTGTATATTCATTTAACATGTAATTCTACATATCGTATTTCGTCTAATAAGCGCCCGGGTGCTATTCTTCTAAACGGACTTCCAGACCCAGCGCTTATTGGAGACCCGGCGCTTATTGCGGTTACGATTACACAATATCCATCAACCCGTGCCATGTGGAGGACAGGAAGTTATGACTAAAGGCACCATTCCTTAACTAATCTATTTTTGGATCAAGGGAGAATACATTTATAAAAAAACGTACCCTGCGCTTATTAGAGGAAATAGGGTACAGTCTAAGACGGTCTTACATCCAGATGCCTCGTGAAGACGTAGTTAACAGATCTGATGCAGGAATGTACATAGCACATGGAGACATCCTTTTCTTACTATAGTAACATCTTTTGTTTAACTTTCGACTGAAAATTTGTCCGTCAACTTTGGGAAATGCCTTCAGTGGAATATGGATGCAAGGTCTGCAGAATAATGGCTGTCATGGAAACGGAGGTCTGTATTTCATTGAACCATATTTACACGGAACGTAACTTGTTAAAACTGTGAGTCAAATAAAACCGGCCTCCTACTGTCAGCTCAGGATATCACTAACAGAACCAAAGAACTGGAACATCTATTTCCTAGCAAAACATCACAACTAACAACTCGAAGATCTGCTACATCAGCCGGTTACTTCGGCCCGAGGGGTGTGCTCCATTGGACAACTGACGTAAACACCCGAGGTCGACCTTCGTTCATTTCCGTAACCGACCATCGGCTTGTTCCGGAATGAAAGATCGGGGTGGGTTATACGAGTACAGATGATGAAATGGCATCTACTGTATCAACAATCGAGTCGTCCAGACTGACCCATGGTATTAAGCTTTCCACGCGGGGAGAGAAACAAGCTTGGGCGACGGTAGATAAACAGAAAACAATAAGCTACGTAAACAGTACGTCTGAAAATGTCTCTGTTATATGTACAGATCATTGCATAAACATAGTCATGCTCGCATTTCACGGATTTCAGAGAAATATATCTTGGTGAAAATATCGAATTGGCAATTAAAAAATGGTAACAGGTGAAAGAATGAAGCCATCATATAATAAAACCTTTTTACTACAACTGTTTGAGTACACAACCATATGTATAACAACGTGTCTATGACGTTAAAGGAACTGACGCTGTCTAAAGTTCTATAAACAGATGAAACTGGTACGTAATACAACTGGATACTTACTAATGCTTTATGGAAGGTGAAGGAACTATTCATTGACCAAGGCGCTTGTAGCATCTCACCTATATCAGGGCGTCAGCTAAATATAGGCACGCTGTTTAACGCTCTTGCTGAAACCGACAGACATTATCCTAATCTAGGCTACCCCCGACCAGCGGATCCTTGCGTGGCAAAAGGACAACACTCTGCAGAGGTCTGTGGCGTTGTGGGCACCGGGCCAACCGTTAAGAACACCCAAACATGCTAATGTTGGGTCCTAGCTGCTGCTTCAGGAGTACATGTACCAATATTTGAATCAAACACAAGCTGGAGGGATATCGTATTCGTTATGCTGCAATTCAAGATGACATGATAAAACATTATGGATTGAATAAATAACTGTTAATAGTAAAGATTCATAATATTAAAAAAATGCATTTTATGGCGTCGAATGTTGGAGAGATCGCCGGACAAATATTTTGACATAAACGTGATTAAAAAAACACTTAAGGTACAACAAAATAGTTCGTAGTTCGTCAGATATGATTTGTTTAGTAACTTTATTTATTTGTTTATTTTATTTGTTTATCCCCCAAACCCCATATTTCCTTTCATGGTCAGATTTCATTATATCTCAGGTCTGGAGTTTTGGTTAGAGATATTGAAAATAAGTTATTGGATATTAAGTAAAGTGACGGGTCCATTGCAAGTATTTGTGTACAGAGAACAGGACCCGATTTTGGGGCTGGACGAACCATCATTTTGCCATAGAAAAAAACAAACACTTCCAATTCTGACGAACAAGAACTGCATTGTTATCACCTCATGTGTTAGAAATGTTGGCATTTGTTTGGCTGCGATGAATGCATGAATTACGTGCAGGATTATTTACACCAGTACTATTTACACAAATCATGGGAAAGAATGAATGACTGTTAAAATGAAGAACTTAATAGAATGAGATCATTAACAGGGAGCACAAAATGAGTGATGGTATTCCGTGGGCATTCAAGCAACAGGAAATGACGTCACGCAGGAGGTTCCAGCAGATACAGCATAATGCGCAAGTCAAGCATCGTGGAATGATCAAGGTATGTGATATACAAGGGTCAGATTGAGTAGTATGAATTGCTTCATGTCGGGAAAAGTCTAGTTCGGACAGGAAATACCGGGTAGGGACAAAATGGAAGCTCTATACTCATCCTAACACAGTGTGAGTGTGTACCTTCATTAACGGGTAAGGAACGGTAGTTGATTATACTACCAGTGACACGGGGGTTATTGTTAGTTCACAGAAATACATAAGTCTAAGGTCAAACGGGGAATAAAACACTACATTTCTAATAACTACGAATTATTCTCAAGCAGGTAGGCTACTTTGTTCAGGATACTCCCCATGGAGCTGAAATGGAATTTTGAAGCACATTAATCTGGTTATAATATGTGCTTTAAGGACGCCTGTGTTATCCTCCCTTAAATGAATTGTTTTCCTGTCAGTATTCTTGTTGGTGGTGGTGTGAACGTATTTTTCGTCAAGTAGCCACCGACTGTGGACATCGATACCGTCCTTGAAGGCTTGTCCTTTAACCATGATGTACACAGTGATGCTTGGTCATAAAAGAAAGGTACTGCTTGATACTGTTGAAACATCAAACACCACACTCTAGTATCATTACATCGTTTACAGTGCACCTGGTTTCAGCAGCGGTTGTCTCCCTTTTCTGATAAACGACCAACGGCTTGTGTCAGTCCTACCGAGGCTTGAACACAGACAGGTCATACTGGAACTACATCTTACACTACGACGTGACATTGGCATTTACATACATGAATAACAGTTTGGTAAGCAATCACTAGCTGGCATTGACCCCTGAGAAACGCTTGCGTTAATGTTTATATTCTTGTCTCATATCTGCCGTAGTCGCCACTGGCGGTGCTGTCGGCGTCTCCTTCTCGCTCCCTCGTGGGCGCTTCCTGGTCAAGGCCGTACACTGGACCTTCGAGAGGGTCCGGATACTGCTCTGGCATGGCGCGTTCAGCTCCCTCTCTCAAACTGTGCAGCGACTCAGTTTCTGGGAAGAAAACAGTAGCCCCACGTGGACTTGTAGACCTGCTGTCTATCCATTTAGGACTGAGCATGCTCATGGCCTGCATCCCCAGATCCCGAGATGGAGCTTCTCGACGTGTATGTACAGGGCTCAGGCCCATCAGATCGGTTTCGCTCCCCTGCCTGGACCGAGAAGGGCTTCTTGTTCCTGCGTCATATCGAACTGGACTCAAATTTCTGACATACGGCTCCTCTGAGTCAAACCGAGATGGGCTGGGACCTCGGAAGAACCTCGGGTCTGCCTCATGTCGGAGGGGGCTAACACTTCTCATCGCTCTGTGGCGGTCATGGTGGCGGTGGCGATGACCACTGATAAATGCTGCATGGTCAGAGATGCTTGGCCTCCGGTACATATCCGAGTGATCTGAGATACTGGGTCTGCGAATTGGGAAATCTGAGTGATCGGAGATACTTGGCCTCCTCAGAAGATCTGAATGGTCAGTTATGCTAGCTCTTCTTAGCTGGAGTTCTGACCCATGGCCGTGTTCGGAGATGCTGGGTCTGCGGTGAAGGGGTCCAAGTCCAGGAAGTGGGCTCAGCTGCATCATGCGACTGTCATCCCCGAGCTGTGCGGTTGCGGCGGCGGGCGAGATCTGCATCAATGGATCTGGTTCCGTTGGGCCAGGGAGACGGGCTCGACGGCGGAATGATCCCAGACGGTGTTTCTGCTCCCAAATCTTTTGACGCATTTTTTCTTCACGTCTCTTCTTTTCCAGTTCCTAGGAAGACAGAAAGGATAATGGGCGTTACGTATGTTACAGATATTCAAATGTCTTTGATGGGCATTTTAGAAGTTAGGTGGTGAAGAATAATGACAATTATTATGGATATACAACTTCTTTTATTCTGTGGAGGCGATGTTTCGACATAGGTTCACTTGCTTGACAACGACATTAGAATCTCTGTCGAAACGTCGCCTCCACAGAATAAAAGAAGTTGTATATCCATAATAATTGTCTTTATTCTTCAGATATTCAAATGTTTCAAAAACTCAAATTTAAAAAGCCTAATATTCAATATTTGAAAATTAATCAACAAAGCCAGGGATTTCCGATTTTTGATAGGATCCTGGTTGAAACTATTGAACAGCATTAAAACGACACCCTAATATTCAAAACAGCAATCTCGAACAAGAACATAGAAAAATGGTGTGTTGAATGTATAACCAATGTCGCGTTATCACTGTATCCATGGTAACCGTAAGTATGTACTGGGAGAGACCCACGCCCCAATAATACTATATTCATGAAGTAAGAGGAACGAATCATATGGTTCTTAACCTTTTTCGAGCAGTGCACCTTCTTGGAGATATAGAATATAATAAAAATGAAAGAAGCATATTTACAATCCCGCATAAAACGTTTACAAAGACGTATACCCCCAAACCTGGACGATTTAATGTCGATACCCCAAATAATGGCGCCATTTCAAGCTGATATCTCCATAGCTAAGAGAGTGATCTCCCTTACCTCCGTCCTCTGTTTCTCCACTATGGATGTGACCTGGTAGAGGAGGTCATCCAGCTTGGTCTCCGTGGAGTCTTTACCCATGGAGGCCAGCGACAGGGCGCGGTCCAGCGGAAAAAAGTCGAAGTTCTCCTTCCCCAGCTGCAGAAGAGGAAGCAGTGTTGCATATTATCATGTAGTGAGAGACAGGGCAGTCACTTTTGAAGTTATTGAAGAAACGTCCATTTTCTTTGGAAAATGTGGGGACCTGTCTGACTGGAAATCACCGTCGGGAAAATGAGTGTAGAGAATGGACATGTACGTGAACTGTTATCAGAACCAACGTTCATGCGACCAGTATTGTAATGTTCAGGGTGTCAATATTTCATGGTTGCTCAATTCTGGTTGGTCAGATCACAATTAACATCCTCAATGGTCTTATCACTGGACGATGCACGGTTCCAGATTACTGCGGTTATATCGACATATATCCTCCCCATATTTCAAACACAGTATACTCGTTTACCAAAGTCCAACCCTGGCACTTACCAGCTTATAGACGTACATCTCCATGGCGGTGTAGTCGTTCACCTTGGTGCCGTTCAGGTGGATGAAGAAGAAGATGTAGGCCCACATGTTGTGTTCAGCACGAACATGGTGCTCAAATCCCTGGATGTTCACAGAACAAAAACTGATATATAAGAAAGTTCATTTACTGTGTTCAAGAACATCACGGTCAAGAACTGACTTCGGCCATGTAGAGTGTTTCCATGGAATCATGCCGAGTGTCTCATTAATGTTACTTGATAAAACATTCACTATCAGGTTCCCTTTTCTCGAAACAAGTAATATTATGTTGGGCCCCTATTTTCAAACCTACTTATGACCGTTGATAACAATCGATCGGCATTTTCTTAAACTGAAAACGAATTCTGGTTCAAAAAGGAATTCACTATTCATTAAGTATTATTTAGGGGACAGAAGCTTTAATATTAGCGGCTGATGATTATAGACGTAACTATTTAGTACTTAATCTCAAGGAAAAGTGCTCATCTCATTTTCAGATAATCGATTGGGGTAGTTATTTCCCTTACTCTTATTCCGCATGTTTTTGTGGAAATGTTTATTCGTTTATTAATTCAGAGAACAAGTTAAATGTGTTTTAGAGATTCAATGTCACTCGTTATGTTACCAATAGGTAGACTGAGATAGCTGGGATACAGTGTGAAGTGCCACTGCGGCCATTACCTTCCCGTGATGCTCGAAGTCGTAGCTGTTCCGGCTGCAGATGAAGCAGGTATCGCGCATGTCAGACTCGGCAGTCCACTGTGGACACACAATACATAACACACTTGTGAAGTGGACAGTCAATACAATGTACAAGATGAACACAAAAGTATATGGCAATACGCAATACATGGCCAATTCAAGGTCGAACGTTTCAGTAAGCATTGACAATCAAACTAGGTCTCAAGCCAGCAGGTCTTGTCACACCTCAACCTATAGCTACCACAATGGCTAACATTGGAGCTATTCCGTTGCTTATCTATTCAGAGGACAATATGACAGTTCTTCTTAAACGGATATATTTCATTAGGTATAACTACAATAGCACATAGAAGATGGCACAACTAGTACCCTCTTGCTCATCACACTTTCAGGGGTCCTTGAAATTGTATAAAATTCAGGCTTGTTCTTTTACAGAGTTAAACAAATAAATAACATCATTCTTGTGGAGAGGTTTGTAATAAGCTCATGCAGATAAACTTTTCCATGATTATATCATCGGCCATTGGTCTTAATATATTGCTGTGTTTATCGTGGCTTTGAATACTATATCAGTTATTACTGATGTCAGCTTGTAAGTTTTTAAACTGATGCTGGTCTTAGCTGTGTACCACTTTGGTGAAACACAAGAGCACAGGCACTTTGCTGACCCAGAAACACAGTCGCTGTGAACTGGGATTCGATCCCATGATCACAGGAGGCCATTCGGCCGTGCCTCAGATGACCTTGACTGCCCACAAACGTTGCACATAATAAAAGATCGGCACATATGTTGACAACGAAACTCCTTTTTCTGGATACCTTGAGATCTCTGAGCTCTGAGAAGGTGTCGACGATGATACCGAAGATGATGTTGAGACCGATGGTAGTGATGAAGATGAAGAAGGAGACATGGTAGACGACCACCAAGCCGAACTTCTGGAATGTCTGCTCGTTATCATGTGGTACGAGCACCTGGGAGACAACAGACATCAGAACATTACTGAACCAAACATTTAACACAAAATACAACTGTGGTAGGAAACACTCTTTAATCATTCCTATGTGACTTTAGTATACATGATATTTTGAAGCAGAAATTATGTGCTATCCAAACTGTTCTCCCATCAATGCTTCACTGTTCTCCACATACATCTCCGTGAACAATGTTTTAAACAATATTATCAGCTTCTTTAAGTGTTATTTAAAACCGAAACGTTGCATCTATTGCTATAAAGAAGTTGTCCAAGTTGTGGGTCCTGGCGCAGCCAAGGGAGGCTACTCTGTACAGCGCGTGTTTTAAGGTCTGTGGCCGTGGACATGTCTGAACTCATCCATGCCGGTACTTACCTCGAAGAGATCTCCTATCAAGCCGTACCGGATGACGGTGATGGTACACTGCCACAAGGTGTCACAGTACAGGTTACTTTCCGGGTTGAACATACTCCTCATCAGCGCGAAACCAATGATAGCATAGAGGTAAAACACTACCAGACCCAGAATGGCCACCCACACCAGGGACTTGGCTGAAACACACAGTTATTGGAAATAGTTACAACACAGCCTGGATAAGGATTTACCACCCCCGTTCATCCAGGGCATTATAGCGAATTATACCCTGGACCCATTCTATACAAGATCCTCGTCTTGAAACGTATGAATACCGCTAGAAACGGCTGCATAAGCAGATGGGTGGGAGGATTCAGGTTAAGTTAAGGGAGATGTATATGATGGCGAATTAAAATTTTATTAAAAATTATTTTCCGACCTCCTACGTATATACGGTTTGTGTGGAAAATAGCCGTTAACCGCGTGAAATGTAAATGGCGGTTAATCATATCAATACCACATTTCACCCTCAGCAGAAGCTACTTCAATCGGTTCCCTAATTTCAGATGAAACTCAGCTATTTATACAAAATGTCCATATATATTTTTGTAAAAGCTAACTACATGCAGTACAGATTGAATGACTGCAAAGACACTACAGAGTGATGATACAGTTACTGTAGAGTAACTGGGATCTTATGGTAAAGAGTAACACAAATCATGCTTCAGAGAAGGAAACTGGTTGTCCCTGAGCCGCCTTCAACACACCTGGATGAGTAACGGCCTTGATGACTCCGCTCAGCAGCTGGTTGTTGTTGACGATGTTCAGGAGATGGAAGGCGAAGCAGTAGCCGTTTGAGAACGTTCCTCCTATCGACAACGCCAAGAATGCCTGTAGAAACACAACGCAGTGGTTTAGAAGGACAATCTTATAGAAGCAGGGTGAGAGTAATACTGACTCAGTTAAATCATAGAGGTTTATAATCGAATCTCATTGTAAGTTCCCGGTGTTTAAACGTCCAACTGATCGGTAAATATCCGGTGATTAAGCCACACATGAGCGCGGTAGCAGATCATTGTTTGCTATTGGAAGTCTGCAGGTTGATTTGGTCTGCAACTCACCAGGTAGTAGAACGTGGTGAAACTGAAGAATCGGGCGTCCAACTTGGACTCGTGCTGCTTCTTCTTCCCATCCTCCTCTTCGTCGTCCCTCTTCTTCCTCAACGCGCTCCTACAACATGGCAGTGATTGTAACACCTACTGCTTGTCTGCATACGAAATAATAATCGGTAGTAATGATGATTCGATATTGTGTGAGCCATAGTGACATCTATTGTTAACATTCCGCTTTTTTATGGGAAATATATCCTTAGAAATATATTGATGATATTATAATTTTTAAGAAATTCCATTGTGCATTGCCTATGTGGACATTCCAGTGTCACAAAGGCTCCATTCCACAAAGCGATTTTAGCACTAAGGCAGTCGTAACTCACATACTTTAAGCACCAACAATGAGGAGTAGATTCCAGGGCCTTCTATATAGCACACCTAGCTATCCTCCTATTATTTTTCAGATATTTGCCTTTGTTTCGCTAAAATCGTTTTGTCGACCCTGGTACTTCTGAATATACGTGTAAAATATGTTTCCATTTACATGTGACAGACTGTAAGAAATTGAAATTTTCGCTCTGGTACTTCATTTCGCAAGAAGATATCCCCACCAGGACTGTTTCAAATGTGTTATACGGCTGTCGGATGAAGTAATAATGAAGTTAAGACTATAGTGTAGATTCTTACTGTTGTCAAGGTAAAAGTTCTAGCTTGAAAACGGTGTAAGAATCTACAAGTCGCTCTGTGCAATAAACAAGAAGCTGTTATCCATAATGTCTTATGCTTCCTTATTGACTCCCCAACTTCTAGAATGCTGATCAAACAATTAGTCGGATGAAGATTGCAAGGACAAAGCCAATAAGAGACTCATGGCTACAAAGATTGTAAATATATGTTCAAGGATGGACGGTGTTATGGTCTTAGCGCTAAGATGTATTTGCGAGACAGGTCCCAGGTTACACAAACATCCAAGAAACAGTTTGAAGAGTAACTTGCTTGAGATTGATGAACATGGTCTTAGGGTTTGGCAGTCGCGGATGGTTGCACACGAAGTAGCTGATGAGCACGAGGAGGCAGAGGACGTTGTGGGTGAAGCCCATACTCTTTAGAACCACGTCGTAGGTATCTGCCCCTAGATTTATGATGGCGGGGACTGGGCTGAAACAGACATTGCAGGGTCGCAGACATCACATGACACAAAACTGGATATATACACAACCATTTTGTGTACCTACCTTCTCAGTGTAGGAGAACTGCAAGAGGACATATAATCAGGGCAATGCTCTTACTCGTTCCTTCAAAAGTTCCCGGAGGAGTGCTGGTCCCAGCTAATACCAATTTTATATTGCTAGCCAAATGAAATACTTCAAGCCGGCCAGTCCTTATATCCATCTATTCATATATAGAGATTGTGACGCTTTTTACATAGGATGTTAAACAATAAAGATGGTAGTCCTATTCTGCAGTGAATGAAGATGTGTATGTTCTTACAGAACAGAACTATTCTTACTCGACAAGTAGCGGTGGCATCCCCGTGGTGTTGCCCGAGAAGATGTTGGGTGTCTCCATCGACCCCTTGGCTTTCCATGTCGCCAGCATCAACATGTTGATGCCAAAACTCAGCAGCGTCACAGCATGATTCCAGATGAGCCTGGATTGGGGAAATACAGAGGGTTACTACAGGCACACAAACAGGGGGAAATAAACAGCTGTTATCCTGGCACACAATCCAGTGGAAATGGAGAAGGTTCTACACACCTTAGTGATATTCTCACGAGTGAGTGTGTCATTTTGAAACAGTATTTGCTGATGTTAGTTTGTATGGTTTAGGTAGTATAACACACACACACACACACGCACACTCACGCACACACACGTACTCACAGACACACAGCAACGACAAGCAACACCAAACCCACGACATTTCAGTTAAACTGCAATGTATCTGGACTTTCGCCTCGAAAGCATACATATGATGTACGTCTACATGCTGATTGTTTAAACTTGATTCTTTCCCTTTATCAATACTTCCTGTACAAACTCTAAGTAGATGTCTATCAGGTTTAACTGACCATCCCTTGGTGATGCAGAGCGCCAGGAAGTTGCTCAGGATCCGCTGCTGGTAGGCAATGTCCTTCATAATGTCCTTGCTCCACGCCATCAGGTCCCTAATTTTGTTGCTAGGCGACGATCTGTCCACACTCCATTTGAGCTTCTCCTTGATTTCTTCCCTTAGTACCCTCTGTTGGAGTAATGAAAAACAAAGATTGGATTAAATCTGAAATGAATATATAAATATGAGGTGAAGTGAAAGTTAGCGTCATCAAGATAATTGCATTTATATCACTAAGTGCTTGTGTGCATGCATGTGTCTGTGTGTGTCTGCTTGTACTAGTTTTATAGTGTTATCCGTCTGAGATACCATGACGCAGTCGAAAGGACCGACTGAGCCATGTTAGAGCCCTTCATTGCTGCGCGCTAGGCAAGGTAACAAAGTGACGTCATTCTTGTCCCTTCGTCTGGGGCTTTCCAGATTCAAACCCTCCACTTTCCGAGCAGATTCTCCATCTATTTGACAGCAGTGATAGTGGGATACCCTTCTAGAGTTGCAAACATATAATGGGGCAAACATATAATATGCACATTGAAATATCACATACAGAGAAAACGGAAATGAGGAAGATTGAATGGTGGGTTAAAACGTTCGCAAATCATATACACAAAATCAGGGCTTGATTCCCAATTCGGGTAGCTATGTAAATGAGAAGCGACAGTGTGGGGGCATGATGATGGACTGGTGAGATATGTAAGAAATAGCATCCTGTCACATCATGCATGATTCGGTATTTTCCTCAAGGTGTCATCATGTCCTCCCTCACCTTGTTCTTGACCCGGAAGTTAACCTTCTGCAGCTCATCGTCCTTCACGACCTCTATTGACATGCAGTTCTTCTTGTAGAAGGTGAAGGCCTTTTGCTGGAGGGGTGTCATTCGCACTGGAACAGTGATACACTTACTTCTGACATGCTGTCACCTTGGAAACGTGCCATTTGTACATATTGATCAAATTTCTAATCGAATACACTGACAGAAATTAATTACGATCCCTATACCAATAGAAGAATGTATTTGACAAAACACACACACCTTCAGGTGCTAAAATGTCGCTTCGGTCCACATGAAGAGAGTATGTCTAATATGTCTGTACAACAAGCGTTCCGACATTTTTAACATGAGTATATATGACAGCTTCAGTGGCTATAAGCAATTACAGTATTGTCGGCGACGTGTTTGCTACATGCATGTCAGAAACTGAAGCATCACGCGCACGTTAACGGGAATGGGAGACAGTTCGTCATCATAGGTTCCTGCGACATAAATTGATTATATTGAACAAATAACTGACTTTCTGTAAGAATGTGTGTTATTTTACGCCGCAACCAATAAAATACAGGGGACTGCTTACAGACGACTCTAGACCAGGTCAATTAGTCTTCGATAGTGTGAACAAAGACCCATGCAGTCGACTAACACTAACTCAGTCATTTCATATCTGAACACTAACTGTCCCTGAATTCCCAAAGAAAAGAAGATCATCGCATTGATTTTGCTTTCTATTCAGTATGTCACACTTAAATCTGTCACATACAATAAATATAAAATAGCTCGTATTATATTAACGTTCGTAAAAACATTCGTAAAAAATAAGATAAATAAATTATTTTTTTTAAAATACCAGCGTCTTGTGCATGCATTAGTGCGTGGATATGTGCGCTATATAAATATCCACTAATATCTACTGTTGATGCTATATTAATGTTGTAACGTACGCATGTCAAGGATCTTGGGATCAAGGTCGACCATACGGGCCAGGATGAGATAAAGGCTGAATCCGACGTCCATGTAGTCATCTGCGTACTCCATCTTCTTCTTGTTCTGTGAAATAACAACGTCAGCAGTGAGTACATATTCAACGCCGTTGTGAACAGCCGCATCGTGTTCGGACTCCTCTACTAGAGTGAGTGAGTGAATAGGTTGTGTTTAACCCTGCTCGGAATAGGATGTTAGACATATCATGGAAGTCAGCTTCATGTAGAGCCTGAAACGATGCAGGTCTTAAACATGTATCACACTGATGAAACCAACGAGAATGGTGCTGACTAACCCAAGATCATAATCGGTGAGAATCTGGTATTCGAACCCCCGACTAGCGGATCCTGACATAACTATTGGCCGCCTTAGAGCACAAAGGCATCAACCAGCCAATTATTTCGTGTAAGCCCGTGTTGCAAAACTTTATATTTAGATAGTATTGAGGGCTTGCCCGACCTTTTATCAACAATCATGTGTAAGCCTGGGCTTTTTTTCATAATGGTAGCTACGCCCCTGTCAACCTTCATATTTTACGGCCACAATAGCCATAGTAATGAATGTCAACTGAGCAGCATATACCTACCTTTTCCCTGGAAACTATATCACTTGACACTAACATGCCAATCATATGGTACGGAGATAAACAATTCAAATTAGCCAATACCATTCTTTAAAAAATATGTATTGTTACCTATTCACAGTTTTGAAACACGGATATTTACCAGCATTTTCATAAAACTACATCGTTAGAATATTTCACTGTAAAGTTCATCTTCCTTTGATACAGAGATACATACAATAACACCGAAAATACACAAAATAGGTCATTCTCCTCTCTAAGAGACAATCATATTAAGTTTTGAGAACTCGTACAGTAACCATTAAATATACAACTGAATGACGAGTAACTTCAGGGAATCGTACTGTATCTATTTCATTTCAGTTTTACGTTCAGGAATAGACAGATGATCAGATATTTCCATATTGTATATTATTAACATATTTATTAACATTTGTAGTCCATCATGGGTAAAGTATATCTACAAGACAACGACATTGACGTCACCACTGGCACAAAGTGGAGAAGAATAGAACACAGTGTTAAAATGCTGTTATCATTCTGGATAGCAACAAAACCTTGTAACACAGCGACTTGCCCAACACTGTTTGGTCTAATATATACTGTATATATTACACAAAATAAGTTAAACAACACCCAATCTTTCATGTAGTGAATACGTCAAGGCTGGTGGGTGTGGCAACACTCTAGTCCAAGAACCCGCGGCCGGGGGCGAATTTTGTACCGAGAGAGGCCAAAAGGTTTGAACACGTATTCTGATGTAGAATTGCCTGACGAATCCAAATATTTCAGTCTTACAAACCAAAGCGTTGCTTCAACCAACTAGGGGTCGTTGAAGCGATAACTCAGCATTCTGTGGGTGGGTGGGGGTGGATTCGTGCGGCAATTTTCCACAAGACTACATTTTCAAACCTTTTGGCCTCTCTCGATACAAAACTCATCCCCGGGCTCTTGGACGACACAGCCTTCCGACTGGGTTTTTTCTTTAGCTTGTTTTGAGCAGTAAATAATATCATGCACTCCTAAGCACTTCGCCCCGTCACCCCCCTAAATGGCCAACACACTTGTCTCCGTTGTATCGTTGTGCGGTGCCAGCATTTTATTTCGCCTCAGGTTGTCTTGAGGCGATAACGTGCAAATCAAGTATAAGGATTATCTCCCTTGAGAAGAATCTTTGCTATTGGGACACATTGTTACCAAACAGACTTGGTCAAGTCTTAACACACGCATTCCAACGCATGATGGTTTTGTCATATATATGATGTCCACAGTTCAACATAAATGAGCATGTTAGTGTATGGTGATTATATGATACAGGTGATATGAGACAGGAAGTATAGTATGACCAGAAATTATTGAGAATTTTAGGAATATGTTTAATTGGATTTCTAGTATAAACAACCTTGACCAGCTATCAAGTGCTTGGTTTCATTCAAGAGAGACAACTCCGTTAATCCTTTTCATTAGTTTGTGAAGAGTTATCCCCTTTGTTTACTTGCTAGCAGACGACATTTTCAGTGATCCTCAGTATGGATGATTCAGGGAAGAGGAAGTTGATTTTAGAGTATTATAACAAGGACATCAGATCAGCTAAAGTGATTTCAAGTAGAACAGGCATCCCTTTGTCCACTGTTTATCGTGTTTTGAAAAATATTGCAAATGGATATGGCATTGAGCACCAGGGAGGCGCAGGTAGGCCCAGAAAATTGTCTGTCGGTGAGAGGAGGCGGCTTGGTATGCTTGTTTCTAAAAACAAACGAAGGAGTTTAGAAAACTTAAGGCTGGATATGTTTGATAGAGGAACTGTGGCTGCCTGTAAGGGGACAATAAGAACTGAGCTGCATGCAATGGTTTGGCAGAAAAGTCGAGGAAGAAAGTAAGAAAAATCTGACAAATATTGCTGAAATGAAAGAAGAGGTGGTCCGATATTGGGACAGCATGGACCACGACTTTCTAACTTCTTTGATCAGTAGGATTCCCCGCCGCATTGAAGCCTGCATTGCTGCCCATGGTGACTTGACAAAATACTAACTGTTCACCTGTCTTTGAATCTGCAGTTATGTTCTGCTTATATTCACATTTAATACGTGAGTAATGAGTGAAAAAAATAAAAAAAATAAAATCTTTAAATTCTCAATAATTTCTGGTTGTACTGTATATACACGTGAGTCAATGAATGTAGATGTGGATTTGAAAGCATAGTGAGGCGTGATCACAGATAGTTAGTAAAGCGATGAAGTTACAAAGTTCATTTGAAAATGCGCATGGCCACTGTTTAATTGGTTTAGGATTTGTTTTCTTCCAAAACGAGCAACTGTAGTTGGAATAGTATAGTTGCTTTGGTAATCACTAAAAGCAATGGTGGTTGGAGAGGAAAACATTACAGAGTTACTCCCCTTTACATATGTATTTATATATTTTGAAAATGTTTACCGTTTCTAAAAGAGAAGGTTGTTTCATAATATAATTATAAATGTCTTGTTGGTAAATCCGTAAACCAATTAGTTGAAACAACTGAAGTTACAGAGTGTGGTTTAACTGTTTACAGAACAGTAACCCCGAGCCGTATGAGCCAAACAGGTAACGCGAGAGATCTGTTACACCAATAACATCCCTTCAGTGGATGGTATTATGAAGACCGCCATATCAAGACTTAATGCAGGATATAGGCAATAGAAAAACTTACTGAAGTTTATAAACGAACTACAGCTGTAAATTCAGTTTAATACTCCCCTGTTTAGGTGTCAGTGGCATGTATATCGTGTTGCTTCACTGAGAATCAGATAAAGTGATGGCAGATCTGGCCTCGTTCTATAAAGTGACCTTAACGCTAAGAGTGTCTTAACTTTAATACTTTTGCAGACGTACCGTAAGCGATAAAGTTACCTTCTTGAACAAGACCATTAGGGTGAAGTTACATCAACGTGAGATCGATTGTCAAGGTTGTTGAACATATGGAGAGGATTGACCCGACAGAGGTGAGGTTGCTTGACATTCTAAAAATATTTGACTCGACAGAGGGTGAGGCTGTTTGGCATATTGAGAAGATTGGACCCCTAGAAAATGAGGTTGTTTGACATGATGAGAAGATTGGTCCCCAAGAGGATGAGGCTGCTTGACATACTAAAAAGATTGGACTCGACAGAGGGTGAGGCTGTTTGGCATATTGAGAGGATTGGACCCCTAGAAGTTGAGGTTGTTTGACATGATGAGAAGATTGGACCCCAAGGGGATGAGGTTGCTTGAAATACTAAAACGATTGGACTCGACAGAGGGTGAGGCTGTTTGGCATATTGAGAAGATTGGACCCCCAGAAGATGAGGTTGTTTGACAGGCTGAAAAGAATGGACTCCTAGAGGATGAGGCTGTTTGGCATAATGAGAAGATTGGACCCCTAGAGGATGAGGTTGTCAGAGGGTGCGTCTTTGGCATATTGAGAAAATTGGACCCACAGTGACAGAGGATGAGGATGTTTGGCACATTGAAACGTTTTGGCAAGACAGAGGGTGAGTTTTATCAGATTCAAGGCTGATAATTACAGACTGGTGTAACAGCTATGTTGACTGTTAATGAAACGCACAATTAAATGACCAATACACTGTGCATTAGTGGGTGAAGCGCTGGGTGATAACTGGTGATTTTAACGCCTTATACCATGGTAACCATTGTAATTTGTTAAAACATTTAAACATTCGGGGTAAAGCTGTAAAGACTGAGTGACGTATTTCCACACTGCAGTGTAAAGTGAGTAAATGGTTTACAGCACAACATGCAAATGCTACTGTAATAAACCCTATTATTGTATAAGTTTGACCCTATATAAGGAATCTGCGTTAGGAATTACAAAGGTCATAAACGGCCACCAGTGTGGTGATGTGTGAAACGACAACTGACGTCATGTTTTACGTATCTGTGTCAGTGTGTGTGTCTCTCTCTATCTCCCTCTCTCCGTGTGTCTTTTTCTACTAATGCCCAATGACATGTAATGTTGGTTTTTTTGCACGGATAGACCAGTCAGACACAGTACACTGACTCCAAACCAACAGTCCTTGTTTTATATAATTAATGGAGAGCGCAAGGCAGGGTAAAAATCATTATTTCACGTGTTTCAGTGTAACGTGGCCGGAAATGGAACCCCATGTTCTCCCGACAGACGCTCTATCCACGACACCGGGACGAGGTTTAACACTCTGGTGACTACCACAAACCACCATACACGGCTGACAGACCAAGGGTCGTGAACCTCGGATCTGCAAAGGGACGTAACTCTATATTGAATTGCGCCATCTTAAACAAGAGGACGATCAATCCAATTATAAGGTTTGTGACCAACCATTACTTAGATTAAGTATCTAGTCTATCTATACACCACAACTACACACATTATCTCAACTAATCGGTTGTACAATCCCGAGAATACAACAGAACACACCACACAGGACGTACCCCATGACAGCTACCCATAGACAGAGACATGTGGAAATCAACCACACAACACAGACCCAGCCATCTACCCATATATCAGAAACAATGGAATCTACTGCAGAACCCGGAACAGCTACCCATATATCAGACATAATGGAATCTACTGCAGAACATGAGAACGGGCGGTCTAAAGTTTAGAACAAAGGATTTTAAGGGAGATTTGTGTTAGTATGTTTGTCGACATGTTACTTACTGCTGCATCCTGTAAACACAAACGGAAGACATTACACGTCTAGATTACGTGAGCATTGAGACCACCACAAACACACAGAGAAACACAGGTAGAGTCGAAAGTTGTTAACATGAAGTTCTACAAATATTTCAGTTGACGTTAAAACAATTTCCCCATCAGAGATACTGCCGTACTTTACGTAAGATAACATCCAATATATAAACACAGTCACAGACTAAAACTAAATATGTCTGTATGATGCGCAAACTAATATTGCGCTTCTAATAAACAGCCATGTTACACGATGCTTCGTTTACATAACAGTTTGCTTTGAGCTAGTAATAGACTAAATTAATGTATACTATTGTAAATAAAATGATAGTTATGCTAAAAGAAAACCATGAGACTGTTGGACCATGGTTATATTGAGTGTTCCTGTCGGAGCCGATGATCCATGCTAGGATTATGATGGGCTAATGAGATGCTTGTTTAACGAGTAGATGGGTTCGATGAGTTAGTTCGAGTTACGGTAATGTAGTTATAGAAGATGAAATCCAGGGTAGAGTGAAGTGCAGGGAAAGGTGAGTACTTACTTTGTCCTTTAAAAGAACAATAGAACAAACAGTATCATAATAGTATCAATACTGTAACACAATGTCTGTTTACACTAGATATATTTAAAACAGATTTCCAGTGTTGTGTGTCTATAGTTCCAGCTTCAACAGAACATTGATGATATGAAGCAAATTACAACAGGTATCGGCTTCCTTATACTAGGAGGCACTAAACGTCTACTTACAAAGAAATAATATCATGCAACTTCTCGACAAGCATTAGGCCATGCATCTTTATAAATTTATTCATCTTTTAGCTTTAACATAAGCATGCTGCTTTGACATTAAGAGTTTTGATAAATAAATAAACAGCTTTCGAAACTTCTAATATAAGCACATGCGTTTAATGAAATAAGCACAATACGTACCATGACACCTGACAGGAAGCTGCTCCCAGCAATGGCAAATGATTTTGCTGTTGCTAGGTAACTCTGAGACCCAGTCTGCGGTGCGCCCATTATCGGCATATTTTTCAGTTCCTCAATGGCTTTCTTGTCTGTCACGTGATTCTCGTAGCATTCTGTCATTAAGGCCAAAACTGCTTTCTTGTCCAAAGTATCTTTTACTTCCTACAAAGACAAACGTGTTTTCATATAGTGAACATTGGGGTTAAGTACCTCACATGCGCATTAAAGGGAGATTACTCTCCGTGGTCTGCCTATTTCCGGTTTGCATCTGGAAGTTGTAATTAGTGATTTTTGCCAAAAAGGCATTGTCTTTTGTGCTTTTTATCAACCACGAGTGGTAAAATGTAAAATTAAGTTGGTATTTTGAAAAGAAAGAAGTAGAGGTGAGCCAATTGTTCTAAATTTCGAGCGTGAAACAGGGCAATAAGTGGCACATTTTGATGTTGCGCAGTCTGGAATGGATCCTCTTGCCATCCGTGCTTCCAAACTAATCATCGCCATGAAGCTGCGGCGCAATATAGCCTGACCGTGGCATCGTCAAGAGCAGCACTGAAACTTGAATCACCCACCTTCGCGACTTGTGATGCGCCGGGACCATTTTCCTCCACCAGGGACATGACCAGGTTAGCTATACTACTCCGAAGTTCCAGGATCTGCAAGCAGCAACACACATGGTCAACACATGCAGTCAATAGACATGGTCAACACTGTTGGTCAACACACATGGTCAAGACATGTGGTCAACAAATGCGTTTTTCATTTATAACGTTAAGAATTCTATTGATGTGACATTCAATGTTCAAATTTAGCAATTTAATTCCATTTCTTCTGGAAGTAATATAAAGTGTTGAAAGAATTTAAGAGTTTTCAACTATTGTCAGACCTTCTCAATGGAGCAGTTCTCAAAGTCGGCGGCTCTCAAGATGAAGTTGATGTAGTCGATGATCTTGTTGTCATAGATGACGATGCGGTTGTCTTGGTTACCCTTGAAGGAGAATAAATACATGACACCTTCCTATAGATAGCTCTTTCATTTTCCGACGTTTACGGTATAATTCTTGCTCTTCACCTGATGAGCATGATGGTCCAACATCTAAGTGACCATCAAAGACTACTTCTGTACATTGGAATCCCCTTATTCTTGCTTTTGTCTTAGTATGAACAATATCAAGATTTGTATGGAAGGTTTGTTAATTTAAAAAATCACGAAATTCAAACTAGATTTTGATATACTGAGCAACTATAGACGCCGTAGCGGTGCCATGACCTGCAGTGAACGTGGTCGCCCGCGATCCTGACCATCCCAATCATGAGTCGTCTCTTACCATCAGTATAGACTAGTGTGAATATATTTTGGTGATATACTTGGGATCTAAAGCAAACATATCTATACTGGACAAAAATAGTTAGGAATATATGAAAATTTTGAAATTATGAATAATGATCCATTCATTCATTGACACACTGATAAAATATCAATCTGTAAAATACCAATATCCCTCACTTAGTCTGTCCGGTATTTATTAACATGATCGGTCCGAATAGTATCGAGATCCGTATTTGATGTAACTTACGGCTGTGAACTCGTTCATCGACTCAAACAGCTGAATAACGAGGTCAATGCTCTTGCCGTTGATGTTGGAGTACACGACATTGAGGAAGCGGGTCACCTCTGCGATGATGTCAAACGATTTAACGTTGTCTGGTTGTTCACGGAGATAGTCCTGTCAGTAAAAACGAAATGGATTTGAAATTCTAAACGACCTACACAAAAGATATGATTGTGAAGGACCAGTATCGTGTTTTGTCTATTAGATGCCTGGATGTTGTTAAATGCCAAACAGAAATGAACAGAAGAGAAGATATAAATATATCATTATGAATATTTGAAATTAAACCATTATTTCACCCCTTTGTCTGTTTTGGGCAAATAGCGATACATGCCATCACCTGGGAAGACAGGAGCCCAGTCAACGAGCCCTACCTGCAAGAGCTTGTTCTGTCCGTCACACATCCGGGCCATCACCTTCAGAACCAGCTCGATGTAGCCGTCGTTCCGGTACTCGGCGGATGCGTTGGTCTCCGGCGCTTCCTCTTCCTTCGCTTCCGGTTCCGGTTCCTCCAAGAGACAAAACAGGCAAAATATTAGGACTATAACTACTTATGCTAGTATACTACTGGAAGGACGGGGAGTTATGGATGTCGACTTCTGTATAATGAACAACACAATGTTTCACAGTGGACCTACTCCTTGATCAGGTGAATGAATTTTAGGATATGGGTAGCATGTCAACATTGTAACAAGAAAACTGTGATACGATGCATCGACACGTCGGAAACGAAGTAACAAAGAAAAAAGAAAGAAAAAGAATAAATAAAAAACATTTAATCATGGTTTGTAATCAACACAGGTATGTGTAAATTAATATGAACAAAACTGTTCAATACCTAGACCTTGTTTGGGTTTGCTGGCTGTGCTTGTGGCTGTGACTATGGTTGTGTTTGTGTTTGTGGGTTGAGTGGACACACAGGACGGCACTCTTACCTCTACCTTAACAGTAAGTTCCATGTCGGGTTCCTGCACCGTGTCGATGAGAGCTTCGTTTTCCTTCACAAGCGGGTTGGCGAAGTTCACTTCCTTCTTGATGCCGTTGGCCTGCGCCGCATCCTTCTTCGACTTCTTCGGCTCCTTCTTTTTCTCTTCCTTCGGTTTTTTAGGCTTCTTCTTTTTTTGTTTCTTCGTTGAGGCTGTTGCCTTCTTTTTCGTCTGTAAGCATAATGTTGCCAGATCTTGGAGTATTTGGCGTGATTCCGAAAAGTTCCGAATTTAGAACCAGCGATCCCTAACGGGGATGTATAGTTAACGTATATATTTTCTCTAATATTGCATAATGCTATCTATTTACGTCAGTGTTACTTGATTCCAATGCACTTTCAGAACGGGGCAAAGGTCACACTAGTAGAGCAAGTGACTAGTGGATCACGACAGGCGGAAAAGGGACCCAACTTTAAGAATTGCAGCTCTTCGGACGACTGGGCCAAACCTGACCAAAGTTTGTGTCAGAAACAGTGCCGACAATGGTATTTCTGTAAATGTGCCATGAGATTAGTGTTCTGAAACCATCACAGGTTAATTTCTCAGGCATCTGGTGAGAATTTGAGAAAAGTGCTGCAATGCCGTTGTGTATTTCCAGTTCATTTAGTTGAGTGTAGTGCTAGTTCTTAAAAGTAACTGTACAAACCTACCTAGTCAGGTCTTCCTTGAATGATAATAATGAGGAGGGGGGAACAGGGTGCAATGAGGAACTGAGGGGGAGGACAGGGGCAATGAGGAACTGGGTTCAGGGTGTGGGGGAAGAGAGGGCAATGAAGATCAGGGAACAGGGGCAATGAGGAACTGAGGTGGGGGCAGGGGTTTAAGAGGGGCAATGATGATGGGGAACAGGGAGCAATGAGGAACTGAGGTGGGGGGCAAGGGGAAGAGGGGCAATGAGGATGGGGAACAGGTGGCAATGAGGAACTGAGGTGGGGGCGGGGAAGAGGGGCAATGAGGATGGGGAACAGGGGCAATGAGGAACTGAGGGGAGGACAGGGGCAATGAGGAACTGGGGTGGGGGTGGGGAAGGGAGGGCAATGAGGATGGGGAACAGGGGGCAATGAGGAACTGAGGTGGGATGGGGAAGAGAGGGCAATGGGGATGGGGAACAGAGGGCAATGAGGAACTGGGTGGGGGTCGGGGAACGGGGCAATGGGGAACTGGGGTGTTGGAACTAGGGACACTGATGATCAGGAGGCAACTGAGATCGGGGAACAGGGGCAGTGGGAAAAGGGACAATGATGATCAAAAGGAGAATGAAGAACCGGTGCTAGCCGGGGAACTTGTATTCCAGGACTTTTAACGGGACAAGCAATCTAAAAATAGAACGGAGAATATTTTACCCATCCACTGAGCCTCTGCTGTCGTAGGGCGTCCTCATAACTTTGTATTTGCTGCAACAGATAGAAAAAACAACGTATTCAGAGCATCCTGAAAATATCATTCGGATGGAATCCATCATGCAAAGGATGAAGAATTAAAACCAAAAAAGGAAATGAATTATGAACATACAATTTCCTTTCATCCTCTCTTAAATCTTCTTAACGTTGCATATTTAATTACGTCAGTTTACACATTTCCGACAACCCTGAAAACAAAGACTGATGTATGTGACTCTAGTGATGTATGTGGAGTTTGGAACCGTACATATCACGAGGGAATTATTAATACCAAGCGGGAACAAGGAACTTCTTTCATCTGCAGAGGGTCAAAGCTCCCCAGAACGCTGAACCATGCTTAGAATTAAATTCACTGCCAAGGGAAATCCATTTATGTAATTGTGAAGTTTGATGAACACAAAGTCAAGAAGTAATGGTCACCTGGGGAATAGTGATTTATAGTAGAGTATTGGTCTGCACTGGTGCTTTGTTGACGTATACCCGGGGCTCCAGCTTCAATTAAGCCAAGTGAAACATTTCACCCATGGCTATTTATCAATTTGGAATTAAAATGTTCCATGTTTGTGTTTTCTACTGTCAATGGTCGTCTGGATGGATACACAGCTTCTTTCAGTGATGGGCGGTGGGGTAGCCGAGTGGTTAAAGCGTTCGCTCGTCACGTCAAAGACCCGGATTCGATACCCCACATGGGTGCAATATGTGAAGCCCATTTCTGGTGTCCCCCGCCGTGATATTGCTGGAATATTGCTAAAAGCGGCGAGAAAACCCAACTCACACTCTTTCACTGATGGACGATATTCGTACGTGTCCTTGTTTTATATGTACGTTGTTCCTGTACGTTAGCTCAGAGAATTTAACGTACAGAGCAAACGTCCTAACGTAACATACATACCAGTATATCGTCGATATCTGACGTGTCTACATTCATATGGACCCTTTCAAAACAGTTTCTTTCTTTAAAGTTTTATAAGATAGATATGATCTAAATGTGGATCCATGGACAAGTAGAGTGAGATAAACACAAACGTGAATGGAACTTGAATGTGCCCCTAAACATGTTCTTATTAAATTTAGGTACAGACAGACCGTTCAGTGTGAGTGAGTGAGTGAGTGAGTGAGTTTAGTTCTAAGCAATTAGCAATATTCCCGCATATCACGGCGAGGGACATCAGAAATGGGCTTCACACAATATACCCAAGTGGGGAATCGAACCCGGGACTTCGGCATGACGAGCGGACGCTTTAGCCACCAGGCTACCGTTCAACACCATGTAACCACGCACTTGTTTTCATCATGCATGTGTGCAAGCATTGATTGTCTAAGTATATGCTATATAACTGTCTCATTACGGTTTAATATTATAACTCTCAGCATACTAAGTTGGTGAGGATAATGTCTCAGACAACACGGATCGATGAGCATAACATCAGACAAAGTACATTCAACATAATTCTACCAGCAGTTTTACTAAATTCAATGGTAAAACATATAATATGTTCTAACTGGTTTTAATCTGAAACCACCCACACATAACCCCATAACATACCTTGAGAGCCATGAGGCTGATGACGAATGTGTGAGTGGACTTCTTGGCAACTGCCTCTGGTGTGTCCTTCAACTTGGCCTCCTGCTGCGCCTCCAGTGACCGCCTGCAACGTGGTGACACACGTGTGAGTGAGGGGATAAAACGATTGACTTTGAATATTTTTTGTGGTTGTTGTTTAACGCTGCACTCAACAACATTACACCTATATGATGGCAGTCTGGACCAGACAATCCAGTGATCAACAGCATGAGCATCAATCTACGAAATAGTGATACAATGACATGTGCCACTGCTTTATATAAGTGTAGGTGTAGGTGTTGGGTGGAAGCTCAAAATGACACAGGTCGAGGACACTTTTACACGTTGTCAGGGTATGATGTCAGAGCATAGGAAATAATATGGATGAATACACAATTCGTTTCTGTCAGCGGAACCTTGGACAACAGAAGGACGTACGTGCATTAGCAGTGTCTTTGTCCACGGTGCCCAACGTGCCTCGTCGTATTTAACTCCTGTGAGACATATCATGGATATGAACCACAAACATTGTGATAAAGACGTAATACCTACAACATACACCGGATTATACACGAGCGACCATTCCACCCTTCCTGTCATCTCTCTGAACAATTTGTTCCCAGTATCAATACTATCCAAGCGGGTATACTGTTTTGTCGCGTTTAGCAAAATGTCAACCTAATCGCACCACGGAAATATAAGAAAGGGGTCACAAGCCAACGTATTAACCACTATGCTAAACCCACCCCACCCCCGTTTGGTATTATTGGGAAGACTATGTATTTGTATTGAGAATGATTGATCGATTGATTGATTGATTGTTGTTTAACGCCTCACTCAGCAATTTTCCAGCTATATGGCGGCGGTCTGTAAATAATCGAGTCTGGACCAGAAAATCCAATGCACAACAGCATGAACATCGTTCTACGCAATTGGGATACGATGAGTTATGTCAACCAAGTCAGTAACCCTGACCACCCGATCCCGTCAGTCGCCTCTTACGACAAACATGGGTTACTGAAGACCAGGTGTAACCCGGATCTTTACGGGTCTGTATTGAGAGTGAATGATGTGATGTTGTACACTCACTTCTCCTTGATGGAGTTGGTGGACAACGCCATTCTGTCTCTGACCGCCATGAAGAACACCTCCTCCCTCGTTGACAGGAAGTACTTCAACATTGATTCCTGGAAATATCACACTGATACCTTCAGAACTCAGTCACAAAGGAAAAATAATATAACTTAACCATTTCGAATATAAAGTTGATGATCATTATTGTAACTCAATGGTCATAATAGATTGGATACATTGGATTCAAGAGGTTAAACCGAAGCGATATAACATCATATTACACTGCTGACGTCAGTATTCCAGCTCTCACAGGTGGAGCAGAGTGGTGCACTGTCGGGGTACTACATAACTCAGCATGATGGTGGTTCATAAAACACCCACTATGAACTAACATCCTAAAATATCTCAATGGACTTCAACAATGATAGAGACGACACGATTCCCTTTCGAGATGCTCAATGTCAAACTGTTTTCAGAACAAGCCATCTAATATTTCTGTAACATTGATGTTTATTCTACAATACTAACAGTTGTCATCGTTACCGATGATGTTCTTAACGAAGTAGATGCAGTGTAGACAATGGCACTGATTTGATGCTGAATAGTACGCCATGGCTTGTACATGGGAGTCAATATACCGCAGATCTTAAAGAGTGCCAGTTTGCTTAGTGAGAGAGTGAGTTAGGTTACTTTTACGCCGCTTTTAGCAATATTCCAGCAATATAACGACAGGGGCTTCACACACCGTACCGGGGCGGTGGGGTAGCCTAATGGTTAAAGCGTTGGCTCGTCACGCCGAAGACCCGGGTTCGAATCCCCACATGGGCACAATGTGTGAAGCCCATTTTTGGTGTCCCCCGCCGTGATGTTGCTGGAATATTGCTAAAGGTGGCGTAAAACCAAACTCAGTCAGTCAGTCAGTCAGTCAGTCACACACTGTACCCATGTGGGGAATGAAACTCGGGCTTCGGCGTGAGGAGTGAACGCTTTAACCACTAGGCTACTCACCGCCCCACCAGTCTGGTGAAATCAAGGAACAGGGGTATAGTGCTGACACACCAGGAATTATGAATAACGATATAGAATATCATCCGCATGCTCACACATTAAGTAATCATGTAATATAATCACGCACAAAAAGCATTTAAATGTATTACATAAATATCATTGACATGGAACTAAGAGACACATACATCACGCCATGAAAACGTTAATCCCCCAACTGAATTATTAAAGTGACGTGATAGGATGCTCTGTAGTGGTGGCATAAGTGATAGGAATGTACCACGTGACTCACCTGAACCTGTTGGTTAGCGTTAAACAGCATGATGCACAGGAAGCCCAGCACCTCCTTGGCGATCTCGTCATTACGGGAGGCCAGGTGGGGCAGTGACTTCTTCATGGCGCCATTACACTCGTAGAAGTTCTGTATGCATGCTATCAGCTTCAGGGCTCTGGGGACAGAGCTTGTCTTAGTAATAGTGAGGGGAAACGAAAGAGTTAGTGAGTTAGTTTTACGCCGCTTTTAGCAATATTCCAGCAATATCACGGCGAGAGACACAGAGAAATGGGCTTCATACATTGCACCCATGTGGGGAATCGAGCCCGGGTCTTCAGCGTGACGAGCAAACGCTTTAACCACTAGGCTACTCCAACGCCCCAGAGACGAAAGCGACTACACAACATCTTTAACATATAATAATGCCTGAAATACTACCGGCAGTTAATACGTGTTTAAAGGCCTCGTGCCCATTCTTAAAACCATATATGACAGATATTGCCCAAACGAAATTAAAAACGCCATTTTCATATGACTAGTTAACCTCACATATAATAAAGCATACAAATAGACGTAAAATTACAACATGATACATTATGGAAAAATTCGGATTGTTTCCTTTTTATTCTGTATGGGGAAAACTACATCAGTGAGGGTAAAACGTTCCATGTTTGGTGCCGACCTGAGTATCTTGGTCTCCGTTGTCCGTGTCTCCCAGTCGTCCGGCAGCTTCCTCTCCTCGTTGTGTACCAGAGCCCTCAACACCTGCAGACACTTGATGTTGAGGTCGTCCATCTCCTGTCTGGCAGCCTCCGTCAGTCGCTTGTACTCCAGGGATATTCTGTCGGGGGGACAGATATATGAGTAAGTAAATGTTGCGATCACTAAAGGTTGGCCGGTTGCATCTCTGAGGCGTTTAACTAAATGTTATGCAATGCCACCAGAGGTTGGCCGGTTGTATATCTCTAGCATGCAAATACTCGTTTCGGGATAGGTAAACCAACGTCTTACAGCATGAGCAACATTCAACACAGTCAGGGTACCATGAGACCAGTATGATAGGTTTGACATACTAGCTATCATATACGTGACATGGGGCACTCAGGGCGCAGATTTTCGAAGCTCTCTTAGCGCCATACATTAACATTAACTTACGACTATCTTAGCGCTAAGAGAGCTTCGAAAATCTAGGCCCAGGTCTGTGTTATATATTAAAATAACCCTTTATGACGGATACATCGCAATAGTCATAGATATGAATACATTATTCTTTCTTGATGAACGTATGAACATATTTTTATTGTTTTCCTGAAGTGACGATGTTTGAACTTACGCCAGTTGCTCTATGAGTTTCCCTGACGGAAAGAACTTCTTTTCCGGTTTCTTCTCATGAGACGCAATAAAACAGCGGACCAGGCTCTGGAACTCCTCTCCGAGGGCAGTTCCTCATCTCCTCCAAGGATCGTGTATTCTGACAAGGACATACGATGAACGTTACTTCAATTGGAATAGTGTCCCAACGTCTGTACATATATGTGGCATAAACTGAATGTATCTACACTACGATAAATACGTCATTTCCATTTCAACCCTTAGTCTGATGAACATATGACGTCGGCTACATCAAGAATCACCTTCATACATTGTTCATAACGGAGAAATGAACCCGGGTCTTCAGCATGGAGAGTAATCGTTTTGTCTGTTCATGTTTTCAGTTTCCAGTTGAACACCTGCAGAATTCGGGATTCGAACCCATAAACAACATCTGCTGGTTCCACTTAAGAGCACAACACTGCCTATTGATTCTAGTATGTTGTTGACTGTTTAGGCAGTGTGTTTTTCTAATTGACAATGATTGGCAATGACTAGGTGTCACCGAAGGAAACATGTGGTATCCAACTGACCTCTCTTTGACTTGAACTTGAGTTGTGCCTGGACAGTGTTGTGTCCGGCAAACACAACAGCACAGCCTCTGGCGAATGTCCGGAATTTTGCGTTCAATTCCACTTCGGACGAATAGTACTCGATATTACCCTGAGACGGAAATGATGTGATTAAGGTAATGGCTGGGAGGTCATTACAAGGCGTGTAATATCTGCACCAGATGACCGCCACACATACAGGACAAATACCAATTATTAGACTGAAGAAGCATCACGTGGGTGGATTATTTTCCGACATATACCAGCTTTACATGTCCGTGCAGTGGCCTCGGTCTGTAATAAACCTAGACCCAGGATCGTTTTATTAGAAATGACTTTTCACATGGGCGCGGTGGGCGAACTGGCTAAAGCGCCAGGCTAGTGATCCAGCGAGCTTGAGGTGCCGGGATCGAGCCCACCTGTGACCGGGTGTAAAAACCTGGGAGTCAACTTTGTGTGAAGACTCTTTCAGTGTTGTCACAACCCCCTAGTGTACAGTACACAACCCTGTGCACTTAAAAGAACCCACGAATCCGTTGGTATATGACCAGATGGTGGCCACATGAGTACGTGCAAACACCCAGTTGCGGGTACAGCAACGTACAGTAAACATGGACAAAGTACTGTGACTATGTGTCCCAGTCCACCCAGCTGTAAATGGGTACCTCGTAAGGATGGGAATGCCACACTAACTCGGTGCGCCTTGTGGCTGCAAGAGTTGTATGCTCCCCAGGGAGTTGAGATTGATAATACGATGTGCCATTGAGACTGACATCCAAGGATCGAGGGAAAAAAATACCAGCGCCTTGAGCAAGCACTATATGCCTGGATATGTGCGCTATATAAGTATCATATAATAATATCACAGGTCTATGTGACGCTTTACCAGTGACACGGGTACACATCAGAGGGTAACCCTCATTGTGTCGGCACTGGGGTGGTTCGTGTGAAGTAATATTTTGTTAGATTTGTTTTGAATGAATTGAATATATAATATTTATTCCACACATTATTATAAGCTTACCCTGCGGATAGCGCTGGACGTGTCCTCTACCGTGATACCAGACGCGAACCTCTCCAGGATCACCTCCAGGTTCTGCAGGGAAAGATGTGAACATGTGAGGTGGCCATGCATGTTGACGGTACAGGGGACACAAAGCAAGAATCAATCAATGAGCAATGTTGTAGTTTCACAGACTCATCTGACAGGGCATGTTGGAGACTCACCGAGTCAGGCATACTGGACAGTGACTCACCGAGTTGGGCATGTCGGACACAGGGACTCACCGAGTTGGGCATGTTGGACACAGGGGACTCACCGAGTTGGGCATGTTGGACACAAGGACTCACCGGGTGGGCATGTTGGACACAGGGACTCACCGAGTTGGGCATGTTGGACACAGGGGACTCACCGAGTTGGGCATGTTGGGCAGAGTGACTCACCGGGTGGGTATGTTGGACACAGGGACTCACCTAGTTGGGCATATTGGACACAGTGACTCGACGGGTTTTCCATGTTGGACACAGTGACTCACTGGGTGGGCATGTTGGACACAGGGGACTCACCGAGTTGGCCATGTTGGACACCGTGACTCACCAGGTGGGTATGTTGGACACAGGGACTCATTGGGTGGGCATATTGGACATAGTGACTCACCGAATGGGCATGTTGGACACAGTGACTCACCGAGTTGGGCATGTTGGACACAGTGACTCACCGAGTTGGGCATGTTGGACACAGGGACTCACCGAGTTGGGCATGTTGGACACAGTGACTCACCGAGTTGGGCATGTTGGACACAGTGACTCACCGAGATGGGCATGTTGGACATAGTTACTCACCGAGTTGGGCATGTTGGACACAGTGACTCACCGAGTTGGGCATGTTGGACACAGGGACGAGGACGGTCAAACAGTTGACCATGTTCTTCATATGGCCAGGCTTGTACAGGAGAGGGCCGACGATCTCGCTGAACATCTACAGCATTAAGACAAGTTTAATGTACAAGTATTATCTAAGATATATTAAACCCTGCATGTATCTCACTGGCATACATTCAACGTTTTTTCCCAACATTATCATGACACAAAAGTATTGAAAATTACTTTAAAATATAAATTCCCTTTACAAAAAACCCAACACAATTGTTCTAGTTAATACATGTTAATTGCTTTAAACCATCTTCTTTGGCTCCTAATTTCAGACAGACAATTGTATTCAGCTTTCCTTTCAGACAAATATATTGTACGAAGCAGTATGATAGTGTATGTAACTGTACTCATGCCAATAATGGTTGTCACCCCCTTCAATTTATTTAAATGAGGAGGGGGTGTGGGGTGGGTCGTGAGCGGTGTGTGGGGGGGATTGGTGTGTGTGTGTGTGTGTGTGTGTGTGTGTGTGGTGTGACAACCATTATTGGCATGAGTATATATTGTGACTCTTTCTGACAAACATCCCCATTATTTCGGTATGTAAGTTGAGAGTAACAGACCGACTATTCGCTTCATACGACGTCGTCAAATAGTTACACAATGGCTCCTCCACACTGCACTGCTATCGTCACGTGACCAGATCAAACTACCAACCAAAAGGCTGGTCACGACCACAACGTCTCCGTCGTGTGCAGTGAAGGTGCAACAGAGTGGTGAAGTGACACGACACATCTGAACATAGTATTGATGGGGTACACCAAACCCGTCACACAAGGTATTGTAGTGTTATATGTAACATGGACGGGACAAGGGCTAAACAATCACAACTGCAATGTCCTCACCACTCCGGCCTTGGCGAGATGGTCAGTTTCGTCTATTTCATTGCCGGCGGGGTTGATCTGGTCAGGGAAGTAGAAGTCGCGGTAGAACGTCTCCAGGAACGGACACACTCCCTCAAGTATATACAGCACCGTGCCGTACGCCGAGGACTCGAAGAACTGCGTCTGAGCCGTGCCACTGTCAGGAGACATAGGGTAGGCGACGTGAAACACCGTCTCTCAGTACCAATTAAACTATGACTTTGGTTTCACTTGGTGTAAGCATAAACGGGTAACACATTAGTGATAACTACATATTTAAACATACATGAATAATCAGTTCTTATCAGTCTTAATGACGCACATCCAATTATATCACTTATCATCATGATAACAGATTTAACGTCAATCTCGTGAATGTCAAGAATCTCAGGAATCATACAAAATGAGAACGCCATGGAGTGAAGCCTGTTTTAATAGATTTTCTGAAACGAACAACCATCCGTACTTCGAGACTACATAGCGTCAATATCGGACAATGATACCGTAACGATTCACAAATTCACAACGTTAAACGTCTCGACCGTCTACAGTCACAGATTCCATAGGACGTAAGAGGCAAAACAGTGATGAATCAAACATTTAAAATCAGTGATGGTAACACATTTTCGCGAAGAGGTCGATCATGTCCTACTCTAAAGTATCATCTCAAACGATCTATGGAACGGACATGGTTTAAGGGCGGACACTAAGATTTAAACAGTGCCAGTTAGTGATACATTTTCTGGGAAATGCGGTTTTCTTCCTGATGTACCACGCACTTACCTTTTCTCTGGAGCAGTCTTGAGATAGATGGCTATCTTGTCAGGATCTTCCTTGATGCTGTCGGTCAGTCTGTTAATCTCGATGGACAACGAAGACAAGTAGTCCCACAGCTCACTGGAGGCACAGAAGTAGATTTACACATGGACACAAGACGGCAAAATCTATCACTACCTCCAAGACGTCATGGCCGGTGCTTTACACACGTCGTAATGAATATGATTCATGCCGTTATGTATTTTAATGAGTATATTGAAGAAACAAGACATGCGATAATGAAATATATAAATGACATATTGATGCGGGCACATTAACATATTTTTCTACGTCAAGCCGAGAAAATGTTCCAAAAAATACTATAGATACACCCTACGAAATCAAGTCAAGATAATAGTAAATATGTCTTAGACAATATCCAAAAAGCGTAGGAAAGCATTCTGTTATTCTATTCAGCTCACACCTGCAAATACCAGAACAGGTTAACTCAACAAAACGCTTCATATCTAGGCTACTAGACAAGTCCTTCCTGAATCTATTAATGTAAGTCCAATCAGTTATTAGTTTAACTATAGACTGCCATGCGACATAGTTACATATAGTTCATGTCAGCCACGTCTACCCTAGCCATGACATGTTGGTCTAGATGATGTCCTACAGCGAGGCCTAGTCCTATTCTACAGTGAGTGAGTGAACTGGTTCACGCCTCAGTCAGCAAATTCACAGCTACGTAGTGGTGACGTCGACTATAACAAGGTCAGAACAGACAAACCTGGTGTTGTTACTTTCATCTAACTATGTCAACGATGTCTGTGACGACATCGTGGTGATTCCTGTGGTCATACACAACTAGCAACACCAGCTACTCCACGGTGGCCTACAACGTGCACTCAGATCTGGAGCGGACAAACCATTTGGCGCTACAGTCAGCATCGAACCCCAGTTCATCAACGATGAGAAATAACCTCTAATATCACAAGTCTAATAACAAAGATAATGTAAACGAGCACTTATAATTGCCCTGACAATGTGTATGATTATCGCGTATTTATTGAGGTCATGAAACCTTTTAGATAGAGTGAGTGAGTGAGTGAGTGAGTATGGTTTTACGCCGCCTTTTTAGCAATATTCCAGCAATATCACGGCGGGGGACACCAAAAATGGGCTTCACACATTGTACCCATGTGGGGAATCGAACCCGGGTCTTCGGCGTGACGAGCGAACGCTTTAACCACTAGGCTACCCCCACCGCCCTTTTAGATAGAGAGTTAAGTTAAAGTAATGAAACTTACAACCTATTTGAAACCACAAATCAGTAGGTTATGTATAAACGTTGTTTATATGACCATGATCAGTAATTGCTACTCCAGATATCGAGTTCACTATCATTGACCTCCCTAACTACGACTAGCCTTGTAACGTATAACCGTTTATAAGTTCGTATGTCACGAGGGAATTTGGTTTGGTTTAACCGTTCTTTTGTATATTAGATTTTAATACATCTAGAGTTGACTTGATCCATGATAACAGATAACAAAGACTACGGGAGACTGAATGATAACAAACGGCTTGATCACTAATGGCAGAAATCGGAAGGTTTTCCGTCCAAAGTATTCATGCTTGTTCCTTAAACTCCAAGTTCGTTGTTTAAAACCCAAAATAGTTTTGATTACTAAGCAGAAAAGCTGACTCCTTAAAGAAACTAGTGTTAATATATTGGCCTCTCCGGGCCGTTTTGGTTCCAATGACCAGATCAAACTACCAATACTATACAAGCTGGCACAACCTAGAAGTCTAAGACATGTCCACTGTGGTTGTGCAGGTGTGACGGGGTACCGTCTCTACATGACACTGGAAACATCTAAACCAGGCCTGGCTGCTGTCTACCATGCCAGGGTTCGGAGTGCCAGGATTCGCTGTGATGCCGGGGAACAATAGGGGTGGGTAGCGCACACACATTCTCAATGTAGCGGTCTGACAGCCGTTGCTGTCACCTACTACGGCAGGGACTGCTGGTATATACAACAATGAGTCTGCGGTGATGGTTTGATGCATGCACACTGAATGCACTCAGGTAACATTGCATGATAGTTGCATGCGTTGTCTGCACACATGCACAAAAAACACTCAGATTTACCATCGGAAAAAGTCGTGTGCAGGTCGTGCTTTCTGTAAACTGTTAGAAAATGTTAGTAAATATACGTGGGTTCAATTGTGACATTTTGGTCCATGGCATATCGGGGAATATGATGCCTTCATCATTCCCTTCAGCCATGACCTTGAGTTAAGGAATCAGGTCGTGCTATTGGTTACACTGTCACAGAACCGGAGCTGGTATCAATACAGGTAACCAAGGAAACCATTATAATATGTGCCATTTCAGGAGACCAGGATAAAGGTAAAACATCTAATATATAAAACTTACTTAGTGACCCTTGCCGTGTTTGAAATTTCAAATATATTGTTACAAAATTTCATCATAGTTCCTAAGGATTGATGACAGCTCTCTGATGACAGGTGGTACACGGGTGGACGTTACCTGGTGATGGTAACGGTGGTACGGGTGTAATGGGAGAAGAAAACACAAGTGAACAGGTGAGAATCAGACAGACCAATGCAGAACGCTAATATGTCACGTACAAGATCAAGATCAAGTATCAAGACACATGGCTTGATGGTTCCTGGAAACCAGACATTATGAGTTGTATCTGAACAGTACATGGTCAGTCGTTTCCTGAACACCTGACGTTATGCGAGGTTTTGCAGTTAGGTTGTTCAACTCGATATACGGCACCCGTGCATCAGCAACGTCATGCCCATCTATCCGTAGCAGTGAATTTTTAAAGACAACAGTTTACTTTCAAATGAAAGGAATGAGTATTGGAAATCGTGCATTGGTTGCATTACAACATAGATATGTTACTGAAAATCTACCATTACATAAGTTCCATGACACGCTGTGTAATCGGTCTGCATTTTTCTGTCTCAGGGTTAATTACAAGGTCAGTGGTAATGTCTGTGGCAAGGTCAGATACGAGGTCAGTGACAAGGTCAGATACGAGGTAAGTGGTTCAAGGACCATAGGGATATATTACAAACGCCGTGAGAGTTTCAAACGGGATAACTGTCAAACACACACAACTCGGAAGCATTTCTAGGGCAACAGTGTTTTATATCAGAGAGTGACGTCCTATCATATCACTGGAGACAAACAACCTTGAAATGCTTCTACAACACAACACTGAAATATGGTAAGCACACGTGACAGGTGGTAGGGGTCATGGGGTTACTCCAACAGGTCAAGGTCACAGGGGTCGCCATCTTACCACGGGTTGTCAAGTATAAGTGAGGGGTTGCCCTCCTGAGGTCGGCTCTTGAATGAGGGTCTGGTTCGGGTTGGGGTCCTTGAGATTAAAGTGAAGGATGGTTTGACGTGGATAGGGAACTAACCACATAATGACCAAAGAAACGAAATTTCCAAATAGATGTTCACAACAATGACTCTTCTTGGTTTCTTGATGATATGTTTTTCGCCTCAGACAACATTCAGATATTACACACACTCACAAAGGTCAAACAATGTGACCTCTAGTTCCTCATTCCTCGATTCTTACGACAGACATGAGGCAATATGGCCTACCTTAATATACTGAAACCCCATTGGTCACAATAATGTTAATATGTTCCATAGTATCATAAAATCATAGCAAAGACTAGTGACTAGATTCTGGGCGAATAACAAGCTAGTTATTGAAAACAAGACGCTTCAGGGAACTTTTTGCCACTTTATCAGGTAAAGCCCTGGAACGCCGTAAAAATTACAGAATTTGTCATCCATAAAATTAATGTATTTATGTTCTTCCATCATCTAAATACCCATGAAACACTTAGTGTTGATATTTTCAGTTCGTGGGTAATTTAATGTAAAATTTAAACACATTTTTTTACAATATGACAATTACGTACATGTATTTACAGTTACAGGAGACAGAACGTCACAGGTATAGAGCACCAACATTACGGAGTTCAACGTTTAGATGCAAAACATGCAGCTATTGAAACATACGTTAATACAGTGTAAAAGTGGTAAGTTTCAAAATCCTTTTGCACTAAATGCAATGATGTAACAATAAACCATGTTCATGATGTGTGTCAATATGATTCCTTATCGCCATGCAGAAGTGTTAATGGAATTAGGCATGTGTGTGTCTACAGGCCTGCGATATTGGCAAGTAGAAGCGATGTTGTAGCATAGAAGGTAAAACTAAAGATGTCGGTGACTACAGAGGAAACGGAGTAGTAGCTGTCGTTAACGTACCTATCGTGCGGGATCTCGCTGTTGGCCATGTCCACCGAGGAGCCGTTGCTCTTCATGTAGACGTGGTGGAGGCAACGCAGGAATGGTTTCTTCTGGACGTTGTCCACGTTTGGGTTGTTCAGCACCCACAGGATGTCTTCCATGGGGAGGATGGTCTGGCACAGGGACTCGATGAACATGTTCTCCCCCTGAGATGTAACAAGTCACTTCCGGTGTCAGTACGTCCATGAGTTTCTTATTTGGGAGAATATACTAAGACTAGGGTACAGCTATGTCAACTTTACCAGGTCAGAGGTTCTGCACGACTAAAGCCGGTCAATTAACAGCCGGGCAAAAGAAAGTATTTACTTGAAAAATGGATTTGACCAAAACAATTACAAACATCATCAAAACGTTACTTGGCTGAGCCAACGTGCTATTACAATGAAAATCTCCAAAACACAACCATGCTATCCAAATCAAATGCATCTTCATCGTGAAACAGTCATGGAAATTGCATGACTTGATCCCCATAACTGATGCGACCATGTGTTAATTGTTAAATAAAAGGCTATTAGTTCGCTTCACTAGCTTATACACAGTAAATACAGTATGATCACATCGTATACAGGATATAATCCTGGCGGTATCATTTCTAGTTTAAAGACATTGCAAAAACCTAATCTGTCCGAAGACTCACCTCAGCACATGCTGCAAGCAGATCCAACAGACTCAGGTAGTACCTCAGGGTGGACATCCGGTCCTGATCTGTCAGGATCTTCTCCCTGGAAATATCAAGTAGTCAGGCTAAAGACCTGGGTGTCTGTATATGTACACACACCTCAAAGCCTTGAATACAAACACAAAAAGGTGTTCACACAAATTTGCTACTGTCATATTTATGTCCGTCTGTCTCTTAAAAACAGAAATCTGGAATGCATTGGAGCTGTAAGTAAACACCATATAGTTTCTATATGCACCCTGCATTATCCAAAATATGTGGATGGTTTATGCGTGCCCTCAACCATGCAGATAGTCGGCTACTGCTCTTTGTGTAAACCTCATTAAACACAATTTCACCTTTCATCACGAGTCTGGTCGAGGACGTAGGCAAGCTTCTTGTAGTTCTGCATGATGTATTTCATGACGTAAGCCTGGTTCCGCTTCAGAGTCAGGCCAGTGCCCACGACCTTGACAATCATCTGTAGGAGGTCCAGGAACTCCGGAGCCTTCTCCGTCAGCTCTGCGGCTCTGTTGACCACCTTCTGGATCTGGCGGGGGCTGATCTTCAAACACGTGTTTTGGTTGCCATAAAACACCTGAAGCAGACAGTTTTATACATCTGAAGAGGACGTTTATACACCCGACAAAAGAATACGTAAGTCATATATAATCTTTAGTATTGGAGCAGGGTGGAAGCCTAAGACATTGGTTTCTTCCAGACCAAGAGCTCTACATAAATATACTTATCTATCTTGTACCACCACGCTGATTAAGAAGGAAGATCTACCCACCTCTCTAAGGGCTACAGCCAGATCGGACTCCACTACTCGTACTTCGAGGAGAACGTCCAGTCTCTCGAAGATGTGATGCTGGACTCTGTCGTTCTCCTTGGCCAGCAGCTTGAGGAGGTAGAGTGTCTTCCTGAAGATGTCCCGCATGCCCTTGTATTGTTCCTAGAAGATGCAGCGGTCGGTGAGGACCTAGCTTGAACCAAATACACTGATCGCCAACAACGTGGGGGGAGTACTTAAATTGTGTGTTAATCTTATTTCAGAATATTCCATCAGCAAATTCCAACGGCCTGTACATGATCGAGTCCGGTGCAGGCAAACCGATGGTTGACAACACGAGCAAATACCTGTGGCATTGAGGCATGAAACCACACAATCTGTCAGCATTATAACAATGGGATCTAATTCGCGGACTCTTACAAGAACAATTAAATTACTAGGATCTATAGCGAAGGACTGTTATATGCTACAGTGTTACGTTGTACCTGATGCAGTAGTTGCATTCTACAATAGGGGACGCCTTTCATCAAGAAATTGGTTATTACATATTACATAGACAGAGGAACAATGTCTATTATTGTGATACTGAAGTCAGATTAGTATTTCTCAACACTATGTGCCATGCTTCACATTTAACAGAATCAAAACAGAAACACACAGTCGAGTGAGACTTTCATGCAACAGCTTACCAACAGCTTGACGTCGATATCCTGGACCAAGATGTCAAACAGAATGTTCAGTATTCCTGGAATTAGTGAGTAAATGAGTTAATGAGTGAGTGAGCGAGTTTGGTTAACGCCGCTTTAACGCCTGATACTTCACTGTGTGTTAGCCTGATGTGGGTGATTCATGTTTATATATGCTTAGAACCCAGAAGCATGGATGTGGTGCTGATAACACTAGAAACACAATCAGTGCTAAAAGGAAATCGAACACACGATTACAGGTTTCCGTCTTGCCCTCTTTATACCAGCGAATTGCAGCGCCAAGATAGACATACAAATACAGTTACACGTATGTATTACTAAGCTGCATTAGGGGGCTTCATTTAATAAAACTATCACATGTTGATGTCCAACAGGTAGTCGCAATGATGCAAGTTTTAAGGATAGTGATGGTGAAAATACCAACCGTTGCTGATGAGGATGTTCTGGTTCATCGGATGGGGTTCATCCGGCGTCATTGGCAGATGGCAGAACCTAAAGAACACAAAAGCGTATCGTTGGAAATGTTCGTTACATCCTTCTGTTTTTTAAATATATTTGGCTGTGTTGTAATATAACTCGTCTTTTCAAATGGTGCTGACAAGCCAAGAACGATAATCAGGGCAAATCGAGATTCGAACCCACCATCAGATAGTGCTAGTCTACCCAAAAGGACGGAACTCAGCAAAACGGACTGCGGCGTGTAACACGACGTTATTAGAGTCAAGTTGGGTATTTTATATGACGCTCGAGGTGCACAATGTTTCGATGTAGATGTTATATTGACACCAGTCATGAAACAGACAAAGACACTATTTTTCTGTCCTGTATGAGCAAACGGTTACCTTTACTAACATCATGGACGGATGTGTCATGGATCTTCAACATGTACAATGTAGAACCTTTGTGTAGTAATGTATGAATGTATTTACTCATGTGAATAAAATAGTGAAACAAAATGTTCTCACTCTGCTAGATCGTCCAAGATGTCGCTCATGAGTTTGACCTGCTGGTCGTCCAGTTTGGCACGTGCAAGTCGCCGCAGGATGGGCATGTTCTTTAGGACCTCCCGATGAACACGTGCCGAGTCCTGGGTCAGAAGTACCTGCAATGTACACGAGAGTGATAACTGTAAGTAAAAGTAGTAAGGTGTAATTTGAGCGTCACTCTTGCTGTAATGTGGTGTCAACGTACCTGAGCTTTACTGGAGAGTTTGAACATGTTGGTTTTGGAGGAGTACACTTTATTGAGGATATTCAGAGCCTTGGTGATGATTTTGTTGTATTTGTACTGCGACAAGTCCTGGAAAATACAACATGTATTAGTCAGAATTGTACAGTTGTATTTCTTATGGATGTGGAAAGGTTTTCTCGTTTCTATTAAGGATGTGTACAGAAACCAGGAACTGAAACCTTCGAATGAATGCCCACTTTTTGAGACAAGCAGATTGATGATCTGTTACCCCAAAGTGTCGACAGAGATGAGTATGACCAAATTCGACCTGAAAGGCTGAGGTCACGGAGCTGACGCTTTGCCAAAACCGAATTCCATAAACGAAAACTAAGAAACTGGATACCAATCGTTTTATTTTTTTCTTAATCACTCCTTACAATGATGTTGTTTTCATTTTCATTTAAAAAGCAAACCAGAAGACTTTAAAGTGTATTTCTAAATGCGTGCGTGTACACACATATTTGAGTTGGTATCAGAACTACATGTTTCTATGGAAATGAACCTTTTTTATTCTTTTCTACGAAAATGACATTTGAGAAGTTTTAACGGAGATGCATTAGACAATATCTTGTGACGTCAGGAAGACGCTGTGTAGCGGGATAATGACCATTTAATGTTCTGGCACAAATCGATGAGATAACCCTCAAAAGTTTCCATGCTAATAAACACAAGCTTTCAGGTCCGAGCTGAACACTGGTTTGGTGGCGATGAGTAGCTGAAGCTAAAACACCAGCACTCTTACCTCTGTGATCATTGGGGGTGGTGGTAACTCATAGAACGCCCCAGTATTACATTACATTAATAAGCTTTAAATGCAACATGGCTTGAGGAAATTAGCAGCCGTGCACGATCTGAAAGCTGGCAATCTGACCCAGTTGTAAGGTGGTCATCCCCCTATTACCCCTCCCGTCCCTGCATTAGATCAACCTCCAGCTCAAGTACAGGGGATAGAATTCAATATAACGGTACAAAACGGACGTGTGATTTAATGACACAATCGACTATAACCAAATATTTGTTAAATCAACCGTTATGCCAGCACTGCAATCCAGGGATTGGTTCCCAGTAAAGTAAATGTTATTCAATAAAAGCGAAAAATCGTTGCGCTTTCTGATAAAGTTATTACTGATAGATTGCACTTAATTAGGTATATTAGAGATAATATAATTCAGATTAAAGACGGAACAAGTCAAAGTTTCAAGCTCTGGCTGTTCTGTTGTTTAACTAAACAATAGGTTTACAGGGATATTAATGTGATACAATATACTCGATCAGGGCTCGATAAGGACTCGGCTTAGCCCTGATAAATCGCCCTTTTCATTCGTTAGCAAAACATCGGGCGTACTCGGAGGGAAGGTTGGATTGGTGTGTGCTTGTATTGCGAGTCTAATCCTGCTTCAGAAGCAAGTTGATCTCGAATGGAGCGATGGATCAGTTTAAAATTACACTGCATGTTTACTTTTTACAAGATTGTTCAGTACTCTCGGGGACATCCGGTTGGGGATCCTTTAATTTGAGTTAATAATACTTTAATAATACAGGAAGTTAATCCAGTAAGTTGTAACATAAACGATTTTAATGTTGATGAAAGAAATACGTTAAAACAAGATGGTTCGCTCAGATGAACTCTCTGTTCAGGGCTGTCGGCCATTTTGTAGAAATATTACTTGTGGGTTAAACTGCGAACATATTTTTCTGTTTCTGAGTGATTTGATTTAGTCAGCTTTCATGTTCTGCATACACAAGAAAAATCGATATATATGATTTCATTTAACCACGGGTATAGTTTATAGGATTAGACGGAGCTCGGTGCTCTTTGGCAGGAACGTATACCAACTTCACAGTGACCCGGCGGTAATTCACATTCGACTTATATACACCAATAAATTAGAGAAAGGGGCATGTGATATTATCACCGCTCGGTATCAGCCAGCTCCTTTGGTATAATGTCTTCCCATTCTACTCCAGATATATAATGAATGGATCCATATTCAACTCCGGATATATAATAACACGACATTTATAATCGTCCGACATTTAACTCCGGATATATAATGGCCAAACATTTAACTCTGGACATATAATGGCCAAACAATTAACTCTGGATATATAATGGCCAAACATTTAACTCTGGATACATAATGGCCAAAAATTTAACTCTGGATATATAATGGCCAAACATTTAACTCTGGATATATAATGGCCAAACATTTAACTCTGGACATATAATGGCCAAACAATTAACTCTGGATATATAATGGCCAAACATTTAACTCTGGATATATAAAAGCAATGCTATTTAATCTGGGATATATAATGGCTCCATATTTAACTCCGGATATAATGCACCAATGTTTAACTCTGGATATAATAAAGGCGGATAACTCTGGATAATGTGTTAATCACCACTGAATATATAATACCCAAACATAACAGGAACAAAGTTGAGTAGTCGGTTCCCTGATTAATACGGGTGGATTCTAAATATATAATCGCTAGTTTCCACTGCATGGCGCTTTGTTACAGTGTTATAAATGATGTTATAACCACGAGATGTCGTTACATCCTACCATGAGGACTTTGGTGAGAAGATCCACATCAAATATTGCTGACACATTAAACATGTCTCTCAGCTCCTTCGTCACCTTCTTCTGGTGGGCCAGCCCCTTTCTGGAACCAAACAACATGTCTCTGTTAGAAGCAATGTATGGTCTGTGTGTGATGCTGAACATACTATTTCACTGATAACATGACAGTCTTGAACTTAAACAATAACACATGTGGGCGTGACGAACACAATTAGTATAATAACACCCAACGTCACGATCCAGGTGCGTCTTGGATTCGAACTCACTACAAGCGGATACCAGAAGACCCTGTTAGCACATGACACACCTTAGAACATTGGGCCAGCTTGTTCCGTGAGAACTGTTCTGGACGTTTTGTCATGAGAACAAAATAACGTGTTACTTTTCTCCAATTGTTGACTTTACAATGATGATGGTTTTCCAAGATATGAATGCTTTCTTGCTGAAGTACATGTTGTGCAAATTATTGTTTTGGCCCTGGTAATACATGGCTGCGGAAACAACAAAAGGCACGTCCTATCGAACGTTAGCAAACGATTCACGAGAGTGACTTGAATAATGTCAATTATCACGTGCTGTTTTGGAGATAGTAAATTCCGATAGCCATTATAGATTAAAAGTTTTTGCTTGAATGAAAAAATAAACGCCAATGAAAGAGAATAACGAGTCTCAATCATCCGTCGATCACTGAAGATGTAAAACAAACGTTCTGTTTACATTCCCACATTTTATCATGTAATTACCATAGATAAGATATGTGCGATATATACATACCACTTCATACATACAAATACCAGATAGCTGGCATATAACATGCTATATTCATCCCAAATACATGATATTTACATCAATATAACGTACACATTGACAATCTACAAGGCAACTATATTCCACAAAAATGGCATACATGACAAATACAAGATATATACATCAATTATGACGTATATATGAAATCTACATGACATTTATATTTTACATATGTGACACAAAATGATCCATCGCACAATTGTTCAGACCATTTACTCATAAAGAGAACTGAAGTGGCAGCCCTAATGAAATCGTTCTTAGCCCCACTGTGTTCAACAAAGCGTTACTAAATTCCCAGCTGTAGTGTATATTTAATTGTAACGGTACAATTTCTTGTAAATGTACAAACCCACAAAAGCCTCATCGTTAAAGGAGATGTTCCATGCCTATGGGGACGGTGGGATAGCCTAATGGTTAAAGAGTTTTCTCGTCAAAAGTGAGTGAGTGAGTATAGTTTTACGTCGCTTTTAGCAATATTCCAGCAATATCACGGCGGAGGACACCAGAAATGGGTTTCACACATTTTACCCATGTAGGGAATCGAACCGGGTCTTCGGCGTGACGAGCGAACGCTTTAACCACTGGGCTACCCCACCGCCCCCGTCACGCCGAACATGGGTACAATGTGTGAAACCCATTTGTAGTGTCCCCCGCCGAGATATTGCTGGAATATTGCTAAAAGCGGGGTAAAACCATACTGTCACTCCATGATGGTGTCTATTTCAAAGTAGTGCGTCATACCGATACACTGCGTGGATTGTCACTGTGTACACTAGGATGCAAGGACTGATGGACTTAACGCTACTCCAGCTGTATGGAATCGAGTCAAACCAGTGATCGATATCATGACCAACATCAAATGCTGTCAAGATAATCAACCAGGAAAACATAAACAGATAGATATAAGCTGGTGAGCACCTGTTCCAACTCGGAGTCGTCACGGATTACACATCATACATATACGGCTGGCTCAGTCACACGTACGTTCTAAGGCTACAGATGCACCTGCCTCAGCGACATAGAATATCAACCCTAACAGATTTCTACAAAAGTATATGAATAGATCAGTGAAAATCAAGTACGACACGTACTTGTTGCTGTCGTGTGGGTTGTAGACGTCGAACAACAGCGGGATCAGCGACGTCTGTCCACTCCTTTTGGCTGCAGCTGCTTGTTCTGCCACCTTGAACTTGCCCATGAAACTCTGGAAGGACGTTCATATACAGTCAAAGACAGTTATGTTGTAGGGATCTAGTTATCCGATATTCTACGTAACAGAAAATTATTCCTGAATTAGGTATAGGGGCCACGATTTTACTTCGAAACAAATATACGTTCGACACATCAACTTTAGACACAATGGTGTTGGACTGTACTTCAGTAGGACAAGAAACCTTTTTGACTTACATACATACTCGAAAGGCAAAACTTTCCATGCAGATATTGCACACCTGTGTTTAATTTGGTTGATTCTCTGACATCTTTCGTTTTCAAAATTGAAATTGAATGATGGTGTTATAAATTAAATTTGACAAACGAACCCCGTACACGGTAAATGAATACTGTCTAGTTATTTCAGTCCCCATGATGGGTGTAGTGGGTACACAGTGTGGTGTCAACGTGTTCGCGGAAACGCTAATCTAACTGGTGTTAAGCTCCCTTGGTTAGTCTGGTCCGATGTTTGTTTGTGTAAACATGGCACTTACCATTCCGTGAAGCCTTATCCATTTATCTTATCACTGCTATTTTTGCAGTATGTAATCCCGTTTACTCTGCCTTTGACTCAATCATATCGACCCGTGAAGATCTGGGTTAGAATTGGTCTTCAGCATCCCATGCGACTAACGGGATCGGGTGGTCAGGCGCGTTGACTTGGTTGACACATGTCATCGCATCCCAATTGTGTAGATCGATGCTCATGCTGTTCATCACTGGATTGTCTGGTCCAGACTCGATTATTTACAGATCGCCGCCATGTAGCTTGAATATTGCTTAGTGCGGCGTTAAACAACAACGAAACCAAACTCAATCATATCTGTTCTATATTAAATGAACATATTATGGTATTAATCGTGTGCAGAGGAAATGTTGAGATAATGTATTCAAACTAATAAAATTAAAAAGAAATCAAGAAATGATAGTCCGCAGAATTACCGGACATTTAACAGAAATAGTCATCACCAGAGAACAGCCCGATTCGATTATGCATTGTACGTTAAAGGGGTATCTCCGAGGCACAATGCAGTTAAACTGGTCAGTGTTGACCTCAAACTGCAGGCGGTAGAACAATACAGGTAAACTGGTCAGTAGTTTACCTGTAGACGGGAGTTCCTCTGGTACGTAAGCAGAAGGTCAAGCACCTCCAACACTCTGAAATGTTAAAACTATCTACAACATTTGGTCTACAGTGCCAACAATGCTATGGATATATACTCAACCCAAAAAGTTAAGGACCATCCCACTATTCACTATTATCATATGGATCATAACATGAACTATTAAGTACTTTAATATTGAAGTTTGTTGAGTACATATTATGAGTCAAAGTACCTTGACAGTTTACACAGTGGGTTATAACCAAAACACATGTACTGTGTCAAAATGTAGAATACTCTGATAATCTTCTTATCAAGTCAGTATTTGTAGTTGATACTGTTTGGTTTGGTGTAAATATTTACATTAAAAGACTATCCTTCAGACATCGCTTTGCTGTACGTCGTCTTGTCCACATGTCCAAATCGTGACTATCCCCAGAGGAATATCATCCGACTATCACCTACCCTCATTATTCCTAATTGAAATCCAGCCCTAAAGTATTGTACATCGAGAAAACACACACAGACGTGTGCAATATTCCAACAAAATGTAAAATTCTTTACGAAAAAAGATACCTTGGGTTATTGTTTAAAGCAGTTTTCCATGAGTGAACATTTGAAATTTTGTATTGAGAACAGTCGATAAACTTTAAAATGTGATGCTAGAGTACCCATCAACAACAGGCGTGTTTACTGAGCAACAGCTTTGCATGAATATAATATTTTACATGTTTATTGATTATTCGAATGCAAAATGCAACATGTTGTATACCTTGCTATATTAACAGACCAATAATTACTGGTGACATGACGGTGACAGGTGACGGTCTGTGTCACTGATCTAAGCTTGTGGAGAGGATGAGGGTTGTTCCAAGAATCCTTGAATGTGAAGGATTTAAACAATGTCCGATTGAGCAGTATCGTGTACACTCTCGTATCTAGAGATACTAACTCATTACTGACAGTAACTTCATGTAACATTATGTCTTTTATGAATGTCATTTATAGCTTTGTAAACCACCGAGGATGTATTTTAACATTTGAAGTATACCGACTGTCTGCATTCTCAATAATGAGGTGGCTAATGACAATGTAATGATACCAATGGGGTAAATTGGATTAAGAAACTTTAACTGTACATCAGGACGTGACATGGGTCGCCTGTAAATCCAAGCTGAATATACAAACTAAAGAGTATTTTCAAGAAGAAAGCCTTATGTGATACATATGATGCAGTCGGAATCGCTGTAAACAGCTCTGACTGGTTCTGTTGCTACATGGAGGGGAATGAACATACTGGAACTTGGCGTTCACAATGGCTTCCGTCTCTGTGTTCTTGTCGTATCTGTCCAGCGTCTGGTACTGTGTCACCTGCTTCATCGCCTCCTTGGAGTAGCCTGCAACATCAGCAACACAGTCAGCATAGTCTAGTCTTTCACTTTGTTACATCACAGTTATCTGGAACTATTACGTCAGTGTGGCCTTGGAGATTTCTTTTGGTTATTTCTTGATCTTTGAAGAAGCCGACCCAATTTTTCACAAATATAGAAGATATTATAAACACCCTCATTTACTCTTCTCGGGGCTCTTACACGCTTTCTGGAAAAATGAAACCCCGACACCGGAGGGGAAATAACTCTTTAACATAGGGTTCAAAGGAAAGATTTCAGGTAGCATATGTTCATTAAGGACTTAATTGTCCAGATTCCTGCAGACACAGGATTCAGCCAGCCATGCATTACCTACTGTCTCTATCATTGCTCGTATTGACTATGTAAAACATGACCATGAATCGCACACACCCTTTTCCTTGTCCTTGGGGAAGGGGAAGTCGTGTCGGCCGTCAAGGAGGTTGAGGAGCGGAGGCAGGAGTTGCAGAACGTCTTCAAGGTCAAGGTAGTAGCCGAACTTCACAAGATGGTACAGCAATCTCAGCACCTGTGAGATAAGGGTTCTTTAATGGCACAGGTGTATCATACGGAACTCATGGAGCTATCCTACACATCAGTGGGTGTCAACAAGTGAGAATCACTAGCTTAGCTCCATATATCCTTTGAAATATATATCTATTAAAACTTTGACATTCAAATCCTCTACTGTCGACCTCGTCTGAACGAAATGCAAAAGCAACTATCCGATATTCTGTCAGTACTAACAATAAGCGTGAAGTGAGTGACACTTCCGGTGGAGATTTAGAACCAATGCCTTGGACCATTAACACGAGGCATCCAACAATGAGGGAGTATGGGTTTAGTTTATTGTGAGCATATTCCAGCAATATCACGACATGGGGCTTTCAGAAATGGGTTTCACACGTTGTATCCATCATGGGGAATCGAACACAGGCCTTCGGTATGACGAGCGGGCGATTAAAATTGCATAACAAAAATGTGATATATATCATTCCTCATTATCAATGATATTTTTACAGGTTTACTGTATAGAAAATACATCACTCTTCACGTACCATTCCTTACTCCGGAAATTTGTTAATTCAAATTCGATTCATTTGTACTATAGGGAGGAAGGGAGTATGTTTGTTGGTTGTGCAATAGAGGCATATGATTTGTTTGTATTTATTAATGTGGAGTATGTATTGCATGTAAAACTGATCAACATTAATAATCCCCTTCTATGTTGTGATTATATCTACTTTAAGAGAAAATCCTACTGTAGTATACATATACTTTAAAACCAAACACGGTATTCATCCTGTAGTTCATAGTCCTGAGAGTATGACAATGAGCAGGATAAACAAATATATCTTCATGAAATAATCTCAGACCTCATAATCCGCACTTTGCAAACAGTTTACTTAGCAGTTGGAGGTGTACCTGTTCGACGAGCATGTTGTGTCCGATGTCCGAGGCGATCATACAGGTATTTTGGGACAGAAACTCTGCGATCCAGTCTCTCAACACAGGGAAGATAGCGACCAGCTCCTTCACAACCTAGGACATACATATACACCTTTAGAACAGTGGACGAAACACAGCATACAATGATCGTCAAAACCAGTTTTTGTATTACTTGAGATATTCTTACTTTGCCGATCTCGTTTTAAACAAACATAAGCAACCATATTAGAAAAGCCTTTGGTCTTTCTTGTAAGTAACGTAATGAGTGGCTCTGTTGTGGAAAGTGCAGCGAAACGCTTTGTAGAGTTGTGTATCTTAATCACACCATCGGTTGATGCCAAACAAACGCCCCTATTATGGTGCTTTGTTTTAGTGCAATGCACCGTACAGGTACTAGAGGGCTAAACCCACGTTTTAAACATCTGATCTTCATCATTGTAGGTGACCATCATGCTAACACCTGATATACACGCCCTTGTATGACGTGAATGCCTTTCAGAGCGATGTTAAAGCCTAATTTACTCACTCACTCTAAGTGACCATCATGCTATCAGCTGATAAACACGCCCTTGTATGACGTGAATGCCTTTCAGAGCGATGTTAAACCCTAATTTACTCACTCACTCTAAGTGACCATCATGCTAACACCTGATATACACGCCCTTGTATGACGTGAATGCCTTTCAGAGCGATGTTAAAGCCTAATTTACTCACTCACTCTAAGTGACCACCATGCTATCAGCTGATAAACACGCCCTTGTATGACGTGAATGCCTTTCAGAGCGATGTTAAACCCTAATTTACTCACTCACTCTAAGTGACCGTATAATCACACAATTCCGATTCTATTTACATGAAAGCTGTTCAGTGGAGGACAGCCCTAAGTCATTAGGTCAACATTCATTTAATCTGAAGGGCGCGTGTAATCATCTGCACAGACCAACGTGTTGTATGCTCCAGATCGGACTCTTTCACTAACCGACTTCAGTGCAAACCAGAACGGTTCCAACTGACAGTTAGTCAATGAACAGACATTATCCCATTGGAACAACTGTTGGTCTGGGCGATCAGAGGCACGGCCCTTGGATAATTACGTTGTGTTATATCCCAGTATACACTTGAGCTACATGGTGCGGTCTACCGAGCATTCTGTCATTGATAAGTGTTTGTAACACGAATATGATCGTTAAACATGCACTTCACGATTAGTCTCCGTACGTCCACATAGCACGTTAATTAAAACGGTTTCTTTGATTTATACACAGTTGCAGCGCATTGGCCCTCCACCGATGAAGCCAAGCACACATGACTTATTTCATCAATACAATGCGTTTCACGGCGGTTATTGTGATCAAACACATCATTATCACACTGAGCGGAGATCAAATTACGGGTTGGTACTGTCAATATGGACTATGTTGGCCAAATGTACGAGAAGCATTAGACAGTTCATATCGTGAATAGTCCTAAATTTATACTCAATCTGACATGCGAACACAATCCTCATAATACCACAGCCCAGGCTGTCCCTACTTTGAAGTTGAGGAATTCATCGTCTCTCAATTTTTGTAATCGGTAACTTAAACCTGAGTCAAAAGCGTTTTATTACCTTTCGTTGAGAATAATAGAACTTACGTTTTAATGGAAAACAAACAAAGCCGTCTTTTAATATCGTCGGGAAATATTTGTTTAACACCATAAATACGCTGAAGCATAATAACAGTGATGTATGGGATGGCTTGGGGCCATATCAAGTTAATTCAAAGCATGTATTGACCTCCTTTGTGCTATCTCAGTGCTGGAAGCCGTTATAGTTCACTCAATATAAATGTTAGGATTCGAACTGCCAGATGGACAAATACTCGAATATCTAAGCAGGACTTGGTTTCTTTTTGTAATACATTTTTTATCACATTACTATATTTATTTACGCGTAAATTTGGCCTTACTGGATTTCGATTTTTGCTTTTCAAAATTTAGTCTGATGACGGGAAAGCTATAAATAATATACTGTTTGTGAGATATTTGTGCATATTGCCACCGCACCCAACTGACAACGTTAATTAGGTAACTATATACTAGGACCCGAACAATACTAGTGAAGTAGATCTGCTTCCATGTTTCTTTGACAGCATTGCGTCTATCGTTTCATAATAATATCACAGGCTGAGTATGTTACAATTTCAGATCACATCTGCAGTATTTCAGCCATATCGTGGTTAAAAACTACATCTGAAGTACGAGTGTGAATATATTATTAAATAATATTTTGATGTCTTAACATTAGTTTTACCCTTCTCTTTAACACTTGGTTTCATCGTCGATTTTCAATGATCAATTCATATATTTTCCATGACTATTTTACCAACAGAATAGCTTTCAGTGTACAATCAAGACAGTGTTTTCTGGCCATGGTGTTTTATATAATACCAGTAGTTTTAATGAATCTCTTCTCCGGTATGACCACAGATGGGCATACTGATAGAAACACTTACAAAGTCGCCTTGGCTTTTTTCCTCGTCCTTGGAACCGACGTAGTCGTAGACGAAGCAGATGTTTGGATGATCTAGCACCGAGTAGTTGTTACCAACGTCCACGAACAAACCTGGGATGAAATGTGAGAGCAGATTGTAACACAAATTTCTTCCATGTTCATTTAATGAGTCTTTAATGATTTACAATTTGGGCTTGGGGTGATTGTTGTCTTGGAAGTCCAAAGGCTCCTTGTTAATACTACTGGATCTTCTAAATATGGGTGGGGTGGTCCGGTTTGAAAGAGTGTTGGAATCAGAAATCCGCATACATAATCAGTATTGCTGTCTCAGAAGAATTGAACAGACACATACTTTATCAGTATTGGTTTCTCCGAAGAACTGAACAGACATATACATTATCAGTACTGGCATGTCAGAAGAACTGGAACTGAACAGACACATACTTTATCAGTATTGGTTTCTCAGAAGAACTGGACTGACGCAAACGTTTATGGTTATTGACTATCATAGAAGAACTGGACTGACGCATACTTTATCAGTATTGGTATCTCAGAAGAACTGGACAGACACATACTTTATCAGTATTGGTTTCTCAGAAGACCTGGACAGACACATACTTTATCAGTATTGGTTTCTCAGAAGAACTGGACTGACGCAAACGTTTATGGTTATTGATTACCACAGAAGAACTGGACTGAAAATACGCGATGTTTTATTTGTCAAATAATTTAACATTTGATTCAACCAGGAATATACAGAATCTAACCTGGGTGTTTGGCGTCTAGAACCAAAGCTTTAATTGCTACGTCACGGCATAGTAATCGCCATTGAATCAACACTTAATTTACAACGCGCTTATATACTACCGACGCATATTTTACCAAATTCAAATTACAAACCTATCAACACGTAGGAATGCGATTTTCGTCTGTAAAGAATGGAGCCATAAAAACAAAACCCAATCAAACGATGAATCGCCTCTCTCTATTAAAGATAATGACTTTGTGCCTTAAAAGAATGAGTGCAAAAATATAATGTGAAAAATTATTGATTTGATATAAAGTTACATCATAATATTTCATGAAATCAAATTTTTCGTACAGAATTATGTCTGCATGCCTAGGAACTAGTCTCAAACTTGGGGCAATAATTAATCACCTTCTGCCCAACATCATAGAATTTGAAAACTAATTCAATCACTCATATCAGCAGGACCTACCTACACGATGGGGAAATTAATCGACTGGAAATTTGATTTTCTGATGGACATGTAAATTTGTTATTGACAGATGCAAGATAGATTTCATGGGGGGAACTGTTTGATTTACTCTGGTTGATTTCACCAGATGAAACTGACGGGCTTTTTATGTGACAAGAGCGAGTGATCAGCAATCTTGTTAATTACACCAAAGTGGCAGCGGGCATAGATAGGCGAAATAACAAAACACTGCACCAGCATCTTGGATAAAAATCAATTTTACAATAGCCCGTAGCGGGAAATATGAGATAGTATCACGGAATACAGCCATTGTCTAATGGGATTAGAGCGCGAGTCGGAGTACCAGGCCTGTAAGGGGCCTCACATGTGGTAATAGTGGTCAGAACGGGTTTCCATACATTACTGATCCAGGCAAAGTGTTAATTTGTTCTAAGAAACCTTGATAAGCGGAGATATGCAAGATACGTGTCTCAAGTCTTCTTGCAAAGCTGTTATGTTCTTAATGTCGATGACAGATAGTGGATGGGAGGGAAGGGATGGAGACTCAAGCAGACATACATGTTCAGTTCAACATGTTACAGCTATTTACACACAAAAACAAATGAATAATAATAGGATCACTCGAATCACTATGTTTAATCTGTAAAACATAATACTACTAATTTTGATAATAATACCGTCAGATCACATCAAAACGATCATAACATTAAGCTCTCTATCTTTTGGTAATCTCAACATCATTTACAGTACTTTGGGATTTCCTTAAGCTCGAAACATAAAAATTACGAATGGTTACTAGTATTTTGTTTTAAATACGGTTAAAGATACCCGGATATGTCATCGCTATGGTATTACTGTTGTTCTTTTGTAACTAAATTACAAGTATGGACCTGATAAAACGTGTTGAATTTGTAGCAACGCATGGGCACATTTACATCATTGAGACATACTTATATAACAATCGACATTGCAACAAAAGAACACCAAATGTTACTCGCAGATCGAAAACTCTGTCTGTGAAACCTTTTGGCTGTCTGTTTCCAGCACACGCGAACACATCCACAGAAGTTCCCATCAACAACAAACAAATACGCCCCGACTGATGATCGGACAGAAAGCAGGTACCCTTGTAATTATCTGGGCACGAAACGAGAGGGCAGATGGCCGTATAGGGCTGGAGCAGGACTATTGACATCATCATAAAGAACAGAGTAGGCCCACAGTCACTCAAGAAAACGCCATCATATCTGGCAGCGTATATCCATCCAGGTCGAATTAATCATCATGAAATATGCGCTGATAGACTATAACGTTATGTGGAGGATGATGAGAAGGACATTTTGTCATGGGGAAGATAATGTTCGTGGCCGACTACCTTTCGTTGATGTACATTAATGTTTCTTATCTGTTCACAGTTGCCATAGTTTTTATAACACTAATCCTCATTGTTATCTCGGCTAATTTTGTGAATGCCTTTAGAAAAAGGTACGTATTTCACCGTGTGGGTGTTTTGGCAATATGGGATTGAATTAAGATTACGATGCTGAATGGTAAACTTGGCTACATCTGGCTCTTATCTTCATCTTATCCTTCCACATTTGTGGAAAGGCTTCATTGTGATAATGTTTTCATTTCTTCTCTGTAACCTGTTTTGTCGGAGAAGTGATACACAGAAGTAAACACCACCCACACAGAAATCCATCCTCCAGTGCCAGTTAAAAAATGTCCACCTATAAGTTCCACATCCAACAGCAAAGCTGTTCTTATTGCAAAAGACGTAACGCAGATATGCGCTTCAGGAATTCAGTGAAACCTCATCACTTTGACTTAACGTCGGCTCTCGGGAACTGTGGCATTAGATGTACAAATATACACCAGAGTCCACTTGCACAAAGCGATGTTAGCGCTACAACGATCCTAAGATTATGTTGGAGAATGGGAGTTACAATCAGTTAATTTTGATCATTGATGACTTATATATAACTTACTGTTATTAAATACAGTCACAATTTTTTTCAAATTCAATTTTTAATAAGGTAAAGCTCAAGTTTTGTGTTTGGGGTTTCATGGAACTACTGAGCAGGGCTTAGATTTTCGAAGCTCTCTTAGCGCTAAGACAGTCGTAAGTGCCATACATTTAACATTAAGTTACGACTATCTTAGCGCTAAGAGAGCTTCGAAAATCTAGGCTCTGGCCCCGTTTCACAAATCTCACTGTCGTAAGTCTATGATGCAGTATATGACAGTTGTAGCACTGGGATAGCTTTGTGTCACAGGGCCTATAATTTACCACCAGTATCCTTGAAGACAGATGATTGTGCATTTCCTATCAAGTACGGATACAATTTCATCTTCCCTTGACAATTGGAAGTCTGTGTTTTGTAGTCCGGTCATTGCTTATTCAAAATAGAGTACTGTCTTAATAAACATTCTCACTTATTTGTTTCAGGTGTCGCCCAAAACACATTCCCACCCCGTGTCAAGAGTACGACACGTGATCAATCTCTGTTTCCTTGGATTTGTATCACGTGCACCTAAACATAACTAAACATGCTCGTAGAATCTCCACTAAGAAATAATACACAGAATGCACGAGAGCCATTGTAAAGTAACACCTGCAGCAAGATGTTCTCACTTGGCAAGATAACACGTTTCATTGCTTGTATGTCTTCTCAGAGAAAAGAGAAAAAGAGGTTTGCTGTTTTTTTGACGACAGTAACTATAGTTTCTGAGAGACGAGAATGTTTCTTCACCCAAGAGGAAAGACATAATGAAACGTAAACTATATGTGCGATTTTTAAAATGTCGATTTTCTTTCTGCTCATTGCTTAGGTAACAGGTGCGATGCCAGATCGCTGACGTGTGGTTGCATAGTTGCAGTATTGACGTCCACACGCACGTGTTTATTTCAACACATTTCTTAAGGATTGGCACAAAGTAAAATAAGTAATAGGTATATGGCTAGACGGTGCACAGCCGCGAAACAGAAAAAACAGACGATGACGTTATGGTGGAGCCAGAAGAAGACACACAAACGGGTGTAGTGTTCCCAGCATGCTGGAGGTGGATGGTTCATATATATGATGTTCTGAGTGCAAGCCTGTGCTTTTGTTGGTACAGTGGGGAACACTATCTCAGGTAAATAGGTTTATGTCAACCGCATGTCAAACATATCAGAACGTCTTGCCATTTGAAACATGATCCTGTATACTGCCACTTTCGATAATATTCAAAGCATAGACCAAGACGGAGGTATGAAGTGCTTCATACTATATATTCCAATGTGGTTTCGAACACTTGAGGTTGGTATGAGACAACGATTTAGCCACTGATTTCAAATCGTTTAGTAAAACAAATATTTTAAGGCTACGTGATGTTTAGGCCAAAAGATGACATCCACAAGGTGGACTGAGTAAGGTCAAACATTTGAGAAACCATGTGAACAAAAAGCTGATATGAACCAAACTTCTGAAGACATGTTCTTCAAATTCAGCCGCGTTTTGCATGTGTTGAACAGAGGTTAAAATACACATTTGTTATTTGTGAGGTGACAGGTCTTTACTAAAGAGTCAACATGCATGTGATGTGCAGGCATACAACTGTTATCTTACTGGTGGTGAGGTCGCAGTATTTGGCTCTGATGGCGTCAGGTAGGATGTCCGAGCCAATGGACAGGAAGGTTTCCTCCCAGGTGAGATAGCGTAGCTCCTTTGTGATGATGTTGATGGCGAAGTCGTTCCTGCCCTGTCAACAGAAAACACGAGACGTAGTCCAACACAAAGGTGGAACTAAATAGCTGGTACCAGTTTATACCCTGTGAATGTTGGGTAACCATCCCGGAATACAAAGGTAAATGACGACAAACCAATGACGGACAGCAAGAAAACCTTTATGTCCATTTAGTTTTTACGCCTTGCATGTTCGAGATGAAATGAGTGAGAGACACAAACATGCCAATCATGACACATCAAATGTCAGCGTGACCAACTTGAGTTTAGGGGAAAAGAAATTTGAATGATATTTCAAGTAATCCCATGGTCTCTGGTTATCAGATCAGTTTGTTCAGTATTATTAATGAACATAAAACACTGTGTCTCAGCATATTGCATTTAGGAACGGGAATGTTGATACAAAATACATCTGAATCTTTCGAACACATTCACCGTAATCGTCACTGAAACGTTTGGTAGTTATTGTGTATCCTTTTTATCGATTCTGTCAAACATAAGGTCTTTGAAAATAAATGAAGAGGTCTATTAAAAGGTTCTATTAAACAGTTCTATCAAAAATTAGTTCTGTTGATCGACACAGCGAAATCGAAAATCAGTCGGCCCCAAGAGCCCATTTACAAAATGGTATTCACAACAAATAATTGTTAACTCAAGATTATATACTGAAACATAATTTCAGCGTTGGAGTCCTGGGTACAGCTATAGTGGAACTAGGAATATCATTTGGAACAATTAACACCAACAGGGCATAAACCAATCAGTGGTCGCATATATTTCATTGCGACAAACCGATTTCCATAAAAAGACATTTTTTTGCATCACAAAAAAGCGAAAAGATCCTTTCAATAAAATGATTTTTTTTTGCATTACAAAAAACCCACCAGGGGCTACCACTACACACTTCATTGGAGACGTCCCAATTTATGGATAATGCGGTACCCCTTGAGATTATGACTTTGAGTGTCATTATTCATATACGATGACCTGCATTACCTAAACACCCACTCCTATACAATAAGACAAATAAATGAGGTGACCGAGATATTTACTGGAACACTATTTCCATATCATGAAATTAGAACACGAAGTACTATCTCTCTTCCAACACAACCCACCGAATTGAATGTTTGACGACAACAAACCAGTGTCTTCATGGCATATTTGAACAAGAACTTAGTCAAATATTGTTTGGGGTATAACCCCATAGGCAACAAATGTCAATTTCAATTTTTCAGTAGTATCTTGAGGCGTATTTATTTACTCTCTGATAATAGCTTCTGTCTATGCATAACGCGCTAGTGGGACAATGTTATTATACAATTATACGACCAGGGAGAACAGATCTGCAACACCGTATTCACGAGAATTGTTCATTTCATTGTAGTGCGTGCTTTTGAATATTCGAGCTGATGGGATATTGATAAACCTCGCATATACACACACTATCTAGCCGTTCAGCAGAAGGCTTGAGACCAGGGGAATATGAAGGATCAATCTTTCTTTATCAATGTGTCGGTGTTAAAGATAATAACCGTTTTGTTGGAATATGTGTAAGGCAATCTTTGGCGGGAAGTGTTCTAACCAATGCCAAATATTGACGTAGAGTCGGAATGAAGCTGTGTCAGTTTACAGAATAGTTTATTGTGAATGGACGTTGCACCAAGGTGGCACTACGTGTGGTTATGGTTTAAGGAATATAAACACTTGGTATGTCGAAATATGATTGGAATGAGTGAGTGAGTAGGTTATTGTTTTTAATGTACCGATATAAGTCATATCAAGTTTGTAAACGGCCAAACCAAATGTACAAACGTCACTGCTTATTACAGTGTACTTCCTTGGCACGTCATGGGCACGTCACTTTTTGCCAGAAATTCATTGTATCAGGCATGTAAAATCACGTATGGTATCTGTGTTGAACAGATCAGCATTGAATATAATCATTTCTTGTTATTTCAACGTTTACCAGTATCAGAAATGTTTGCTTTCTTTTGCTCGGCAGGTTACAAGAGGGCGGGAGAAACGGAATGAACTGTACATACGGCGTCTTCTCACGCCAGTAGAGTCTCTCTGTCAGTTTATACTTATATGCAGCATTATCCCTTATGTTCCGTAGTTTGTATTGATAAAATACATTGTGAACACACCCCTTCCCACAGCACACATGGACCCACATATATACCTATGTTGTTATACTTATATGCAGCATTATCCCTTATGTTCCGTAGTTTGTATTGATATAATACATTGTGAACACACCCCTTCCCACAGAACACATGGACCCACATATAGACCTATGTTGTTATACTTACATAGCAGAGCGCCTTGTACAGATCCAACTGGTGGATGAGGAAGTCGTGAGTGTCCTTGTCATACACAGCAGACTCTTCCTGGAGACAGAACAGAGCATTGGGTGAGTGAGTTGGGTTTATACTTTGTTGACACCTACCATCATGGACATGGTGCTGACAGACAGAATCATAACACGTCGAATATGGGATTCGAACCTACGATAAAAATGAATAAGAGGGGCAACTCTGCACAGCAAACAACGACAAATAGCGTCTGGACAGGCATCACACTTCATGCTACGTAAGTGGGTTTGTGATATATATCAGTATAATGTCGTATACATTAAGCTATATGATTGTGATCCATCGGGACTATGTTGGAAACATAAGCTATAAGATTGTGATCCATCGGGACTATGTTGGAAACATAAGCTATACGATTGTGATATATCGGGACTGTGTCGTATACATTTAGCTATATGATTGTGATAAATCGGGACTATGTTGGAAACATAAGCTATAAGATTGTGATCCATCGGGACTGTGTTGGAAACATAAGCTATACGATTGTGATATATCGGGACTGTGTCGTATACATTTAGCTATATGATTGTGATCCATCGGGACTATGTTGGAAACATAAGCTATAAGATTGTGATCCATCGGGACTGTGTTGGAAACATTTAGCTATATGATTGTGATCCATCGGGACTATGTTGGAAACATAAGCTATAAGATTGTGATATATCGGGACTATGTTGGAAACATAAGCTATAAGATTGTGATATATCGGGACTATGTTGGAAACATAAAGCTATAAGATTGTGATAAATCGGGACTATGTTGGAAACATAAGCTATAAGATTGTGATCCATCGGGACTATGTTGGAAACATAAGCTATAAGATTGTGATCCATCGGGACTATGTTGGAAACATAAACTATAAGATTGTGATCCATCGGGACTATGTTGGAAACATAAGCTATATGATTGTGATATATCAGTACAATGTTGGAAATGTTACGTGTAAGATAACTGTATATCAAGGAAATGTTAAGTTGAAAACAGATATTCCTGAACAACACCCACACACATACACAATATAACCCAAGAAAGCAGTGTAACCATCTTGACGTTACTGAAGGATAGCACAAAACGAACGCCATTAACAGTGTAAATCAGTGTAAAGGACGGGCCTGCGACAGCTCGGACTGACACCGGGGTCGACGTGATCCTCCACGGATGCAGCGAGATGGCCACAAACTGATGAATCTGTGGGGCGTTACGCCCAACAATGTTATATCACAATCCTGGTCTATTGACAGACTGGGCTGTGCCAGATTGAAGCTTCGCGAATTATTTTCTCCTTTGCTGCTGGCTATAACGACCCGGTTATGAATAATGGTTTCACAATGTCAAATTAACGATTACTAGGCGAATGGAATAAAATAAGGTATGCGTTCATTAACATTTAAAAAAATATTATTGTTTGGCGTAAATGAAAAGGGATTCTATCGTGAAACTGATTAAACAGTTTACAATAAGCAGCAACGTGAGGTGCGTCTGACCTCTTGTCCTACTTCCATATTCCAACTTCAACCATATCCTCTGAACAACGCTGTCGTGCGTAACATGTTTTTTTATATCTTGAATCGATTCTTCAATATTGTGTGTTCCTCATTTGGCAAAGAAGCATTTTCCGAATATAAGACCAAACAACAGCCAGTGGGAACATGAACGTTGAGCGAAGCACAGCTGGGATTAAACCTTCACTGACTGTTAAAGAAAGTGAGCTAGATGATACTAACTAACGCACACTAGGTAACACGTCCTGGCAACACCTGTTTTATGAAAAACTGTTTCAACTTACATCAACAAACTCATGAAGCGCCACCCACGTCTTTCCGGCAGTTGTTGAAATGTACAGGATGTTGGGTTGACGGTTGATGTCCTGGCCCCTGGCGGTCAGGTAGGCTCCGTGCTGGACAATGACCACATGAGTATATTCATCAAGTAGAAAATACTAAAAACATTTCGAGTTGATTAACGCTCCAGAGAAAAAAAGTGTCGAAACTGAACTAAAAGGTCGATAAAGACTTATGGTCGATAAAGACTCCCTGGTTGTGTGAAGTTACATTGTGTTCAAAAACGTCGTGGAATATTTGGAAATGTTTCAAATTCTTTCTTTCTTTTGTCTTTTCAAGAAGTGCAAATACCATTGCTTTAACGTGACTCAGGGTACAACGTCATAACGATTGACTTGAAAAAGAGTCACAGTTGACCATAGTGAGTGAGTTTAGTTTTACGCCGCTTTTAGCAATATTCGAGCAATATCACGGCGGGGCACACCAGAAATGGGCTTCATGACCAGTCTAGCGTTATTATCAGGATCTACTGTGCAGATTTGGTACCTGTTTCTTCTGCAGCCATCTCTCCACGATGTATGATTGGTTGTTGGGAATGGCTACGAAGTCGCACACACACAGCACGTGCAGCAGATCAAGGAACCGGTGATTCTGTAATTCATGATATATACCCATGGGAAATAATAAAGGGACAATATTTAAACATATTGTAAAAAAACATACTTCATGTCAAGAAAGTATTAAATGTGTCTGATGTTTTCATCACTTTTAGTTTATTACGGAATTACGTACCAAACACGTCTCCTTTATCCTTTTTCTGTTCATTATCATGTTAACACTTTCAGCATATAAAATGTGTATCATTTATATTTTGTTATGACTGTTTTGTGAACATTGCTTTACCTGTGTGTTTTCAAGTAACCCAACAAACTCGTCGATCTGCGAATGCGTGATCCTGTCAACGATCTTCCTCTTGTCTCTGATCAGCTCCACAATCATCTGAGCCACATTCAGGCCGATCCCACCCTGGGAGGAAACGTGGACCAGATGTACTATACATTTATCTAACAATGTACTATATAACGCGGGGGAAACTGACACCTCGGTAGGTTATATCTAAAGTATAAAGTAGATACAAAACGATGTCTAGAGGAATGTGTCCCTCCTGTGGAGGATCTTCAGTAAGTAAGAGCTGTTACTCCATCGATAACATCAAGAACGTTGACTGAATTACAATGTTGTCATGAGGACTTTTTATGTCATTGACATATTCTGTCAGGAATGTCTTGTACCAAGAAATGCGCCAAAAGAGAAGAAGGACCTGTTTCTTTCCGAATCGGTTTAGTCAGTGCATGGTGATGTCATAGAATGCACGAACTGTAAACAGGGGGAACAGCACTGGAATAAACTGTTGCTGTCCCAGCTGGCGGTTATCCAAAGTGACGACTACATAAACAGATATTAGTTGTCATGTTGGCAATGCCTGAAATAACCTACCCAACCATCACTACATTACTTTTGATTGAAGAACTTGCTATATGTGACACCAAGTAATGTCACATGTCAGGCAATATGTTAACTGAGGAAGAAGTCTGCAAAACAAACTATCAACTATTAACATCCGACTGGATTATAAAACCTGAAGAAGGTCCATTCCACATTCCAAAGTTCCAAAAACAAATCCGTACACAGAGGTCTATTACTATTTCCATCAATGTATCACCAAAGCCCTGTCTCAAAGATTAATCATTATCCTTGTTACAAGGAGGATAAAGACTTTATATTCACAGAAAGTTCCAGAAAAGAACCAGTTCAATTCTGTCGCAAAATGTGATAGTTCAACTTTGAATTGTACAATTGTTTTCAAGTAAGAGTTTTCAGTGAATATGGGCAGTCTTTTAGTGGCTTTATTAAGTGGAATGAATAGCCATCAATAGGAATTCTTTACTGTAACGGGATGTTGTCAAGACACAACATTTACTGAATAATAAGAAGTTCCCAAAGATGTTTTTACTACCATTGATCGCTGTCATCAGAATAGTTTCTTTAAAACATAAACATGTCCTGAAATACCATGGTCTCCAGAAAGGCGTATTACTAAAACCATTGCTAAAGCAAAACATGTTTCAGAGATGTATAATTATTATCAACGAAAGTCACATTTGTGATGTTTCCTACCTTCTGTGTGAACTGTGTCTGGAAGAAGTCGATGTATTTGGCGAAGTAGAGGGCGTTCTTCCTGCTCTTGCCTATCATGTAGGTGTACAGTATTTCATAGGCCTCCTTGAAGATCTGGATGAGGTTGGACTCGTCATGCACACCATCTAGCGGACACTGGAGGGTTCGAACCAGCAGGTCGATCACCTGTTGAAAAAGGTAAGGTAATTGTTATGCAAACACACTTTACACGTATAACGACTTCAAACACAATAACCTGATAATTTAATAATGTTATACTGCTGATTCAGTATAACTAACTATGTTATTTACCTGGGTGCCGTTGTACAAAGCGATCTTAGTGCTAAGGTGACCGTAACTCCCATACCTTAACATAGACTTAAGGTAGTCTCAGAACTAAGGTTGTTTTGTACAATGGAACCCTGAGGTTATTAGGTGTTAAACGTGTACATATCAGTATCAGCTACAAGACTGCAAGTGACCCTTCCAGAACAATGTTCAAAGGTGAGTGAAGTTTGTCTGACACCACTCGGAAGCAGCCTGTCAGTTATAGTGTGTTATGTAATGCGTGAGGAAAACCCCATGGTGGCACAATTGACGAACACAGGTTTCTGTTCTGGAAGACATAAAATGGTTAGATTTTAGGATTCAAACAATTCGTTTGAAAGTCGTTGATCAAGAATATTACAACAGACATTAAAACGTGAATACAAGTAACTGACCCAATATAATCATACATGTAACATACACAACATACTGATAAATAGTACTGACTGATACAAATACTGTAGAATATCAGATAGAATCTAAGATTGGTTTCTGTTTCGGGAACCATTGAACTATGCTGTGCACACACATACGTATTTTTCAAGGGAACACTGTATATATGTAAATATACTTACTCTGAGATTTCTCATGAGTTTCTGTCTTCCTTTACTCGTCACCCCTTTCACATACATGAACTTCCTTAGTTCCTCCATGGCCTGAAATATACACATTGTAATGACAGGTACAGGTATTGTAACATTGTAATAGTTGTAATAGTCCTGGGTAGAAAAAACATCTTGTCCCAAATGTGATAATCTCTACAACACAGAAAAAGGAGGCCCAAGCAAATAAAAGTTGGATGCCCCTTTTATTTATTCACTCCGGAATATTATGAGATCATGGCCCTGCTTTCTTTATTCCACTGCAAATTAAGTTAATTTCAAAGCAGTTGAACGTAAACCATTCCTTAAAGTTTGTGTTCATTAAGTGCAATTAACTTTGCTGAATGACATACTGGTGAAGTAAAACGATGCTGTTGTTATCACATAGGGTGTGATGGTGCCAATTCTGAGGTAGTGGCGAGCTGAGATGATAAACAGCGTCATCGATAAAAAATATGAAGATTCATTGATCTGTGCCTGTTACTGCGGTTGAGAAATAACATATTTCTCCTGACCGTAGGACAACATGGCCGCAGTATGTGTTGACAGCAAATGCAATTTATGTCAGTTGAGGTGAGAGGACAACTACTTACTGTAAGGACTGTGTGGGTCTTCTTGGAGTTCAACAGGTGACCCTCTTCTCTCTGAAACACGGGGGAGATACAGCTCAGTATCATGCTTAGAGTGACACGTTATATGTTCATAAACACACACACACACACACACACACACACACACACACAAACAAATGTGTTAATCATCCTGTATATATACATTCACCAACATTCATCAAACAATGCACTTATTTGACAACACCCCCCCACCCCCCACCCCAAAACTAAAAAGCACACATGCACACACCTATAGGATTACATGAGGCTGTTGCGGGATTCTGTTCGTCATGTAGAACTGGACTGCTAATGACAAATACGACACAAAACGTTCCGTTCTGTTAATATTGCTTATATTTGCTTTCTGCATTGAGAAATTAAAAACTTTAAGAACTGCAATAACCAGTTTCCATCGTCTCCATCATTCGTGACAGGATAGGTCTTTTTTACGTGTGCTGAGGTTACCATAACGCAAGGTAAATACAATACCATTGTCTCAGGCGTCTACGATCATTTTATGCATGGCCAATTGAAAAACAACAAAGACAGTATATTTTGTACGTGACTGTCTTAAAAACAACTTTTCTCGGGAATGGTTTTTAGTTTCCTTTGATGCCAAACATGGAATGACAAATACAACATTTATACTCATAACAGTATGGGCATGTTGAATAATGTTGTCATATTGAATAATGTTGTCATACAGTATGTCGGATATGCAATAGTTTCAACCTCTAAACATACCGTTCTACCGGATACCATTTCAACAACGTGGAATCGAGAACTGGATTGCCCACTATGACTGAGTGTTTGACCTCTCATTTGACCTCACGTACATCATCACTAGCATGTAACATTAAGGCTAGATCTAATCTGTTATTACTCCGACATTCTGAAATGCCATGCAGATTTTTCAGGATAGCAATGGCATTAGAATCGGTGTCTTATTTGCCCTTTCTTTGTGAAAAAGTCGCGTCCACATTTCGTGAGCAATTCGGACTAAGTTGTCCGGAAACGCGAGGCGGTATCAACTGATCACCGACTGTCGTGAAATAGAATGAAATCGATCATTTCCGTTAATACTGGCCGTGATATTAACAAACACAGTCATGATTTGCAAATATTTATTGCCTTGGGCGCAATGTCAGGTAATCAATATACGGATGCATAATTAAATGATGAAATCAGAAACAATTTCCATTAATTATACAAGAAACAGACTAAAGTACAAACTGTTTGGGGCGTTTGCAAGAAAGCATCACTGATAATCTCTTGTGTTCCTTCTTGAAAAACTCTTAAAAACGTATGTAGCAATTTGATAGTCATCCGTCGTACATTACTGATCTGGTGGAAAGTATCTTCTTTGAAGAGAAACAGAGAAAGTGGATGATTCATTTCCACTACAAAGAACATTTCCTCGTCAGTGGAACGACATTGATGTATTTCCCCGTTCAGGTCAGCAGCTCAGTCTGTTCTACATCCATAGATAAGTGGGATATAAGACAGTGCTGCATACGGTTGAAGGTTTTTATGCAGTGAGACTGATCGTTCAAACTCCGAAGGAACAGTTTACAGGGCTGATCAAGTTATGGTCTGATAAAATTATATCGGAATGTATTTACGCGGAGGAACACTGCAACTTGTGAGATAAAACTGAAATGACGTGGTTACATTCTGTCTGCTTTATCATTACACGTAAGGTGCACATATACATCTGCAGCAATGGGTGTTTGTACTGAACGTTGAAATGCGCCCATTTCTGGTGTCCCCCGCCGTGATGTTGCTGGAATATTGCTAAAAGCGGCGTAAAACCAAACTCAGCCAGTGAAATGCCCGATGCAAACAACACTGGAATAATGATTTAATTACTTCAACGCTATGAAGTAAAAAATGTTCGAAGTATAATATTCGGTTGTAAAACAGGTAAGACCACAAAAAGCGACGTACATTCGGAAAAATGTGCTTGTACAACAGAGCAAGTATGCATATGTGGTTGTATGCACGGACCGATGTTCTGTAACCTGCTGTAAAGATAATACTTTACACCCCTGTAGCAATCAACTCAATACCAGCGGTGACCCCAATTCTATATCAACACGTACTGCCCCATACATCTTGAATAACCACTCGTTCTATACATTGAGAGTAACATCACTCTTGTATACACCCGGCGTTAGACCAACGATCGATATATACCCGTGGTAAGCAGTAGGACCACTGGTCCACACAGCCGTAGTACAATGAAAGTTTTGAACACCCTGAGTAACACCAATGTGTTCCCGTAGTAGGACCAGTGTTCTAGTCTTAGATAAAAACCGATGTTCTGTATTTCAAATACTACACTATTCTAATAAGGAAACTCTAGTACAAATACCGCTTTGTGTGCAGAAACTCACGTCTTTAATGAGACTGTGGAGGAACGGCACCATGCCGCCGACGTAGTTGAAGTCGTCCACGTACTGTTGCTCCACCCACTGTATGGTGAAGGCGTCGTCGTACATGCTCTCCCCACTGGCGGCAACCTGCAGGACACGATACACATAGGGTCAAGATGGGATGGGAACACTAAGAAAATAGTTTTTCAAAATCCTTAAATGCGAAAGATTGAACCAAAATAAACATTGTTTCCAATGGTTTCCAGGTTTCAAATGCATTTGTCACAAAGCAAAGGCAAAGGACAAGACATCTCGGGATTTGGTCATATACTCATGCCAATAATGGTTGTCACCCCCCCTCTCCCCCACACACCCCCTCTCCAATTAAAAAAATTGAAGTGGGTGACAACCATTATTGGCATGAGTATATTTCATGAATTGTATAGACTAAGTGGATAATAGTTCATTCTGGAAACATAACCGCCTCTAAGGGCCATCCCAACAACCCTGTCATTAGGTCAAGTGCCATCATGGCATTATACCTGCCATGTGCCTTTGCACACTCTTTTCTGAAAGTGGTTATGTGCCATGGGTCCATGTTATGTTACACCAGTTGCCTTACTGTCAAGTCTTGTTGTTCGTCAAGGTAAATTTCTGCCATGTTATCAACTATTGATTTCAAGTTTTCCTATCTCCTAGTTGATTTGTGTACAGGTAAACACGTTGTTGTAGGGCCTATATTATCTTACAAAGGCCCTCAAAATGGTATAGGTGAATACATTGCAATCCTTTCTATTGCTGGTGAATACATTGCAATCTTTTCTGTTGCTGGTGAATTCATTGCAATCCTTACTATTGCTGGTGGACATACAGATATTATATCTAACTGCTGACCTGTCGGACTTGAGCCGTGTCCCAGCGGAGCCCCCGCATGCTCTGATCCTGCGATTCGTCCACCTGGCGGAACTGCTTCCTGATGTAGTCTTCATCTGGAACATCACGACAGTAAACACTTCATTCTTCAGTCACAACTTAATTCGTTTTCTGTGACATGGAAAGGGGAGTAAACTTGACTGCAACGGGAAATTGATCAGACCGAAAAGAATGGTTTTATGCTTTAATTGTGACGCTAGTTTTCCAAACGGGGTAAGACTAACCCAATACTGAAGGCAGTACTACCGTGAGGTAAGGATAATAAGGTCACGATGCAGAAATCTTTGGAACATGACAGATCGGGAAGTCAAATGCATAATCAATCTACGCAGCAATAAATCTAAAAAACAAATATCTTAGTGCACATCCTGCAACAGTGACGCCTGTATAATATTTTGAAGACGTCCAAATTAATTTACTCGAGACAAAGTACATAGTCTGATAATGTTAGAAAACAAACAAAGAACTGCATGATTAATTGGGTGAAGATAAGCATACGATTCCTGGAGATGACGCGCTGAAATTGATTGTGCATGATAGCGTTCTGAAAGGACGCCCCAAATACAAATAGACAGACAGTTAAAGTTGAGAAACACATGACGGATCAGTTTGATCAATGACAAGTCGTGTACATATGTACAGTCTTCCCGTGACAGTTAAGTCTCTCCTTCAAAAACAGCCCATTACTCAGGTAGTTAATGTTTTGATAAAACACGTACACATTAAACGCAAAACAAACATTTCAACAAATGAAACAAAACGGTTATATTTTTTAAAAAGGTAACATTTACCATTAAATCAACCGCACGAAACAGCCTATGTTGAACAACTGTCAGACAATAATACAACCCGATCGTTATAGACGTGTCTGTGACTTCTTAACTGGCTCTTTTAAACAGAGTACCTAAGGAACTTTGTTAATTGAGACTAACACGTGTATTGGCTGGACCAATCAGCGTTAAGTACCGACCTTTGAGCGCGTGCAGCCAGAAGCCCGTGAGCACGTGCTCAATACGAGCATAACTCTCGAAATGGATCTCATCCCTCTCCTGAAACAGTGGGAATGACATGGTAATTGGTTACAATTGACTACCGTTCACTTTCTTGCCATATTCTTAATGGGCATAAATATTGGTAATTTACCATTTTGTTGAATACAGTCCAGTTTGGGGCATGTATGTTGGACGTAATAGCATCAATTCAAAGGAAAATGAGGGTAGGATGGAAACGCTTCCAGTCTGCAACAATTGTCGGAAATGAAAACTATTCGTGTGGAAAAAATCGATTTCTATAAACGATCAGATTTCTTCAGACATTTCCGACTTTTTTCTAAGGACAATGAATATGATAACTGTGTATTGTGTAGAGTTTTGTCAATAGAAAAATATACTGGTAGCGTATGAAGGTTTCCCTAATTGACTCTACGGCCAATGTAACACCGCTGCTAGCAAATGACATTCGGACAAGGATTGTGATAAATACATCTTCCTCGAACAAAAACGTAATCATTGTTTCTGATAAATGATTACTGGGGTATATAAATAAACTAGCATGTTTTGAAATGATTTACACTAAGTCAATATGCAGCTCGTAACGATGATTATGGACCTGTATTGGGACATAGGCTTCTAGGCTATTGACACCATAAATCCCAAGAAAAATTGGCTTCTGTTGCACCCACGTTATTAAGGGTGAGTGAGTTGGGTTTGATTCCATACATGTTTATACACTGATATACAGCACTACAACATGCCAATACATGTACACTGCTTCCTTGGTCCTGTGGTTCGAGTGAACGTTGGTGGTTTGCATGATTCGGAAAGACACTAACAGATGGTACTTTCAGAAAGTGGTCGAATGTAACATATATTTGGGACCAGACTTACTCAGTAAAATACATATTCCAGAAAGTTTAGTGTTAGATAGGATAGGATTCAACCCACAGGCAAAAAAACTCCCCAGCACACAAAGTCAGCGATCTAACCCACTCAGCCACCACAGCCTCCGCAAAAAGTCTGACAACGGGTTGCCTACACCACGTAATTTTGTGTAAAATATAAATTGGCACAGCTCCCATCTCCGAAAGTTGTGAATAAACAATTTCATTTAGAAAATGACCAAATGTATCATTTGTTATATTTGGGAATACATTTTCTTAAATAATTGTAATTCCAAACATAACGTATGCTTCATTTGACCAATTTCTATTGCGCCCGACATTTGTCGGGAGGACCACTAGAACAACACACATAGATACACGCAACGTCACTGTACATCACTGAACGTCACTGTACGTCCCTGTACGTCAATGTACGTCACTGTACAAGAACAAGAACAGTGAAAGCGACGATACCCAATTGTATTTCACCACATCGTAATCTAGTTGTTTGTTTGTTGTTTAACGCCGCACCCAGCAATATCCTAGCTATGTGGCGGCGGTCTGTAAATAATCGAGTCTGGACCAGACAATCCAGTGATCAACATCATGAGCATCGATCTACGCAACTGGAATATCATGACCTGTGGAAACCAAACCAGCTTGTCTTACCACCTGATCCCACGTAAGCTTGTGTTATCGTTAGTGGTGAACTGGTGCCGACAAACCAGTCAGGTCGGATCCCGGATTCGAAACACATGTACGCTAAGGGTCACGAATAAGTGCTACTAATAAAAAAGGACATCTTACACTGAGGACGGAGTGTAGCCTGAACACTGTACGAGGATCTTCGTTGTCCTCTATGAGGGAGATCTCACGGTTGCCGTCGATGCAGAGGTAGCGTCGTGTCGTCATGTGCCGCAGTCGTATCTGCTGTTCCCACCGTATCACTTCACCTACAAGACAAGCGTTATGTCAGAGGGCGAATGCGCACTCACACAATGATGAAGTGATATGAATCATTACTACCATTACTCACAAAACACTGTCAACACAACAACATTGTTTCCGAAGTAAAGTGACTTGAACTGGACAATAGAATTCAAAGACTCATTCCATAATATAACTTACAATTTAGTGAAAAACATATTTTTTTCATTTTTTAAAAACTGCCCCACCCCCTCTCTTATGGGCTGTGGTCCACAATGAGAAACACATAAAACCACGGATATCTAAGACACCGGCTGACAGACTGTAAGTCAGGCACTTCATCTGTTCGCATAACGCTATTGGAAGAAGAACACAACGGGACTAAAATATACTGACACTAAGTGGAGCCATCCTAATAGAAAAAATGTCAATATTATACTTTTATGTTACCATTCTCCCGTTCTTAAGATATACAGTTTGTTGGCGATTGTGCAGTTTATTATGATTGTGTTGGTGTATTGTGGGAGAACACTGAGGCAGTGTTTCAGGCTTCAGGCGATATAGCATTCAGTTGTAATAATATGTCAGATCAAAGTCTTCAACAGAACACCATACCTATAGAATTCGTAAGAAAACGATGTTCTCGCCACATTATATCCCGACAGCCTGCATCAGCTCGGCCAATAAACAACATTTAATCTGCACTTGTCAATCTGTGTACGTATCCTGTTGGGTTTGTTCTACCCAGTCACTACGTTTTATTACTGGCCAAATTAGAAAGGAAGTATTTGATAATCAATCGTAATTACTTGGCTTGATTTATACATTAGCTCGCGAACTGATGGTTCCTTTGTTCCCAGTGTTGGAACAAAGACACAAACAAGATGTGGTGAAAGGATATTCAAGTTCATGTAATGGTCCGACACCAAACAATTCACTACTGTTGTTTCTCATTGTTGTTCAGCGCGTTTATGCTCGAGTCTACATGCACGGATATTGAACAAATTATTGTTACAGTATCTCTGAGAAATTGTTCTTATCATTATAGAAACCATCAATGTACCACTGTTCCCAATCGACATATCAAGACAATGTTTCCTCATGAACTTACCATTGCCCCAACCATTTCTGCCATCTTATCACTGAGAGACCTACTGTTGTCCTTGACGAGAGTGAAGCGCCTGATCCACCTTAACTGACAACTATAAGAAACATTCCCGTCATCTTATCACTGAGAGACCTACTGCTGTCATCTTGACAAGAGTGAAGCGCCTGATCCACCTTAACTTACAACAATAACAAACATTCCCCGTCATCTTCCTGTGAAGCATCTGGTAGTGACAAGTACTGCCGACACCTTCCCACTGACCAAAATATCCCTACCGTCAAAGGAGGGGGCTTTTCCCACAAATAACCATTGCAGTGAGTGAGTTTAGTTTTACGCCGCACTCAGCCATTTTCCAGCTTTATGGCGGCGGTCTGTAAATAATCGAGTCTGGACCAGACAACCCAGATCTTCATGGGAAATAACCATTGGAGCACTTGATCCAGCTGATCTTACTACTTTAACAAAATGTTCCCAATCAACTTGCCATTGAAAACTGTTGCCGTTGTAGTACCTTTTAGAAAACTGTCTCTACCATTTTCCCATTGAGCAGCTGTTCCCATCATCTTGCCATTGAGACAACTGTCGTCACATCTTACCATTGACACAAATGTCGTCACAATCATACAATTGAGACAACTGTCATCACATCTTACCATTGAGACAACTGTCGTCACAATCATACAATTGAGACAACTGCCGTCACATCTTACCATTGAGACAACTGTCGTCACAATCATACAATTGAGACAACTGCCGTCACATCTTACCATTGAGACAACTGTCGTCACAATCATACAATTGAGACAACTGTCATCACATCTTACCATTGAGACAACTGTCGTCACCATCCTACAGTTGAGACAACTGTCGTCACCATCATACAATTGAGACAACTGTCGTCACCATCTTACCATTAAGACAACTGTCCCAATTGAGACAACTGCCACCATCTCTTACCATTGAGACAACTGTCGTCACCACAATCATACCATTGAGACAACTGTCACCATCTCCATTGAGACAACTGTCGTCACCATCTTACCATTGAGACAACTGTCGTCACCATCTTACCATTGAGACAACTGTCGTCACCATCTTACCATTAAGACAACTGTCCCACCATCTTACCATTGAGACAACTGTCCCCACCATCTTACCATTGAGACAACTGTCGTCACCATCTTACCATTGAGACAACTGTCCCCACCATCTTACCATTGAGACAACTGTCGTCACCATCTTACCATTGAGACAACTGTCGTCACCATCTTACCATTGAGACAACTGTCGTCACCATCTTACCATTGAGACAACTGTCCCCACCATCTTACCATTAAGACAACTGTCCCCACCATCTTACCATTGAGACAACTGTCCCCACCATCTTACCATTGAGACAACTGTCCCCACCATCTTACCATTGAGACAACTGTCCCCACCATCTTACCATTGAGACAACTGTCCCCACCATCTTACCATTGAGACAACTGTCCCCACCATCTTACCATTGAGACAACTGTCCCCACCATCTTACCATTGAGACAACTGTCCCCACCATCTTACCACTGAGACAACTGTCCCCACCATCTTACCATTGAGACAACTGTCCCCACCATCTTACCATTGAGACAACTGTCCCACCATCTTACCACTGAGACAACTGTCCCCACCATCTTACCACCACTGAGACAACTGTCAACTGTCACCATCATCTTACCATTGGGACAAGACTGTCCCACCATCTTACCACTTGAGACAACTGTCCCCACCATCTTACCACTTGAGACAACTGTCCCCACCATCTTACCATTGAGACAACTGTCCCCACCATCTTACCATTGAGACAACTGTCGTCACCATCTTACCATTGAGACAACTGTCCCCACCATCTTACCATCTTCCCACCTTACCATTGAGACAACTGTCCCCACCATCTTACCATTGAGACAACTGTCCCCACCATCTTACCATTGAGACAACTGTCCCCCATCTTACCATCTTACAACTGTCCCCACTATCTTATCATGAGACAACTGTCGTCAGACCATTGAGACAACTGTCCCCACCATCTTACCATGTCCCCACCATCTGAGACAACTGTCCATCATCTTACCATTGAGACAACTGTCCATCTTACCAGAGACAACTGTCCCACTTACCATCTTACCACCATCTTACCACTGAGACAACTGTCCCCATCTTACCATCTTACCATTAGCCATCTTACCACTGAGACAACTGTCGTCACCATCTTACCATTGAGACAACTGTCCCCACCATCTTACCACTGAGACAACTGTCGTCACCATCTTACCATTGAGACAACTGTCCCCACCATCTTACCACTGTGATGACAACTGTCACCATCTTACCATTGAGACAACTGTCCCACCATCTTACCATTGAGACAACTGTCGTCACCATCTTACCATTGAGACAACTGTCCCCACCATCTTACCATTGAGACAACTGTCCCCACCATCTTACCATTGAGACAACTGTCCCCACCATATCTTACTGTCCCCACCATCTTACCATTGAGACAACTGTCCCCACCATCTTACCATTGAGACAACTGTCCCCACCATCTTACCATTGAGACAACTGTCCCCACCATCTTACCATTGAGACAACTGTCCCCACCATCTTACCATTGAGACAACTGTCCCCACCATCTTACCATTGAGAGACAACTGTCCCCACCATCTTACCATTGAGACAACTGTCCCCACCATCTTACCATTGAGACAACTGTCCACCATCTTACCATTGAGACAACCATCTTACAACTGTCCATCTTACCATGAGACAACTGTCCCCACCATCTTACCATTGAGACAACTGTCCCCACCATCTTACCATTGAGACAACTGTCCCCACCATCTTACCACCCATCTTACCATTGAGACAACTGTCCCCACCATCCATCAGCTTACCCATTTACCACTGAGACAACTGTCCCCACCATCTTCCCACCACTTACATTGAGACAACTGTCCCCACCATCTTACATTGAGACAACTGTCCCCACCATCTTACCATGGAGACAACTGTCCCATCACCATCTGTACCATTTGAGACAACTGTCCCCACCATCTTACCATTGAGACAACTGTCCCCACCATCTTACCACTGAGACAACTGTCCCCACCATCTTACCATTGAGACAACTGTCCCCACCATCTTACCATTGAGACAACTGTCCCATCTTACCATTAAGACCCCATCTTACCATTACCATGGAGACAACTCTTACCACTGAGACAACTGTCCCCACCATCTTACCATTGAGACAACTGTCCCCACCATCTTACCATTGAGACAACTGTCCCCACCATCTTACCATTGAGACAACTGTCCCCACCATCTTACCATTGAGACAACTGTCCCTCCCACCATCTTACCATTGAGACAACTGTCCCCACCATCTTACCATTAAGACAACTGTCCAACCATCTTACCATTAAGACAACTGTCTTCCCCACCTTACCATGGAGACAACTGTCCCCACCATCTTACCATTGAGACAACTGTCCCCACCATCTTACCATTAAGACAACTGTCTTCCCCACCTTACCATTGAGACAACTGTCCCCACCATCTTACCATTGAGACAACTGTTTTCAGCCTCGATCTGCCAGAAGGTATTGCCCGAGGAGGGAGGCGAGAGTGTCCGAGGCTTATGCTGGTCCATCACTCTGATGCGGAAATGGACTGGAAGAATCACATCACACAACTTGCTGATTGTAATTCAAATAAATCAAGTGAGATACATATTCTGCAGGTAATGCTCGCTCATTACCTCGGACATTCTTCATTATAATACTTATTTTAAGGGTAAGTATAAGTATTTCCACCTTTTCGGTGATTGATATATCTAGACTACTACTGTGTTTGCATCATCTAGCCGACTTATATCTGTACCATCTTCCTCGTTCATCTTGCTGCTCTGACATGTGTAATAACCCTCGCACAAACACACTGAAATGAACCAGCATCCCAGACTCTTGCTACTATGGTAGCTGCTCGTGAAATTGACAAATTTTCACATTGATTCAGTTTGCTACGAAAATTGAATATTATTTGTTGCTGGAAAGTCCCATTTGTCATAGTCGTCTTGTCAATGAGGTCTTCATACAATGGTTTATACCACATGACCTTTGTGCCAAGGGTGCTTCCTTGAGATTACATTGTCAAACTTAACCAAAATAGAGGTTACATGCGCAGATTAAAGTGTCTAGAAACAATTCGGAGCATTGTAAAAACTAGTCTATAAATACATACCATCCTCGGTTACCTCTTCGCCAAATAATCCCTCGGCGACTAAATACGCCTCCAGTTCTTTGTGGAACAGGCGTATGGCACATCCTCCCTGTAATAAAGGAACAATACACGTGCAAATATGCTTTCACAGTTATAGTTTTAATTTAATTACAAATATTCTGTCTTTAATTCTTAAAGAAATATCCTACAGTGAAAGGTATCTTAAGAGAAGTATGTGAATGGTTATATACCGGCTATATGTAGTGAGCTGCTTACAGCGCCGTGGTTGATATAAGAGCATGCATGCATATATGTTTTATGGTATCGATCACATAGACTGTGAGGGGTAGCACTGAGCACACGGGTGGACACGGAGTCGGGCAAGGCTCCCCCAGTTGGTCTAGACTTGTGAGTAAAGAGCAACCTGTTACAGACAACTACTGGTTAGGTTAGACGTGATGCTGTTAGAGACATGTAGTTTTGGTTATGGTACAGTATGACACACAGGGGAGTACATGATGTACATTTGGTGAGCAGCACATGGGGTTGACAGACGTAGGACGAAGGTCTTCCAGATCCATTAAGAGATTCTGCTGGGTATTAGTTCACCTATCACGCACATCTTAAAATTTCATATTTTTAATTTAAGATACAAACACCACTTAAATAATTAACATTTCCACCTTTAATAATAACTGTAATCTAATATCTAATGTTACAAAAATATTACATGCAGTATGAATACTTTTATGAAGTACTTCTCAGACCCTTTTCATATTTCATAAAACGTGTTATTATTTGTTATTATTTGGTTTCAAAATATTAGTTGGTGTGTGCGTGACAGGAGAGAGATTGTACAGTAGAGAGAGGGTTAGCCGACACCAGGAGATAGGCTACATGACCCAGGCCTATAAACGATTGTTTACGAGTTCAGGTCCCAAGTGAAAGAGCCGTGACGTGGACGTGTGGACGGACAAACATATTGACATGTACTGAGCAGAACATATAGTAGTATACCCATAACATCTACCTTGACGTATTTGGGAATTGTACAAATCCCTCGCTGCAAATAAAATCATCGGAGTACTATCTGAATATGAACACTAGCTCTCACATACAATAGTGCATATGCATTCATAGAAAACAATTAAGACAAAGTAGAAGCCTCGTTTTCTCTTTATCTACATAAGAAATCAATAGAAAAGCGATCAGATGTAAAATACGAGCATAATCTACTTCCTCGGCCGTCTCGGTTACATTTGATGTAATAACGTTAACCTAACCGCAGAGAGGAATTCCTGGCCAGCGGGTACATAACCTTATACAGGCTAAATACGGCTGTATTCCAAGACTGATTACATATCTAGTTCAACTAGGATTGGCTGGGAGATGGTGTGGATACGCACTTTGACAAACAAGTCGAGTTCTGGATTTTCTTTGCAGAAACGGACGAGGGTAAATCCGGTTCGCTCGACCCCAAGGTTCAGTTCCGATCTGTGGAGGAATAGATTGATGCATGAGGACCTTAATCCGTAATATTCTGTAGTTAGTTACAGTAAGACATATCAGGCAGGGGTTCAAAAATACCCTCGCCCGACACCCGGGACAAGTCAGTTTTCATTTCGGGCAATCAAATAATGGTATCTTACTTGTCCGTGGGCTACTAGATAATTTCCACTTATGGTTTCAAACTGCAAATAAACTTGGATATAATTTCATATCTGCTCAAAATGTAGCTATTAAATTTCGCAATGATAATAAAGCAGAGTTATCTTTCTTTGCTATTTATCACTTTTCAATAAATAGTCCAGTAAACATTAACATCAAATATCATGTTGATATATTCTTTCATAATTACATCAGCATGATTATTTCATAAAATTTAAAAAAAGTGGAAAATTAGTCAGGACATGTTTTTTTCTTTCTAAAATCAGTCGCATGATATATACTGCTTAACATTTGTATAGTCAATGAATCTAGATCTGAAAGCATGCCATGAAGGTTTATGTTGATACCAGTGTGAGAAATAGCCACTGGTCCGCTAGCCTGTGGCTAATAAAAATCCAGTCAGGCCAGTAAATGTCCACAGTCACTGGCAAGACTGGCTAGTGAATTTTCATGGGGTCATCCCTCCGACTTGTTACGTTATGACACACTTTTAAATCATGCAAGATTATGGCCTGATTAATATTCCTCATTTTATCAGCTTCTTGGTGAAACCCATGTCTACATTAAAATTTCGGGCTGGTGAATTATTTTGTGGCTAGTAACTTTCAGGCATTGCTAGCCCGACTAGCTGGCAAAATTTCGCATACTGGTTGATACCTTTCCAGTACAAGCTACATTCATGAAGGCATTATAGAGAATCATACACGACGGTCATGAGCAACACGTGGTGTAACGATTAGTACACAATTAGCAGATCTGCAGGATATATAGTATCACGTCAGTTTAGACATTTTAGGATGTAAAATGCAGATGTGTACTGATTTTAGGATATCTAATGTTTTTATAGCTCATTTTATAGCTACCATTCAACATTGGGTTAAGATCAACTCCCTCAGATCATAAGAGTGTATGATAAATATCTACACAATATGATCTCTTGGACATAAATGGTGATTACCTCTATACCCCCAACAACGAAAAACGATATTGAAGTAAATTCTCGTGATTAGATACGTCAACATTTATGTCACAGACTGCTTATTTAATTATTAACACACAAACAACCGAAACAACGACACAAACCCAACTGTCATCAGTCAGAAAAGAAACAATAGTCTCTAAATATGGGCTAACTTTAAAAATACTTTATTGTTTACTGAAACATGGGAAAAACAATTGCTTATTAAACCATTGGAATCCCACTTAATCGCTTGCAATGTATTTGCCCTTAAATACACATGTTTATATATACATTTAAGGCAAATCGAGATATCGGACAGGGTATTGTGTGGTAGGACGCACGCATGCATGCACACACACACACACACACACACACACACACACACACACACAGAGAGAGAGAGAGAGAGAGAGAGAGAGAGAGAGAGAGAGACACACACACACAGACACACACACACACACACAGACACACAGACACACACACACACACAGACACAGACACAGACACAGAGAGAGAATATGTTGATCCCTCGCTTGCATTTGGTGTTTGCCTCTTATGCGTCACATAGACATCCCAGGAATGGACTTTCCATCCAACCGACGATGATCTTGTTATTGATACACTCGTTGAACCACATGAGATGATTACACAATAGATTGTCTGAACACTAAGTGGTGGACTGCCATCGATTATGTATCAATAACTAACTTGATGATAGCCAGTAGGTTATTGGACGTGTTAGCAGTTCATTGACGTAACCAATTATTTTGTAGTCACCCTCGTTGGATACTAACTGATACATTTCAGTCGCAGACGATGGCATTGCGATAATTAGTGAGGGAATATTTATCCAAAAACAGATTCCGATCACGAGAGAACAACGGTTATCTGTCTGCAATGTCCATCGCAGTGTAGAGTGCACAGCAAATAATGGTGATTACAGTGTCCATCCATATATAATGAAATGGTTACAGTGTCCATCCATATATAATGAAATGGTTACAGTCCATCCATATATAATGAAATGGTTACAGTGTCCATCCATATATAATGACATGGTTACAGTCCATCCACATATAATGAAATGGTTACAGAATCCATCCATATATAATGAAATGGTTACAGTGTCCATCCATATACAATGAAATGTTACAGTCCATCCATATATAATGAAATGGTTACAGTCCATCCATATATAATGAAATGGATACAGTCCATCCATATATAATGAAATGGTTGCAGTCCATCCATATATAATGAAATGGTTACAGTCCATCCATATATAATGAAATGGTTACAGTGTCCATCCATATATAATGAAATGGTTACAGTCCATCCATATATAATAAAATGGTTACAGTGTCCATCCATATATAATGAAATGGTTACAGTGTCCATCCATATATAATGAAATGGTTACAGTGTCATCCATATATAATGAAATGGTTACAGTCCATCCATATATAATGAAATGGTTACAGTGTACATCTATATATAATGAAATGGTTACATTCCATCCATATATAATGAAATGGTTACAGTGTCCATCCATATATAATGAAATGGTTACAGTCCATCCATATATATGAAATGGTTACAGTGTTCATCCATATATAATGAAATGGTTACAGTGCCCATCCATATATATGAAATTCTTAAAGTGTCCATCTATATATAATGAAATGGTTACAGTCCATCCATATATAATGAAATGGTTACAGTGTTCATCAATATATTATGAAATGGTTACAGTGTCCATCCATATATATGAAATGGTTACAGTCCATCCATATATAATGAAATGGTTACAGTGTCCATCCATATATAATGAAATGGATACAGTGTCCATCCATATATAATGAAATGGTTACAGTCCATCCATATATAATGAAATGGTTACAGTCCATCCATATATAATGAAATGGTTACAGTCCATCCATATATAATGAAATGGTTACAGTGACCATCCATATATAATGAAATGGTTACAGTGTCCATCCATATATAATGAAATGGTTACAGTGTCCATCCAGTGTCAACTGCATGAAGCCAGCGAGCTGTAAGTAGGATGTTTGTTTGACTGGAGACTGACACGACTGCCCTTCATGTCGGATATATGTTGAGATGGTTAATTTGGTTATCCAGTCACTTTTGTTAAGTAATTTACTTCCAGGGACCGTGAGAAGACGTTTAGTTAAGCGGTATTGTTTACTTATTAGTTAACAGGACTCTAATAGTGATAATTAATGAAGAAATTTGCCGGGACCAAAGAAAAGTGTTTACTTATCAGGTCTGTTTAGTTAAGTGGTCTTTACTTAGGCGGTTTCCACTGTATAATGAAATGGTTACAGTCCATCCATATATAATGAAATGGATACAGTCCATCCATATATAATGGAATGGTTACAGTGACCATCCATATATAATGAAATGGTTACAGTGTCCATCCATATATAATGAAATGGTTACAGTGTCCATCCATATATAATGACATGGTTACAGTCCATCCACATATAATGAAATGGATACAGTGTCTATCCATATTTAATGAGATAGTTACATTATCCTTCAGTTTATGGTGAGATGGTTACAGTGTCTGTGATATTGTGAAGACGTTACAGAGTCCATCACTATATGGTGAGATGGTTACAGCGTTCATCACAATATGATGACATGGTTAGAGTGTTAATCACAATATGATTACATCGTTACAGTGTCCATCATGATATTGTGAAGACGTTACAGTGTTCATCACTATGTAATGCGGGGAATACAATACAATTACGCAGGACTTTTCTGTGTAGTTCTTTGATTTCAAGGCTTGCCAGGCGAAACATCTGGTCCGGTGGTTATGTAGTTTACCACTTGGATGAATACATTACTTAGTCTTGCATTATTTCTTTTCGATAAATGGTCTATTAAAAATCAATTAAATGTGTAGTCAAACGTAATTCAGACAAAATAACCATCGCTGGACGCGAAGAACACAATTTGGCCACCTGAAGATGTTACCTGGATACACCGTCCATTATTAAAAGGATTGTCGGGTACAAGAGATACCACTATACAGTAGTTCTGATGGATTCGATGTGCATGGCTGTAGTGCTCTTCACACACTGTAATGCTAACTGGGCGTGTAGTTGACAATATACGGTGCAATGGCTTGTGACAGAACCGTAAGCTGACAATAAAACCGGCAATTCAGCACTGTCACAAACCCTCGTGTACATCAGTCACAGATGCATTACCGTACAGCTACGCATCATTTAGTTTAACTGCCAAATTTGATTGTTCTGATCGTTTGAAGCAGCTACGGAATCTAAGTCATAAAATGAAGATTTCGCTTGTTGATGGATATATAGATGCAAATATTAGCAGTTCCACGTCATGATCAGTGGCGGTAGCTGTCACAATGCCCATAGGGCATCTGGTGATGTACTGGTAAAACGTCATTGATCCAAGTATATAGCTGCTTTTACTGGAATTTTATTGGTTGTAAATGGACATAACTCGCCTTTGTTCCCAATTCCCGATATGATCCATTCGAAATTAGTTCTATTAATGGCTGAATATTTTAAGTTTCAATTGATATGCAGGCATGTGAAAAGTTCAAAAATATATCTCATTATCGCGTGAGACATTAAAAGATGCCGTGAGAACGAATTTGAGCGCAGTTAATAAGAGTGCTTCTTCCGATGAAATAATCTGGTCGAAATATTATTTATGTGAATGCGTGGATTTCATGAGTTTAACATAAAAGGTGTTTTTTTTTCCAAACTACACCAGACTGGTTTTCCTCTTGACGAAAACTAGGTTGGGTAGAGACGTGATCAGGTCACCTTGAGATGAAAAACACAATGTTTTGAAGACCTATCTTATGAGTGAGCGGGTGAGTTATGAACAGTATTCCAGTTATATCTCGGCGTGCCTGCTTGATCTGGGAGGAAATCCCGAAGTAATCAGTAAAACCTAGAGTGAGTGAGTTAACATTTACAGTCACATCGGCAATATTTCAGCCATATCGTGACTAAAACAAGTTTATATTCGCTATAAATACATGTAAATTATAAAAAGTTTGTCAACAAAGGACAGTTAAACAACTTTACAGATTATCACAATTATGAATATAAAACTACATGTAGTATGTAAATTTAAAATATTTTAACTACAGAAAACTTAACAATGTAAAAAACAGGTTATAGATTGCCAACAGCTGAAGGTAGATCACCATACTAGGGGCCATGGGTAAAACCTAGAAAGATAATATGGTGAGTCATGATTCCAACTCATATGTTTCTTGCGTACCCAAGGGACGCGACTGTGCGTAGTGAACGGCAGAGTCCTCTGGGCCACCGTTAGCCCGACTGGTATTGGTATTGCACAACGTATCAAAGAGTCAGTGATTATTGCGAGCTGAATCATCAGTAATCGCTTCTAAGACGGCGAATCCTGCTTCTTTAATATACGTGTTGGCCTATCACACATGTCAGTGGTGTTGACAGAATCGTCCATATGAACTCTTCTAACAAACAACAAAACTGTCGTTTTCCACCATAAAATCTAATGGTGCAGTTTATGTCTAAGACTTAATCAACATTGGCTCTAACGATCCTTTCCTTATTTGTTATTTCCGGGCCAGCTTTGAGCCAATCTTTAATTTCAGAAACCCACGGCCATCTTAGTGCTGCTTCAAACAACGGAGAGTCAGATCTTCAGGGCGAGGTGTCGTGATTCATTGACCATGATATAACCAGTTAAACCAAATACTGCAGGGATCTGACTTGCAAAGGATGTAGACTCAAGGGACGTGTTCAAAGGTTGTCAAACACTATCACTTTATATGGAATGATTGACCGATAAACAAAACGACCTCGTTAGGTATTTCGCTCTTGATGGCTATCCTGAATCTGACATGGTTTCTACAAAGAAGCGCTTGCCTTCTTGACTTTAGGATGTAACTCTTTGAGAAAGTAGATCCACGCGAATAATTGCCTCTGACATTGATTGAAGAAATCAGTCTAAATATAGAACTAGCGTTATTGTCGATATCAATTTTGGAGTTCACTTCTGACATAATGGCTCACATTCATCATCCTGTCCTAACTAGGTTTGTAGAGACGTAACAGTTTCCGACGGGCTGACCGAGGGACAAGACGTTCCTGACTTGGTAATAGGGCGGACAATGTACCCATCAGCGTCTTTCGATATGTTTTGGGACCTACTTTGTGGACATGAAACTTCTTTTGAGGGTTTGAGTTTGTGGGCTAACTGTACAACCATGTCAGAGTCAGAGAAGTATCACAATAAAACTACTATACTGGGTTCCGATAGCTGGTGTGAGGCAGACCTGAACTTTGTCACCATGACACAACCTGGAACCTTGAATAATGAAAAGGACGAACCGTTAGGAGGAAACAATTGCAATCCCGGAATATTGTCGAGCCCTTGATAGGCAGGTAAATACCGTTAACCTAGATCTGCAGGTGTTATACAATAGGGAGTCATATTTCGTCCTGCATTGACAGGCTGAATTCAGTTTAGGGGTCATGTTTCGTCCTCAAATTACAGGTGATTAGGAGACAAGTTTAGAATTGCATGAAAGGTGAGATATACTGTGAGAATAGAAGTGACACAGTAAGAATTCAAGTTTAGACAAATATTGGAGAGGCTATACATTCGGGAATAATGTCTATTCCAATAAGAGAAGTTACACAAATGGGAATTATGTCTATTCCAATAAGAGAAGTTACACAAATGGGAATTATGTCTATTCCAAAAAGGGAAGTTACACAAATGGGCTTTATGTCTATTCCAATAAAGGAAGCTATACAATAGGGAATAATGTCTTTTACAATAAGGGAAGGTATACGGCAGGGAATACTGTTTAGACTTTCATAGGCATGAGTAATGCATTGGGGAATTAGGTTTAGACTTTCATAGGCATGAGTAATGCAGTAGGGAATTATGTTCAGAATTTTACGTCATGATTTTTGCAGTAGGGAATATGTTTAGACTTCACGGGCATGATCAGTTATACAGTTAGGAATAATGTTAAGACTTCACGGACATGAGTTATACAGTAAGGAATAATGTTCAGACTTCACGGACATGAGTAATGCAGTAGGGAATAATGTTAAGACTTCACGGACATGAGTTATACAGTAAGGAATACTGTTCAGACTTCACGGACATGAGTTATACAGTAAGGAATAATGTTCAGACTTCACGGACATGAGTAATGCAGTAAGGAATAATGTTCAGACTTCACGGGCATGAGTTATGCAGTAGGGGATCATGTTTAGACTTTCACGGGAATTTCAAGATAAACAGAAGGTAGCCATGTGACGACCTACCCGAAGCTGGCGACATCGATCTGGAAGGGCATGCTGGCATGGAAGTAATGGCCGGGGGACTTGATACTCTCGAAACATATCTGGTCGTAGATTTGTACCTGGAAAACACATGTGACAAACAGTATTCATACTATTTACTGGGATACTGACTTACCAACTTTAGGAGATAAACATACTGGGCAAACATACTCAATACTGTAGAGATCCAGTACTGGGTATTCTTATGCACTGACGTTTTATAGTAAGTGTAGAGCTTGGAAGATTTAACATCTACGTACTCTGAACAGTATACGGATTCTATTTGTTCTGTTGGAAATGTATTGTGACATGTAGAGATTGCATTCTGTACCCTTTAACTGCAATATTACTTTCAGCTACCCAGCGAGAATGGTTCGAATCCAACATTTATCTGTATTAAACCGAATCCAAGTACACTTAAACTTTTTTAAACCCAATTTTATCAATCGGATGGTTGTAAGTATAGCATGGACCCCATGTGTGACATCTGACAACTTGCAATGTTTAACTGTAGTGTAACGACAGCCAAGATAAGGAACATCCTGAAGTAGTGTAGCAATGTTCATGCTCTATACACCGTAAATACTGTATATTCTCCTTTTGCATTTTCCTGTATCCGTCTGTGAGTGCACAATCGGACCTCAATGTTTGGCTTGTGTTTCTATATGCAGAGGTGACTGGTATATATGACTGTGGATTTGAGTCATATTTCAATGGAGGTGCGTTGTTTTAGATGAGTAGATGAGTTGTTGTACTGTACGGGTGAGATGTTTTACTTTGGAGGTGTGAGGTTGTGTGACTTTGTTGATTGTATTGTATTACTGTGGAAATGAGACGTGTCACTGTGGAGGTGAGCCGTATTACTATTGGGATGAGGTGTTTCAAGGTGGATTTGAGTTGTGTCTCTTTGGAGGCAAATTGTATTTTACTTTAGAGGTGAGCTAACACTATGGGTGTGAGTTATCACTGTAGAGATGAGCCGTTTTACTGTGGAGGTTGAGCCGTTTTACTGTGGAGGTTGAGCCGTTTTACTGTGGAGGTTGAGCCGTTTTACTGTGGAGGTTGAGCCGTTTCACTGTGGATTTTGAGACGTTTTCATGTGGAGGTTGAGACGTTTTACTGTGGAGGTTGAGACGTTGTACTGTGGAGGTTGAGACGTTTTACTGTGGAGGTTGAGACGTTGTTGAGACGTTTTACTGTGGAGGTTGAGACGTTGTACTGTGGAGGTTGAGCCGTTTTAATGTGGAGGTTGAGACGTTTTAATGTGGAGGTTGAGACGTTGTACTGTGGAGGTTGAGACGTTGTACTGTGGAGGTTGAGCCGTTTTAATGTGGAGGTTGAGCCGTTTCACTGTGGAGGTTGAGACGTTTTAATGTGGAGGTTTTCATGTGGAGGTTGAGACGTTTTAATGAGGTTGAGACGTTGTACTGTGGAGGTTGAGACGTTTTACTGTGAGAGACGTTGTACTGTGGAGGTTGAGCCGTTTTAATGTGGAAGTTGAGCCGTTTTAATGTGGAGGTTGAGACGTTTTAATGTGGAGGTTGAGACGTTGTACTGTGGAGGTTGAGACGTTTTAATGTGGAGGTTGAGACGTTGTACTGTGGAGGTTGAGCCGTTTTAATGTGGAGGTGGAGACGTTTTAATGTGGAGGTTGAGACGTTTTAATGTGGAGGTTGAGCCGTTTTACTGTTGAGGTTGAGACGTTTTAATGTGGAGGTTGAGACGTTTTAATGTGGAGGTTGAGACGTTTTAATGTGGAGGTTGAGCCGTTTTACTGTGGAGGTTGAGACGTTTTCATGTGGAGGTGGAGACGTTTTAATGTGGAGCTTGAGCCGTTTTAATGTGGAGGTTGAGACGTTTTAATGTGGATTTTGAGACGTTTTCATGTGGAGGTTGAGACCTTTTAATGTGGAGGTTGAGGCGTTGTACTGTGGAGGTTAAGCCGTTTTACTGTGAATTTTGAGACGTTTTACTGTGGTGGTTGAGCCGTTTTACTGTGGAGGTTGAGACGTTTTATTGTGGATTTTGAGACGTTTTCATGTGGAGGTTGAGACCTTTTAATGTGGAGGTTGAGACGTTTTAATGTGGATTTTGAGACGTTTTAATGTGGAGGTGGAGACGTTTTACTGTGGAGTCAACTTACCACTTCCCCTTCTGACTTGACCTTGTATTGAGGTAGGATGCGGAATTGGGCATTTTTGGCGTTGAAGTCTTGTAACATGATCTGTAAAAGAGGCACCGGTTATAATGAGCCGATTGTAATTAAAATTGTCATTGTAACATAATATGGAAATGACATATTTTTCATATCATGTCATTGTTAGAATAATTCGTTTTCGTTCACGTAAGTAATGTAAGGAACCCTTACACTTAAGTAACTTAAGGAGAGAGAAAGAGAGAGAGAGAGAGAGAGAGAGAGAGAGAGAGAGAGAGAGAGAGAGATATATATATATATATATATATATACATACAGAGATACACACACATACATACATACATACTCATACAGAAACACACATACAAACACACAGATACACAATTACACAGAGAAACGCACAGACACATAGACACACATACGAACAAACAGCCATACACCCAGACATACAGACACATACAAACACACAGACATAGTGGTACACACAGACACACACACATATACACATACACCCAGACATACAGACACATACAAACACACAGACATAGAGGTACACACATACAAACACACAGACATAGAGGTACACACAGACACATATATACACATACACCCAGACATACAGACACATACAAACACACAGACATAGAGGTACACACAGACACACACATATATACACATACACCCAGACATACAGACACATACAAACACACAGACATAGAGGTACACACAGACACACACACATATACACATACACCCAGACATACAGACACATACAAACACACAGACATAGAGGTACACACAGACACACACATATATACACATACACACAGACACATACAGACACATGCATACAAATATAGACTCACGCAGACACAGTCAGACAAACACACATAGCATATTCATCAGTTACTATCCCTTATTTATTCACGATACCCCCACGAATGCAGAGGTGTTCTCCTCAATTGCCCAGACAGGAAATGTCGTATTTGTCGACTTACTGTCACAAGTAATATTACCCAGTAATATTGTCCTCACTGTTATGTAGTTTAGTTCAGATAGCAATGCATCCATGTTTATCACGTTACAAAAAAACCAAATCGCAGCAACCCAGACTTTTTGATGCACCCCAGATGACTGCTATCACAATGTCGAAATGGGTCTGCGCAATTTTAATTCAGAAAATGAATCCAAAATCGGATTAGCATCGATCCTAATTTCGAACGTTCCCAAACGAGATGCGGTTCAGCGTTATGGGATGTTACGGGGGAATATCAAGCTGATTAAGAAGTGTTATTAAAGCTGAGATTCAGACCCCAGTATCTCATTTCCCCTGGGGGAGCGAAAAGTCACCAGGCCCACTTCTAATACGACGCTCCCATCACTGATCATCCCGCTCATTAGATTACCCTAATCACTTCCTGGTTAGGCTGGCTCCTAGTCACCACTACCAGCAGTTGTTTAAACAACACATGTAGGGGAGATTCTTTCGGATTAAGTGTGTGATACCTGTGACTGTATCGGGGGCAGTGTTTATTTTCCGAGTCTGACAGTGGGGAGAAGGTGCATGTGTGTCTGACAGACACTCCACACATCCGATTCGCCACCCAGTGAATGTTTTACTATCAATCAATATTCTCCGTGGGTCGGCGACTTTGATGTCGTCTATAAATAGCCCCACCAGCTTACATTTATTATTGCTGTTTTGCCCTCGTGTTAGAAGACCCAAGCACATGACTTTTGATAACGCTGAAAAAACATCCCAGGTTTGAACAACGGAGGGGGCCGGTAGACACAATTAGTTTTCAAAGTGATATTTCCGTTGCTTTGGGGAAAACGAATTAAGAATTCATACAGATAATTCTTTAATGTCCCATAGAAACATCTATGAATTATGTCTTTGAGCTGTGTGTAGCATATTGAAAACTTCAAATGAGGTCGTTAGTTTGTTAATTGTATGCCACCTTGTACTCCAGTGCATTCTGGGCGTTTACATATTTTTCAGAAAACTTTGGCATGGAAATTAAGACAAATATTCGAAATGTTTCATGCTAGCATCGCAAGATTAGATCGTTGCTGAGTCGTAATGTTTTCTGCTCTATTATCTTCTTCAAAGAAATGTGTTGGAGATGGTGACGATAGGATGTTGATGCAAGAGAGGAATGCCTCATCACGTGACTGTATCCATCATGGGGCTGGTTGATACACATGTAATCTGTCCGACTGGGCAACTGTGCTGGGGAGCTCTGGTGATAACGGACCCTTTTCGATTGGGATTCAAAGGATCGACGGACTATAAGGCAGTGACTCTGCATTATTTAAAAAGCACGATGTATTTGGCAGTCTAAGTATGTTATAACATACTTTCTTACCCGCTTAGCACATGCTCCAATTGGTGCTGCACTTTTTCAGTAAAGTACAGATTCTAGTACTTTTGTTGGGTTGAGTCCCAGTCGGAATTCGAACCCACACTCTCAGAACAGGCACCTAATCGCCAGAACGCGGCATTGGGCATTCAAGCATTTTACCTGCTAGTTCAATTTTATGTGTATCATGGAATGTTTATTTCTATTCTTATATTTACGATTTATTCCTTTTTTTCTAATTGTTTTTGTTGTTTAACGCCGCACACAGCAATATGTCTGATATACGACGGTAACTCTGGACCAGACACACCAATGATTGATATCATAAACAGCGTTCCACGTCACCTGGTATGATCACGTGCTATCGGCCAAGTTACCGAGCCTCATCTCATGACCCACGTTACTGGCGTATGTCACTGGGCACCTTCTAACGCAGATCCAGAAAATGTAGAGATACCGCAATAATATATATAGAGAGTCGAAAAACGCTTGTATAACATAGGAAATCCGTGCTAAACCTAGAGTCCATTGTACGATTCCGACCATTTCATATGCATGTGTTTATGAACCCCCATAGAACATTGATGCTACCAGGTGTTGGGGAAGCGGGGAGGGTCTCCTGCCCCGCCTCATCCTCCCCATCTGTGTAACGCACGTCATCCCCGCTAGGAACACCGCTGAGCCACACACACCACACCCCTCCCTGTTCCATACACTATAGATATGCCTATAGATAACGTTGTTCATGGATATATAGTCCTGTACCTACCATCATGTTGTTTTTGTCCCGCTGACTGGTCTGTGATGTACACATGTGGATGTACTTGTTGGTGAACGTGTGTTTCAGCTGAAACAAACGCGGAAACAAATCAGTTTCATGAAGAAACCTATGTTCAATGGTATAATATTTACAAACTGAATGAATAACAACTTCTTTTATTTCATAAGTGTGACGTTGCAATACACATTCTTGTACCGCTGTCAAGCAGTACAACGTCGAACTTACGAAATAAAAGAAGTTGTTATTCATATAGTGTGTCAATATTGTACTTCCAACTTCTAAAATGCCACTGAAAGATGCAACGGTATAAGTAGCAATTCAGCTATATTTACTACCCAGTCTTTCACATCGCCATAGTTTCTCTGTCAAGACACTACAGTTTAGAAACTATGGCGATCAACGAATCTGGGGTATATATAAAGCTATTTAGTGTAGTAACACAATGTACTGCTTCCTTCCGTCGCTGAGGACATTACAATGCTTCCATTTCTTTCAAAATCCGGTGTACATAGTTACAAAGATCTGGTCATGCAGGGGAGGAAATAGTTTAAAGACAGCACCCCCAGTTGAAGAAATGCACTGATTTGTCTGGACAGTCTGCAGGGGGACCATGAACTAATCTGAGACCAAGTATGTTTGAATTTTGGGTTTAAATTAAAGCCGCAAAATCATGTTAGTGAAAATATAGAAAGAACTTCTAAATCCCTGATCCATGGTTCGATTTCGACCGTGTCATGACCACGTGTTTATGAGTCACTAACAAATAATGATTATACCAGATGTAGGGATTATACCAGATGTTGGGGGAAAGGTGAACGTATCCTGCCCACCTGTGGTACACACCACCTCATGTGTACTTTGATTTCCGTGTTGGATCAAAATTTAAGCTTTTACCCATTCTATGCTACGATGTGACAGACAAATTTTTAAAGTGTTTTAATTTATACCACCGTCTAATGAAAAATATGCGATATGAATGAAAAACGAAAAGCGACCATGAAACAAATGGAAAATAAATATAACATGTCACGTCAAAGGAACCCTATATATTTTAAAGTACATAAAACAATAAAATATATTTATATAGTGTCTGTTTTTTATATCACACCTTTATCACACATGCCTTTAAATAGCCCATACTGACAGCATCCATTAAAATGTAAATCTTATCGCCTCTGATAAACACAATTCGCTGCGTTGGTTTTTCCAGTCTGTTGTCTAGTTGCCGTTAGGAGGCAAGATGAAAGAAAGCAATATATCTGAGCACAATCGATGGCTTTTGTATCAAATACGTGTAAACAAGCCAGCTCAACGGAGGTCGTTCACATTGAGAGAAACGATGTCTTTGTACAGTCTTTGCTCTAAGAATCACCAGTCTTTTACTTGAAAGAAAGCAGTAACGTTTTGTTCAATGGGAGCCCTAAAGGCAGTTTATATCTCTTTATTCAGCGTCTTATTGAATCTTTACCAGAGATACATCTCGACTTCATTGTCAGACGTTTGTCTAAGTGTATAGAAGTGATTAATTGGTGTGAATAAAGTTTGTAATGACAGTTAAAGTACACCAAACTTCACCTATAACGCTGTCTTTATACAGATACGTGCTTCGCCCGGAGTTAATGGCTAACTGAATATTACCAACAAAACCCCGCGGACAAAACCTGCCACCGAGGAACACATTGCTCACCTATTTTTTGTCACATTACGGCATCTTCATCTTGTCCTGCTAGTCATTTCATTATAGGCTCAGTAAGGTGTTTATCAGTAATAGTGATAAACTGGTATTTAATTGTAATACATTACCTGGACTATTTCGCCGTATCGCACTTTTTTGCCCAGTTGTCTCTTCTGCTCGGCGGCATTGTCTGCATTCTCGGCCTCCGCGGCGTGCTACAGTGGAACAACATCATACAGGTAAGGTGATGTTTGACACAACATCCTTTTGAGGTGTATCAAAGAATGAAAACATAAGTGAATGCCTCTGATAAAGAAATATTAGTAATTGCATAAAGCAATCATTTGAAACACTGCCCCGATTCAATACGACCTCATATCAAAAACAAAATGTATAAGCTACATGTACATAACCTGTGAACGTGTAAATGGGATGGGTTTACAGCCATTTTGCATGATATATAATTGATGTTAAGGTCAGTACCTCTGATACAAGAACATTAGTAATTGCAGAAACCAAAACACTGTCCTGACACGGTCTGATTAATGTGGGAGCAGATCCCGAAGTGGTGTAGACGTTTGCTGCTTTTGTAAAACCTATGAGCACGGTTTGATGTGGTATATTATCAAAGGTGAATCTGGGATTTGGATACTAGTACACGACAAACGAATCCTGGCACGGCTAAGGTAGACAACTCTTTACCACGAATTCTGCCGTCTTAGATTACCATATTAAGGATCACTGTGTGTTGAAACTAAGTGAATAGGAACTCGATAGTTACATATTTCTATGCTCTTTACACAATACGTACCTGCATGAAATAATCGCAGTAATCAACCTTCTTTTCTAATGTTGTGCTTCATTCAATGGAATAATTGCGATCTTTTAATAGCGGATATTCTCTATAAGCCAGGTTTGTAACCTTAATATGTGTACGTTACTGAACGCCCTAAACTACCCAAATTGAATCATTAATCCTATTCCACTAACATTATATTTTCCTAACATGTAGAAATATTCCAGGTTTGTGGAATGATCACACATAATCACAGCCCCTTCGTTGCCACTCACAATCACTCGACACTTTGATGTAGCGCTCAGAGTGATAGCTCCCCCTCCCCAAGGGTCGTATCACCTCGCGCCTCTTTAAACAGTATTCCAGTTATAACACGGCGTGGCAGCTTGTTGTTCGAGGAGAGTCTGACCCCTGGGTCTGAACCACGTCAGTGTCTGTCTGTACCACGGTGCCAGTGTCTGTTTCTGTCCGCGTCTGAATCTGTGTCTGTCAGTGATTGTTTTGTTGTTTAATCCCACAGCCAGCAATATTGCAGCTTGTGACAGTCAGTAAATATACAGTATAGATAGAAATCCAACCATTGATGTTACTAGCATCGATCCACGCTGTGGAGTACGATATACCTAATCACCGATCATGATAATACTAATATAGTATATAGTATGGTTCTATACAGGTTTTTTCTCCATGCCAAATGTAAGCTGAAAGCGCACCAAATTCAGTGGGAGAGTTCATCGGCATATGAAAGTTAAAGGTGTGTTTTCAAACCAGACTTACAGATCGGAAGAGACTGAAGATTTAACATCTATAGGGACACAGTTCCACTCATGTGCTGCTGCAAAAGCAAAATAACGATGACCATTACGAACTGTGTCAACTTTTGGAACACGTGTAAACGTGGCGGCCCAACACACCTACAGGAAATGAGTGAGTTTGTTTAGTTTTACGCCGCTTTTAGCAATGTTCCAGCAATATCACGGCAGGGGACACCAGAAATGGGCTTCACACACTGTACAAATGCGGGGAATCGAACCCGGGTCTTCGGCGTAACGAGCGAACGCTTTAACCATGAGGCTACCCCATCGACCAGTAGCATGCATTGATTGGGTAGGAAAAAGATGAGTTTTCAGAGCATGGAAACACGAGCAAGGCCTAGGGGGTACGGGGGAGGTGTTCGTGTACGTGTGCGTGTGTGTGGTTTGGTGACGAGTCACGTTTTTTGGCTTCTCCGTACAGACTAAAGACGTCGTGTTCATAGACGTGGTGGGGTATTTTATGGTGGAAGCTGCATAAGGGAAGTGGACAGGTTTCGTGCCGAGAATGTAATGATGTGGGCCGCCATCTCCCGTATCGGTAGACCAGACCACCTAACGGCACAACGTTACACAGATGAAATTCTTCGCCCACACGTCCTTCCCTTTAACGTCAAGGAAACGTCATTTTTCAACACGACCCTCGACCGCACACGGCATGACTGACAACGGCTTTTTTTAGGTACCACAAGATCCAAATACTGCCATGTCCCTCAAAGTCTCCAGATCTAAACCAGACCGAACATTATGGGATGCTGTTGATCAACGTCTGCGATCACGTCAGCAACTGCCACAGAACCTCCCGTAGTTGGCAGGAAGACTGAGTGAACATTCCTCACGCTACAATTCGTAATCTGATTTGTTCCATGTGGTGACGATGTCAGGCAGTTCTGGACTCCTGTGGGGGCCATGGAACAGATGACTTCACCTTGACATTCGATGGTTCCATGTGTACCATGATGAACCCCGGTTAGTAGCAATGACTTGTGCCAAATGTGAACAGTGTATTGTGATCTTTTGGCTAGTTATATGATACATTAGTATGCATATGAAAACAACGTTTGCGTTTCTTTTTTTGTAGAGTATGTATAATGACATTTTTTTTGCCATTTAGTCACCACGAATGTCAATAGGTTACTGGGGGCATCATCTTACCTGGAGTTCCTTGTGTAGTTAATATCAGTGTTAACGTCTCTATTAGTGTCTAATAGTGTCCCAATGTCTGTTAGTATCTTTAGTGTCAGTGTCAGATCGGGTCCTACTGTCCGTTTCGCAGTGTTTGCGTCTACCAGTGCATTCGAAATCTCGGTGTCGGTCAATGTCGACTGTTCTCTGTTTTTGTCTGCCCGTGGTGCGGCATTACACAAAACATACTACCCGTCCGCCTCCACAGTGACCTACCTTGGCCTGTGCCAGGAGTCCCTTCTCCTCTGTACTCTCCGGATTGGCTGACGCCTGGGCGAGCCATTTCCTGAGCTTCTTGTTTAACTTGTACCTGTTCTGTATACAGATCTGGAACACCACCGCTGTGGGAAAGAGGGTACATTAATCAGTGTGAATGAGTGAGTGAGTGAGTCGACAAGGTTTTTTACATTACACATATTATTCGCCATTTCATTAGTGGAATCAAGTAGTTATTCATGATGTGAATAAGTGTCGTCACCATTCTCGTTATAATATCATTGTCATCATCATCATCATCATCATCATCATCATCATCATCATCATCATAAGTGATAATATTATTGTAATAGTATTGCTAAATAATGCCCCATGGGGCAAATTAACATGAGATAAACGGTCATTTCATTCGACGAGTTGGTTGAAGGAAAGCGAGGAACCCTCATGAGATTCAGCTTCTACTTCCATGAACTATTTCATTTTCGCAGCACGGCCTTGACCTACTATCACACATTCATCTGTCCGCGAGAACAATTGACAAGAAGACTCACTATCGCTGCCACATATTTGTGAGCGATGTGCATTTAGAGTTATCACCCTTTACATCTTGACGTTACAGCCAACGCCATATATGATGCATTTGAACAATAACTGCCCTGTTTTTCTGCCACCCATCCAGGCGCCGGGCGCCAAAAATATGAAGAACTCTGTCATCACGACAAGCTGGACATTATCAGGATTATATGAGAAGACTGTTTGTAAGGTTATTTGATTAGAGGCTAGATACGGAGGTTGAGGAACATATGCGTGAGAGACGTATGGATGGGATTTCTAAACAGACTGATAGGATTATGATTTTATTTCATATAGCATATTACTTGTCTTTTTATGTTCTTTGCTCGATAGATCCGGTGTATAATCAGATTAAAATATACGATACTGGCGTTATAACGACTTAAATACACTTTTATCGACGGATCAATTTCGGGTAGATTTCCCATAGGACATAACGATATATCATCGACCGCCGGGAGATGTAGAGGCCGTCTCAGATGCTGATGCTGATGGTGAGACATCCTTTTCTTCTCTGAGAGAAATAGAGTGATGGAAATTTGATGTCACTGGGTTCGAACCGGACTGATTGTCGGAGGACGTTGGCTATTGCTACCAAATGGCGATCACCCGTTATCGCCTTGACCAGACAATCCTGAGATAGGCCTTGAGCATCGCAGCTGGGATGAGTGACGAGCCTGACCACGTGTCGTTCGAACACAAACGATACGGGATGCATTCTATATTGTACAGTAGACCACCTCTGTGGTATACACAGAAAGTCGACGGCATACCAAAAGACATTAAAATATGGTACTTGTTACCTTGCTTGATGCCCAGCATTAAGCGATACAACTAAGGCAGGCACGAAATCAATATACTGCGTCTCAGTAGATGCCCATGTTGAACTGCAGAGCGTTTTCACTGGCATTGTAAAACCGGACTTGTAAATGCAACTACACGCACGCACGCACGCACGCATGCACGTCTTTATGTACTTTACTATAATTCAGTTTCACTCCACCTCGCTGTCTCGATAATGTACAGGCATCACATTTTCTTGGATATGGCCAATATCATGGTTACTAGAGTAAGAAATAGCAGCTGAATGTAATGAACGTGCATCACCCAGCACTCCAATGACATATCGGGTCCTGTATACACCACATTACGTTCTCTCATTGGACGAGCGCCTTCAACTGAGCTTTAAATACATAAAATGTATGACACATCGGTAAAATAGCTTCATCTGTCTCGTTTCATGTATATAAACCGGGCGGTTGTGCGCTCAGGCCGATATAACTACACTAGTTCCGCATGATTCTTGGGCGCCCTGGCAGGGGCGTTCGTCAGATCTTGTCATCAACTCGTCCATAAATAGCCAGCAAAACCACATCAAATACGTCCTTCCAAGATTCAGGATCTACCGAGTGAGACAAATTTCTTAATTTCTTTAACTTGATGTCCGTGTATTTTTTAGCTGTCTCCTACAGTAAACATCCATTCATGCAGATTTGGTAAGGCTTTTGATTGGCAGATGTGACGCCACTCAGTTCCTTTCCGGCTATGCATATCTATCTATAGACCGGCTCCTCGTCAAACGCTGTGATTGTATTGGGGAGCCTTGCCCTCGCTGGCTGCAGTACCAATAATCTCATCTATTGGGATGTCTTAGTTTAAAGACACGAGCAAAGAGGGCACATTATCAAATACTGCGATTACTGTACCAGTATAGATATGTCCCTAATGTGATATACATTTGTTCAACATGCTTAATGGGTAAAGCGCTTTGAAAGATTACACGCCTTTGGGGGAGCTACTTCTTAATACGTTCTGTCAGCAAGGGGAAATGCATGCTCTACTTTAAAGCTCTCTAGAAAACAGTTTTGTAAACACTTTTAAAGTCTTTTATTTGAACAGTGAGCTTCTTCCGCTAATTAGTTACAGATTAATCTAGACTCTGTAGAAAAATGGCGCATTCCAAATCCGATCTAGCATGAGAGCCAACAGTTTTCTTGTACGCGGCATCAGCACACTCATGCTTCTGATGTCGTACTGTAACAATGGCTGCGTCTCCATGCAGTCCCGTTACAGACGGTGGCAAGAGGCCAAGTCATCCCACTCAGCGTTTTTGGAAAGTCTTTGTTTACGTAGCCACCCACACGCATTGTTAACATTGTACTGAAACTATTGTTTTCATTACCGCTGTTTCTGTTAACAACAATTAGTAATGAAAATAAATAGGAAGCACATTAGGGAAGGAGAAGTAGCCATCTGAGTTATCTTTCAATAAGAAAGGTTTTCTTATCTTTTGTTTTCAAATGATCGACAATACGTTTAAGTTATCATTGACAGACCGAATGTTTTCAGTTTGGTTTCAACAACATACTCTCGATCTTTACTTACACTGTATAAGTGGCGGCGATATACAAATACTACAAGACGTCAACGCCAGAGAATGTACAGGCGCGATTATCAGATAAAACAGGTTCCATTACCTCAGAGGCCAAAATAGCATTGACAATTACATGGATGAATCACTGAAAATCAGCGATGACACAGGGTAAATATGTCCTCCTTTAACTGTAGCGCTCGTACTATTCAATATGTGTAATTAATGGCTTTGTTTTTTTAAGTTGGTTTTCTAGTTTGGGTTTGGTATTTCAGTATATGTCATGACATCGTCTATTGAAGTGCCTTACCGTTTGGGTTTGGTATTTCAGTATATGTCATGACATCGTCTATTGAAGTGGCTTACCGTTTGGGTTTGTAATTTCAGTATATGTCATGACATCGTCTATTAAAGTGCCTTACCGTTTGGGTTTGGAATTTCAGTATATGTCATGACATCGTCTATTGAAGTGCCTTACCGTTTGGGTTTGGTATTTTCGATGGTCTGTCCCGGTCTTGGTTGTTGTAGATGTTGATCGAGCTGTGACTGGAACTGGAATGGTAAACAATCATCATATGAATACATTAATAAATATATTATATTTCTGAATGAACTAAATAAAATATTTGGAGAAATGAATTATATTGAAAATGGGTAGTACAAGGTATTATTAATTTGCGAATACCATAATGACATCTGCCCATTTCAACTGTGGTAAACCACATGGGGACATTCAGCACGCTCTTTAGTGAAAATGCGACCCTGCACGTGTGCGGTGTCACGTGACCCCAATTTTATGTGACTTACATTACCACCAACGCGTGTGCAGAATTTGCACGTTAACGATCCCTGAGAGATACACAATGCTCATGCCACGCCTTGTAAATAGTGAACTACTGTCTACTGTGCAATGAGATGCAGTAGACGGACACTTCACAACCTGATGACACGTGTACATCAAACGGGTCTGAGTGACCCAGGTGAGAACGGCCACGTGTGACGTCACATGCTGACGACAATCAAATTCGGCTACTTCATTTGCCTAATCATTTTACAACCGCAACGTCAACCAGTAACGCACTGTTAAGAGGTCGCGTAACTGGCCAGACCCTACTCAACCGCTTGCGCGCTGCCCATCTTCTTGCCCGGAAGGTCGCGGGTTCGATCCCCGACCGCGTCATACCAAAAGACGTTAAAATATGGTACTTGTTGGTCCCTGCCTGGCGCTCGGCATTACTGGGTACAGCAAAGACTGGTCGGCTTGGAGTCAGTATAATGTGTCTGAGTGGGGTATTCATGCTTCACTGCAGCATGGTATCTCAGTGAGCTAGCACTATAAAACCAGCTTCAGTCTGGGCTAGTGCAAGCAGCCGCACCTACACATAAACACGCATGCACGTCGTCATATGAGCGAAATATTCTCCAGCGCGACGTTAAACCCAATTTCACCTCACCTCACCTCTTGCCCGACGTCCTTATGTTGGGCCTATTATGACAAAGGTAAACCGTAATGAACGTCTACGCTGGGCACAGTTACACCTGCAGATGGCTACATCTACTGCAAAATGCGGATGTAGGCGTCATGGAGTGGCCATCGACATCACCTGACCTCAATCCCATCAAACACGTATGGCATGCTCTTGGAAGAAGACTTCGTGTCTTAAGGGCACAATCCCAGAATGTTCAAGAGCTGGGTGACATGTTGGTACAGCAATGGCGCAGGTTGCGTAATGCTGTGTTAGGCAGTCAATGTGACAACGTTGCTTTGCTGTTGTGAATACGGGAAAGGGGCATACGCGGTACTGAACAAACTCCAATACAGATGGCTAGTCCCTGTGAAATGAAGTGACCCCGACGTGCAACTGTCGACTATGGAGGGTGAACCAAGCGCACCTTAATGCTTAATCCTGTTTTAGTGAACATTCATTACGTCCATAAACCCGATTTATCATTTATCCACCAGTAACACACTTTGTTTTTATGGGTATGTTTGGGACATAAAGTAACACTGTGAAGTTCCATTTTTGTTTAGTAGACAATGTTTACCATCAAAATGAGTATTTCTACATGAATCATACTAGGCCTACCCCAAGTGTTTCTACATGAATCATACTAGGCCTACCCCAAGTGTTTCTACATGAATCATACTAGGCCTACCCCAAGTGTTTCATGAATCATACTAGGCCTACCCCAAGTGTTTCTACATGAATCATACTAGGCCTTGTTTACCCCAAGTGTTTCTACATGAATCATACTAGGCCTACCCCAAGTGTTTCTACATGAATCATACTAGGCCTACCCCAAGTGTTTCTACATGAATCATACTAGGCCTACCCCAAGTGTTTCTACATGAATCATACTAGGCCTACCCCAAGTGTTTCTACATGAATCATACTAGGCCTACCCCAAGTGTTTCTACATGAATCATACTGGGCCTACCCCAAGTGTTTCGAATCATACTACCCCAAGTGTTTCTACATGAATCATACTAGGCCTACCCCAAGTGTTTCTACATGAATCATACTAGGCCTACCCCAAGTGTTTCTACATGAATCATACTGGTCCTACCCCAAGTGTTTCGGAGACTTAATCACGTTCAATGTAATCAGTAATGTAAAATCTTAACGCTGGGGAACAAGTTTCAACCGAAACTGTAGTCTATCTCACAGTCCCTGAACCACATTATTTGTCCTATTGCCTAATCCCCTGCAATACTAAAGGCCCAAATGAAGCAAGCCTAGATTTCCCAGGTTCAACTCACTGGAGTTCCTATTCAATTTAAATGGGTTTATTTGTTACTATCAAAATTGTATATATTCAGGGACTAAGCGTTAGTTTACCCAAACTTGTACTGTATTTATTTGTTAGTCTGTTCTTTAACACCACACTCAGCAATGTTCCAACTGTGTAATAGCTGCTGACCAGACCAAACAAGACAGTGACTGATTCTCTGAGAACCGGCCCGCGCTGTTGGTGTACGACAAAACGCAATCAAACAAGTCATTGAATCGAGTACCCGACCCATTAAGTTGTCACGGACAAAGGTGAGTTACTGAGGGCTTATCCCACGCCGGAATTAATTCATTGTAGGTAGATCTTTCATGCTGATCGGATGACGTCAAATGTGACCCCAGACCTGCCGGCGTCACACAAACTGTGACACAAAATGTCAACCAGCCAATTAATTAATCAATTGTAGATGAGGTCACGTGAATCAGAGCCTGACAGAATGCAAAGTTAGCAATATTCCAATATGTTGAAACAAGGAATTCGTGGGGAATCAAACCAAAGAGATCGATGTTACCAGCACATTTTGTGACCTGTGAGCTACGCATATCGCCGACCTGGTTCATGTCAAGGCGCCTCACTCTCCAAACTAACCATCGTAAAAGGCCATAGTGGACATGGTAATTAGCGGCATGTGATTTACATATTTCAGTCATATATTCAATGTGGCAATCGTGGATTTCCGCTCTGTCTGCTAAATACAGGTCTATCGAGATACCGCAACAAGGCGTCTTAAGACGATGGAAGTGTACAGTCATGTGCAATCACGTCTCCAAATGCTTCGTCTGCGTTTGATGAGAAACAGTATATAATTGGGAACTGAAATTAGACATTTTTATGTGAGCCGCATGTGAGAAAGACCAGCACCTAAATACGACTTTCAAATCGAAGCTCATCTGAACTTCGCTTCATTGAACAAGGAAGTGCAGAAGGGTTATAAATAGAAAGTCTCATTTGGGAAACCTTTGATAAAATACATTATTGGCATAATGACATTGAAAATAGAACTGTTCTCTCCTTTTTCATATTCTCTGATGTAGGTAAACCCTTCTCGCACCCTCTTGATGAATTATGTCTAATCGCTGGAAAAGAGGCCAAACAATGCTATCAATAGCTCGGATGCCGTTCAAAATCTTGACGTCGGGGGGCATAGGAGTTTCTCGGTCCCTGACGAAATCCCTGGGCATGCAATCCATTATTTTATCGTTTTACACTCCTGGGTATGAACGAATTTTACACAGCTCGCTTTATGAAGTCACGAGAGGCTTCTAGAATTGTAGCCAATCAATGGTCCACTTTCCATTCAGTGCGGGCCATACTGGCATTTCCTTCATATTGTCTGCGGACAAAGGAGGTCATTGCCTCTAAAGAGGGTTGTGTTCCCGTCCCGAAGAAGATTTGAGCTGGATTTTCTATTTGACCATGGAAACTTTTTTCATCAAAGATGTTTTACGTTAACCCAAGAAATATTCATGAAACACTAGTACGAACATTATTCTGAAGTGATGAAATATCTTCCCAGAGACGGATGCAGTAGTTTTCATGATAAAATCTGTACTTTTAATCTGTTACTTGGATTAAAATGTAAAAATGGCATCGATGTTTTGACATGTTGTTAGTGCGTCTCGGCCTACTTGTCAGTTACTTCAAGATGATTTTGGTGAAGGAATAAGTAGGCAAGTATACATCTTATGGCGGAACAGTTTGTGACGCTTCTGCTGGCCAGTGTGAAATATGCCAATAAGACATTCGTTGAATAGCTTTCGATTAAATAATGGCTTACACGAAGCGCCTGTTTCCACACACTTGTGCATGCTCAAAGCGCTAACACATAATAACCCAAGCTGTCTGTTAGAAGCTAGAAGGTTTTAGTCACATGACCTATCCCACCGGGTACCCATTTTCTGCTGGGTGAACAGAGTCAATTTTAACAAAGTCACTTGCCTAAGGTGAGACCATATGGATCACATGTGCTTCGTTGTGGGGCAGGACTGAAGTTCTAGAAACTCTCAGGAGTCAAGCTGCAAAACATGGTCACCCTTATAAGGACTCTCCGCACCCAACGTTGCTTAACTTCAACTGATTTGGTCTTGGTACACCACACTGTGTGTGATTGAAACAGAAAACAGGCAGCTTGTTTTACACTTGATATACCAATATGGTTGTATGGCGGTGATCTTTGTGTCTTAATTCTTCAAAGAATACTACATGGATAGCCCGCGTACTTTAAGTTTTATTCATGATATAAATCACATCAAATACACACGTGACTGAATTAGGTTTTGATGGTCAAAACTGTAATTACTGATGCGCATGGAAGAGACACATTGGGATTGGGGTAATTGAACTCAGCTGTCATGTGAACCTGAGAGTAAGCCATCGTGATCACTCGATGTCACATGTTTTACACTAATGGTTAATGAATTCGAAATGTTCTGCTCCGTTGGTTATAGCCTGATGTGTAGTTGTGTGAGGTGAAGCGGTTGTGTATGACCTGAAAAGCCAATAGAGTATTGTAGAACCATATGGTTTAAATCCCACAAACACTAAACAACCGATCAACCGACGGTCAGCTACGAGAGGAACACACTCACGGAACGTTGTTCTTTTCTATGTCAATATCCTATTGCCCTGAAAACCGAGTTTATCCCATCACCTCTGATCCGTGGCACAATAATTCTCTCCCCCTTATTGGTAAAATAAACACATTGCCTTATCGGGGCGAGAGTCAGGGCGGTATTAACAGCGTGGCAAAGTAGAGTTCATGTTGGTTAATTACACGTATAAATAATGCCGTAATAATATTCATCAAAGAGAATACGTGTTCATATGTATCAATAGTTGCCAAATAGACAATTCCCTGTTACTTATTTACTCACTTGAACTAAATACAACGGCAGGTGAACACGCTTAATCGAATAAGATTTATGGATGATGATTTGGAGTGACAAAAATATCCAATAAGTATGTATTATAAAACGAATGGGTTCTCTTTTTTCATATTTTTTTTATTACACTTCCAAATTAAAGAATTTAAAGAGTGGCAGAGACCATTATTTTCACGGCAGAGGAGGAAGGCATTTCCAAGTGTGACGAATAAGTGCCAAAAATGAGGCCCAGTGTAGTTTTCTAATTTGTCAAGTACCAAATGTTCCCTGTTGATATGGAAATAGCTGGCTTGTCTTTGCGAGGTATGTATTTCTGTACACATTGAATAGGTAATGTGTATGTTTCTGTGCACAAGGAACAGGTAAGGTGTGTATTTCTGTACACTTGGAGCAGGTAATATATGTGTTTCTGTGCACTCAGAACAGGTAATATAGGTGTTTCTGCACTCTTGGAGCATGTAATATATGTGTTTCTGTGCACTCAGAACAGGTAATATAGGTGTTTCTGCACACTTGGAACAGGTAATATATGTGTTTCTGTACACTTGGAACAGGTAATATATGTGTTTCTGTACACTTGGAACAGGTAATATATGTGTTTCTGCACACTTGGAACAGGTAATATATGTGTTTCTGTACACTTGGAACAGGTAATATATGTGTTTCTGTACACTTGGAACAGGTAAGGTATGTGTTTCTGTACACTTGGAACAGGTAAGGTATGTATTTCTGTACACTTGGAACAGGTAAGGTATGTGTTTTTGTACACAAGGTGTGCACTTGAAAACAGGTAAGGTATGTATTTCTGTACACTTGGAACAGGTAATATATGTATTTCTGTACACTTGGAACAGGTAAGGTATGTGTTTCTGTACACTTGGAACAGGTAAGGTATGTGTTTCTGTACACTTGGAACAGGTAAGGTATGTATTTCTGTACACTTGGAACAGGTAAGGTATGTATTTCTGTACACTTGGAACAGGTAAGGTATGTATTTCTGTACACTTGGAACAGGTAAGGTATGTATTTCTGTACACTTGGAACAGGTAAGGTATGTATTTCTGTACACTTGGAACAGGTAACAGGTACAGGTAGGTATGTATTTCTGTACACTTGGAACAGGTAAGGTATGTAATATATGTATTTCTGTGCACTTGGAACAGGTAAGGTATGTGTTTCTGTACACTTTGAACAGGTAAGGTATGTATTCTGTACACTTGGAACAGGAACAGGTATGTATTTCTGTACACTTGGAACAGGTAAGGTATGTGTTTCTTGTGCACTTGGAACAGGTAAGGTATGAGTTTCTGCATGCACTGTATAAGGTATTTTTGTACACTTGGAACAGGTAAGGTATGTATGTGTTTCTGTACACACTTGGAACAGGTAAGGTATGTATTTCTGTACACTTTGGAACAGGTAAGGTATGTATTTCTGTACACTTGGAACAGGTAAGGTATGTGTTTCTGTACACTTGGAACAGGTAATATATGTGTTTCTGTACACAACAGGTAAGGTATGTGTTTCTGTACACTTGGAACAGGTAAGGTATGTGTTTCTGTACACTTGGAACAGGTAATATATGTGTTTCTGTACACTTGGAACAGGTAAGGTATATGTGTTTCTGTACACTTGGAACAGGTAATATATGTATTTCTGTACACTTGGAACAGGTAAGGTATGTATTTCTGTACACTTGGAACAGGTAAGGTATGTGTTTCTGTACACTTGGAACAGGTAAGGTATGTATTTCTGTACACTTGGAACAGGTAAGGTATGTGTTTCTGTACACAAGGTATGTATTTCTGTACACTTGGAACAGGTAAGGTATGTGTTTCTGTACACTTGGAACAGGTAAGGTATGTGTTTCTGTACACTTGGAACAGGTAAGGTATATGTATTTCTGTACACTTGGAACAGGTAAGGTATGTGTTTCTGTACACTTGGAACAGGTAAGGTATGTGTTTCTGTACACAAGGTATGTATTTCTGTACACTTGTGAACAGGTAAGGTATGTACAGGTTTCTAAGGGTATGTGTTTCTGTACACTTGGAACAGGTAAGGTATGTATGTGTTTCTGTACACTTGGAACAGGTAAGGTATGTGTTTCTGTACACTTGTAACTGGTAATATATGTATTTCTGTACACTTGGAACAGGTAAGGTATGTGTTTCTGTACACTTGGAACAGGTTGGAAAGAACAGGTAAGGTATGTGTTTTCTGTACACTTGGACTGTACACTTGGAACAGGTAAGGTATACACTTGGTATGTATTTCTGTACACTTGGAACAGGTAAGGTATGTGTTTCTGTACACTTGGTAATATATGTATTTCTGTACACTTGGTACAGGTAAGGTGTGTGTTTCTGTATGTACTTCTGTACACAGGTAATACATGACTTAATGTGTTTTCTGTACACTTGGTACACTTGGAACAGGTAATATATGTGTTTCTGTACACTTGGAACAGGTAATATATGTGTTTCTGTACACTTGGAACAGGTAATATGTGTTTCTGTACACTTGGAACAGGTAATATGTGTGTACACAGGAAACAGGTAATGTATTTGTTTATGTATATCGGGAACAGAAAACGTATGTATGTACAGTCAGTGAGTGACTTGACTGAAAGTTTCACCTTAATTACGGTGTCACAATTAAAACACCATGAACTGTCAGTGAGTGAGTTTAGCTTTACGCCGCACTCAGCAATATTCCAGCTATATGACGGCAGTCTGTAAATAATCGAGTCTGGACCAGACAATCCAGTAATCAACAGCATGAGCATGGATCTACGCAATTTGGATACGATGACATGTGTCAACAAAGTCAGCGAGCCTAACCACCCGATCACGTACGTCACCTCTTACGACAAGCATGGGTTACTGAAGGCCAATTCTAACCAGGATTGTCACGGACAGGATATATGTATACACATCAGGATATGCAAGGATATATACCTACATACCACTTAATGCCCGATATATGCCACAAAAGGAGCTAACAGCATGTATATCTACACATAAAGATCTACCAGTTGATAAGCTAAGACAACAAGAACAGCCGAGTTATACGGGCTGTATTGCCAGATGTTTACGTAGGCAGTGATAGATAGCAATACGGTTTAATTAATGTATAAGGATATAAACACCGACCTGTCATTACCTCAGCTTATCTTAAGTTGTGATAATAGACCAGGTCTTTATCAAAATAAACACTTAGCACATGCTCAAGTTCCCGTTCGTTTCATGTCTTATTCCCAAGGACTATGAAGAAAAACTTAGGTGAGAATAGTTACAAAAGCATCCACTATCACGTTTGCTGACAAAGCAAATATCTCCGTCGCTGAAAGCCAAAGTTACAGACTGCATGTAGAACATGTAGTCTATCAAGAAGAAATATCAAGGAATGCGTTCTTGTGTATTGTGTAGTCTCTGTGAGCCTGTGAGTTGTATCGGGATGTGATCATAAGTTTATTTATTACTGAAGTTAAGCAAATTATCATAAAATGATATATCCCAAAGTAGTATCCAATTCGTGATCTTTGATAAATAGTGTTATATATGATAGAAACACTTATCACAATATCATTTACAGTGAGTGAGTTTTAGGTTTACGCCGTTTTTAGCAATATTTCAGCAATATTTCAGCAATATCACGGGAGGAGACCAGGAATGGGCCTCACACATTGTGCCCATGTGGGGAATCGAACCCGGGTCTTCGGCTTTGCGAGCGAACGCTTTAACCACTAGGCTACCCCACCGCCCTGTTACTTACAGAGACATTCCCTATTGTGGGTGGTGATGGGGTAGCCTAGGGGTTAAAGTGTTCACTCGCCATGCTGAAACTCAAGTTCGACTCCCCAAATGAGTACAATCCATGCAAGTCATTTCGATGTTCCCTGGAGTGATAGTGCTGGAATATTGCTAAAAGAGCGGAAAACCTTAATCACTCATTTACCTATCTGTGGTTTGTTTTGGTTTACAAAATACCACAGCCGGTTCTGAACCAAATTCCCAACACACAATGCGAAGAATATATCTGAGAGGTGAGTTCGTCATGAGTCTATCCTGCTTGTGTTTGGACTAGCCATAGGCCGTGTAGCCAATAACACCCACTTCAGACAGATTAGGTCTGACTGATTTGTCACTGAATGTGATTATTAAACAATGATGAAGCTAGAGAAATACAGTCATACAGTCTTACATGAATATTTCAGCTAGTTGCGACCAAGTCCGTGGTGAAGTGGATACAGCGTTAGCCATAAAGCTTCAAGTATGGGGTTCGATCCCCGTCCTGCCATAAGACGCGTAGAAATGGTACATCTTATCCTGCCTTGCGATCTTCAGGTTCGGGGTCGTTATACCGTGTTTGAGTGAGTATGCATGTTAAGAGCGAATGAGTGAGTTAAGATTATTAGTCAAATCGGCAATATTTCCGCCATATAGTGACTAAACATGTGCAGACAGCGGAATGGTATCTCAGTGGGCTGGCACTATTTAACCATCTAGCACCATCAGTCTGGACTAGTACTAACAGATACGCACGTACGCTTGCACGCAAGCACGCACATACGCAAGCAAACATATAATTGCTGATCTCCTTAATGTGTTAAAAACAAGTCATCGTGGTAAGTTTTTTGTAAATCTTCCCAATATCCCCTGCTGAGATTGTTAATAAACCACAGGACCGTTTTACTCCACAGTAAATACTACAGGCTTACCATGTCACGATTCAATCAATCAATGTTACATTGATATTAGTTCATTGTAGCAGTGTACAATTTAGTAAGTAAATTTTCATGTTTGTTTAATATACACGGCGTGGCCATCTATCTCTGATAGGAGTTTAAGGCTAAATATGTTCAAGCTGAGAGCCGTAGGGAGCACTTAGCGCAAACAGAGAGCTTGATAGTTTGACGTCACAGTCGACCCTCCTCGTCAATAAGATAACTCAATATCCTTTTTCATCTATATATATCAGAATGCTGACCCATTTACGCTTTTAAAGAATATGTCTCTGGAGAATCAGTAGAATCCGTAGAATCTGTCATAAGTGGTCAACTAGACAATGTTCGTCTCTGGCAGAGTGGCCGTTAAGGTTCGAATCCCAGATTTGGCACAGTTATGATTTGTTCCTATAATACCGTGTTCGCGGGTTTTCCTCCCACATACAAGCAGACATGTCTTGATACAAATGTAGAACTGTCTTAGCAGCCTTAAAACAAATCTCTCATTGTGCACAGAGTTTCTGTCTATCACGTAAGTTGTTTTGATCTGTTTTATTTGACACATTAAAGACACAGGTTGGATATTTTGCAGGGAGCCCACGTGAAAACAGAGACAGGAAGAAACAAAAGCATTGAGAAGAGAAGATGCGCGTTGGCGTCGAGATTGGCAAGGCGCACCAGCTTGCTGATTATATCTGATGATAAACTGTAGGAGATTGAATATGGTTATATTATTCAGTCAAAATGCTCAGCATAAAACGGTTAACGAAAATATTGTAGTTTTGTCCATCCGACACGAATAGAGTCCTGGCGATTGGAAAACGCGATAAAATTTGGATGAGGTTATTCTTTGATAAATTATGTGATTGGTGATCAATCCACTCCACCCCAACCCGAAATTCCAATCTTAAAAACTACAATGTCGCAATTAAACACAATGCCCGTATTACATTAGGGCTGTCGTTACATTGGGTGAGTGAGTAAGTTATATTTTGTGCCACATTCTGAAGTATTCCAATAAATTTCGCGCTGAGGAACTCAAAGACCTCAAAGCATAAATACCAGCAACTTTGGACTGGCGCCTTCGTACTAGTTTCCAGGATCCATAAACATTCTGTTCAAGGAGTGAGATTTTGCCCACAAATCGCAAAAATGTACCACTAAAATATTCAATTTCAACTGATTTGTGACCTGGCTCCAACAAAACCACACACCTCTACGATGTGGGTTTTAAAAACTTCGAAAGATTTGCTCGAATGATTGCAACTCAATTTGAAGATTTGATTCAATTTTTCAAATCTTTCAAGATTGTATGATAAGAGGGATGACTCCTGCTTTCCGATAGTCTGCGGTCACTTCAGCAACATTCCAGCAGCGCCAGGCTGAAGTGTCTACATTCCACAATGTTTGAGGTTCAATCAAGCGTGCCCTTTCGTGGAAGATTTCAAACAGAATTGCAAGATTAAATGCCTTAGTCAAGTTTTCAAAACGTTTAGTGGTAGACATGTGGAGGATAATTCAAACTTGTTCGTGTTTGTGTCAGTGCCACCGGTGGTACAGCACACGTTCACCTTTTGGCGAACACCCGGTGTCATGGACACTGGACTCTGCATTATCATTGAGATGGTTCTATCACTGTATTTAACAAATACAACCAGTAAAGGGATTCGAACCCGGACCTCTAGTTCAAGCAACCGTTCCTTTTGGAAAGATTATGCTTCCCTAAGGCATGCACACTGAAGTATACACACTCCTATGATATTAATAGGTATTGCCATTATGGGGCTAATGGCTGCCTTGATATTGTAAGAATATTGTAAACGCTATGTACAGCATAGTGTTTTAACTAAACATAATGTTCTATGACGACATCGTAGTCCCTAGCTCAAAGCAATAGTCAAATGACTCACAGATTAACCTACAACACACAAAGTACGCATGTTACCACAGACAACGTATCTTGATCTCAAATCCAATGTTTACATCGCACATATGTGTTTAAGTGGTTTCTACGGCAATAACTCATGAAAAATTCCCAATCTCAAAGACAATGCACAAATAATGACCAATGTTATCTCTGTGTGCAAGGATTGATACACTCAACAGTCTAGCAAATACGGGCGAGGTTTATGGCTTGAAGACGTTACTTCTGTCATTTGGTCAATACATAATTGATATACAGCATGCATAGCGGCCAGATTGATAGCTTTCCCTTATTAATCTGTACCATTATGATACTATAACTGTCAGGCTAAGGTTGGGCGTCAGGACTCAATCAAGAGATGTAATTGGTGGTCCAGGATCAGGAGGGTACTTAATCCTTTTCTATACTCCTGAACGTAAATAATAATTATATGAAAGACAGCGACATAACGCTGATATATACCACAATAATGGGAATCTCGTGTATCCGGACAGCGGAGTTCAAAAAGACATCGCCGGTTTAAACAAATGTACGGATTATTAAGGATGAGAGATTTTCCGTAATCAGCCGGAAGTTTGGGGTTCCACATCATCTGTATTCTGATATAATATGCATAAACAGCAAATTAAGATCTATTTACTTGTTTAGTGTTACATTCCCCTGTAGGTTTGTGACTCATATCGCTAAAACAAAATACATTCAGATTTTCCGGAAAAAATAATATATTCATGTAACACTTAAAACACCATGAACTGTCAGTGAGTGAGTATAGCTTTACGCCGCACTCAGAAATATTCTAGCTGTATGGCGGCGGTCTGGAAATAATCGAATCTGGACTAGACAATCTAGTGATCAACAGCATGAACATCAATTTACACAATTGGGATACGATGACATGTGTCAACCAAGTCAGGGAGCCTGACCACCCAATCCTGTTAGTCGCCTCTTACGACAAGCATGGGTTACTGAAGATCAATATTCTAACCCGGATCTTCACGGGTCAAGGGAGATGATGAAACAATGGCCTATTATGCATTTCATTACTCTTTATTATATATTTCATTTTTCGAAACAACATTTGAGAATTGTCTTATCCTTACATCGGTGAGACCCACTTCACTTCTGTGTTTCCTTCAACTTGAAGCAACAAATCTGAACTGTTGTTAAGCTTCAAACTGTGTTTATAAATGGAATATCTTATGAATTGAATAGCATATATCACAGTCGCTACAGCCAAACTGGTGAATGAATAAAATGCTGTCACGATCATGGCTGAAATGCAATCTACATTAATAGTTGGCGTACAGTTAAGACAAGGTGTTCACGAAACCTGTGAACCTGACCTACCCTACCGATGACGTCATTTCTAAATGTCAAGGTCTCGGTCAAGGTCATGGCACCGTTGATGAAGACACACGTCTAGGAGCCTTCATATCTCTTTACAAGTCAGATGGATACAGTCATAAGACATTACACGTATTCTCCAATGAGTTCAAGTCGTCAGATTTGTACACTGAAGGGACAATACACTTACACTTCAGTGAACAATCAAATGAATCTCTGCACTTGGTTGTATTAAACTAATATTAACATGCTACAATACCCTTTGTGAAAGTAATCCAATAAGCTGTTACGACTCTATCAACCAAATAAAGTGCACTTGGCACCATTGGTGCTAACAGCTTAACACTAAGCCCCTGATAATCTCGTTTTTGTCTCACAATGCACAAACGACCACAGGGCCTCGTTATCATTTCAGATGGCGTCTGGTACTATTTGGCAGTCAACTAAGTGAAGCCAACTTAGGTCAGTCAACTTGATGAGGTGAACACCACGTCCTTGTAATGACGTCGTCGAGATGTCGTTACCCATAATCCTTCGCACTGCTTGTTCCATCTCTAGGCTACTGACCGTCTTAGGTTATTACAGAAACAGCTTTGACCACCTGAGACCGACTTGAAAAGTGCTTCACAAGAGGTTGTTGTAAAGATGCTAGTATTTTCCAGCATTATAGGACTCACTGGGGCTTATTTCCAGGTAGTTGATACAGAATTGAATGACTCTTTCGATTGGAGCAATGCAGGAAACAGTTCAATAAACCGGACAGAAGTTTACCGACGGAGTCTGTAGTAACATCGATATTTGTTACATAAATCCGGTTTACGCTAAAAACCTATACAGCCATTTATCTACACATAGCACTAACACTGGTGTTAAATGGGGTTAAGTGACACAGTTAAGGACAGTTGAAAGCTTCATGAGATAAAAGGTTAAAATAATGTGTAAAGGTTTTACCGTGAAAGAATGAAAGGGAGTATTGATAATCAATAGCTTTTTCAAGTGAGTCGCAATGATTGAACAAACTTGTCCGTTTATTTCAAACATCCAAATGAATAGGTATAAACAAAACGTTCACAATGCCGAGATAATGTTTTTTCCACCACTGCTAGAGCTTCGTGTGATGCATGAGAGCATGCGTGTAGATCCTGCGGGGGTGGAATCAGGTGTTAAATGTGAAGTGTAGTAAGACATTAAACACCATTTCCTTGATCCTGGCTACAAAGGACCACAGCTCTGTACGACGTGTTGTTGCACACTGGAGGTAACCTTGTATCACCCCTATATGAAACACTCTCCTCAATTCAACAAATACCACCAGGTCATTTCAACATGTATTTTTCTCTTTCCTGCTTTACGATCACGGATCCAGACAAATAAACGCATTTCTAAAAGGTGTTGTTTATTGGTAATTATGTGAGTCGTTAAGAAACTAATGATGCTACTATTTCTCCCTCGTTGACTTTAACATGAATACCAACGGGATCTTAATGGGTGGACCACGAGGTTCGGTTCACAGTTTGAATAAACTTTCAATAAATGAATGCTAAAAACTCTTCAATTTCAAATGCCATGCACTATATGTGTATTTAATCAATGCTCATGGAAAGAGATACTTTTCTCTGCGATGTAATTGGTTAGAATATTCCAGTTTAACCATTTCTTTCAAAGTTAAATTTCTCCAAGTTTCGACACAGTGTGTTGGCATGTGTCCTGGTTCAGGCATCAGTGTAATTAGGAGACTGAATGCAGCTTTATGAACGTCGGGGTAAACAAACACACATGGAAGATAATGATGGATTAAATGTTTAGAAAGTGCTGGAACTTCTTAAATGTTGTCGGTAAAAAACCCAACAAATAAATACATTAATCATGAAAGTAATGACATGATGTTTTCTTGGTGAAACTAGTTGAGGGAGTTGTAAAATATTTTAGATTATAGTTAAGGAGAAATGGGGAATATTTTTCCGGTATTTCCTTTTTGTCGCAGCAGTGGGTTTGATATGTTTGAAATGTATTTCATCTTAGCTGTAAGGCCACAGAACGTACATAACATGTCGTGGACACCTCGCTGGCTGAGTGGGTTAGATGACTAAGTGTGCTGGCGATTGGGTGCCTTACTCTTTGACTGAAGGTTATAGTTCCGGATGGGACCAAACCCCCAAAGTACTAGAATCTGTACTTATCAAAACATGTTACATCAGACAGCTTTTAAAACGACATTGTGTATTCACTTGTATTTAAGAGAAAGTATACCCTTTAAAATTGGGTGTTTTATGAAACAATTAGAAACGTTGTCAAACCGGGGGTAGGCTGAAACAGTCGCCCAATCATTACAAACGTACGACCGAAAACACAACTGCGATACCCCTAGCGAATACATCACAATATAATAATAACTTCTCGTTTCTTTCGTGTTTAGTCCCAGTGAAACATAGGTGTATACTCTCTGTCTGGCCGTCAGTTTATATCAGGGTGTGTCAGCTTCAGGTGCGAGCAGGTACAAGTTGGATGTTTTTGATGAAATCAACGTGGTGATGGCGCCTCTATGGTGCTGACAACGTAATCACCAGAATCACAGAGTTTACTGGGGTTTGAAATGGGGATCATAGGGTCATAGGGTCATTGCACATCTAAGGGACTGCCCATCACCTTTAAGCGCGTCTTCATCCGCGTCGCTGTCTTGCAGTAAGATATTCTCACCCAAGATGTAAATACATTAATTTCTCAGAGACCTCGTGTCTCATAGGCCAACTGGCCGGGTGGTGTATACTCTATATTGTCTTGTCTTTGTGATTATTTGTTTGTATGTATACCGCGTGACACATAAATAAAATAACTTCTTATCTTTTCTTATCTCGGATTGTAGCAATGTATATCAATGTTATAACGTCGTTATAACCGTATTTCAGCGGTATATGTCGGCTGTGAATTTGTGTTCTGGTCAACCGTCAGTCATATGGAAGCTGCTTTGGTGTAGCTGCACAACATCTGATCACAATATGAGCATACTGTAACATTCATTCTGTTGTCCTGATAATTCTAGTTTATTGAGGATAAAGTATGTGTCGTTTTTCAGGTACAACCGCCGATGAGGTTTAATGCATGTAAGAGTGAGTGAGTTGGGTTTAACGCCGCTTTGGACAGTATGTCTGATATCTCGGTGTGTCAGCTTGATGCGGGAGCAGAGAGGGAGTTGCGCACACAGTTGTGAACTGATAAACCGAGGTTAATAATCCGTGCGAATCGGGGATTCAAATTCATGACCAGCTGACGTATGTAAAACGGTTCAAGTATGCAGCTAGGTACAAAAGAGGCGCCTTAGGCCAGTGGGTCAGTCGTGCATGTCACCGCACCTCGAGTTGAGTGCCTGTGGCCACTCTGCCTTAATCTATTATGCATTAAGTATAAAAACCTACGTTCATATAAAGTATAAAATCGATATCGCACTCGAGTTAAATAAGTGCTAGAACAACTTTCACTCTGCTCGTAAGGTGTGTTCAGACTCAGATCTGTTGGAAATACATGATAAAAAATATTCGGTTGTTTGGTAATAAAACATGTTTTCCCATCTCGTAACCTGATGCAGTTGTTATTTAAGTCTGTACTTCAGGTCAACATTAAAATATACATGTTATTGACAACATTGGCCAAATACCCTCGATGTATTTCAAGTATGGTCGAGAGGTGTACGTGACATTTTCTGATTGTTTAAGCAAAGGACGGAGAATGAATCGAATACAACACGAATACAGTAGAGTACAATTGCATGGTAAACTGACGCATAAAAGAAAGTATACTCCCATACCATTGCATCTACAATGAAACAAAGAAAAACTGTTTAATCGATGGCGATGTATTTGATGCGTCTATCATCGTTGTGTTTTCGACTTTGAGTGTGTTGTGTATCGGCGACAGTTCCAAGCAGTAACGTTATGATAACTTCTGTAATTTGTGGTCAAACCCAATTTTCAAGTGTATACATTCTCATGTCAGGCATTTTATATCTTATTCCATGCATATTTGCAATTGTGCCAGCGTCGGTTGTCCAAGACATCAGCCTTTTGAGGCCACTATATCGACCACAATATCATTTAAAGCAATTACGTTTAAGATGCTGATCCAGCTTCTATGAATGATGTGCTGCATCAGTGCTCGTGACAGTATTCCATCACTTACACAGTCATTATTTCAAGAATATTCACATTTTTGTTTCCTCATATGTTGCTGCTTTCCATATACAGCTCTCCTTACCAGATTTCATTATCAAGCTTGAAACTATTTGTGAGAGCGCTTTCCGATGTTTAAGTATTCTTTTGGCCTTTAATCTTGGTCAGTATCGGTCGTTTTAAGGTAATGTAACTAGGTACATAATGGTTACGGACACGGTCAACTGGCTGTAGACAAAGGGGTTAACACTGACCTAAAAATCCATCACCTTACACTAATTCACCTACCTAGAAAACCACTCAAATTAACAGTCGACACATTCATTCTTGTTGACCAGTCATTGTTGTCAATCAATGGCTGTAAGTACTATTATCGAGAGAATTGATCGTTTGATTAATCAAATACATTCTTGATTTTTTCCACAGTGACAACATTTACTCAGTTGTAGATGAACATAGCCAACCTATATTTGTATATTTATTCGAGATGCGGAAATCAATATGACATTTAGTTGCTTGTAGGCGAGAAGAGACCCATTCATTTTTGATCGTGTCTATTTCGGGTCCTCGTGTCAAGTATGAGTGATTGGTGATATCAACACATGCACTTGACATGACATATGATTGACAGCTGATGGGGGCAGTAGACACATTTGCCAGACGGACCAGGTCGCTTTTGTCGAAGGTTAGACTAACAACTAGTCTCTGAAATGAACATATTTTACTGAAAAAAGTTCATAGTAAAAAAGTATAAAATATAATGAAAAGGAGCCCTGAGACCTTCTTCATTTGGGGAAATCTAGACTTGCCACATTTTCTAGACTTGTGTGGGCTTTCTTTGATATATTTGCTTCAGGGTCTGTACGAGAGACTAGTCGAAGGTGTATCATGGGGGATATCATCGGACATAGCCCTGTATCAGTGTGTGAAACACGAGGGGCTTAAGCTTAAAGGGTCATGAGTATGAAAGCTTCGAAAATTGATACCATAAGCTTTTGTAACTTTTCACATTCAAAGCAGATTACACTCCACAACAAATTATCTGTATAGAATATTTAAGTGCAATGTCCGTGCGAGTTGGTTTCAATAAAATGATACATGTCACATTCGTTCTGAGATTAACATCCGAGAGTGGTGTAGTTATACACCAACACTGATTGACCCGTGACATCTGGAGTGAGTGAGTGAGTGAGTGAGTGAGTGAGTGAGTGAGTGAGTGAGTGAGTGAGTGAGTGAGTGAGTGAGTGAGTGAGTGAGTGAGTGAGTGAGTGAGTGAGTGAGGGCTTCACACAGTGTACTCATGTGGGGGATCAAATCCGGGTCTTCAGCGTGACGACCGGACACTTTAGCCATTAAGTTACCCCACCTTCCCCCGTAACACCTGGATACTAGGTACCAAACAAATGAAAAAGGCTATGTGAAGTATGGAGAGAGTAAGTGAGTGGGTGAGTGCAGTATAATAATTGAGATACATACTATATATGTAATTCTATCCTTAAAGATTCAAGTCTAGATAATCGGGCTGTAAGGACTGTCTGTTAGGGGGATATTTAAATGCATTAAACATTATCATTTAAACTCTAAACTATTACCGAAGAGACTTGAACAAGTCTAACCAAGATATGCACTCAAAAACGATGCAGCACAGGTAGGGGGCTGACAACTCAAGAATGTAAAACAGGGCACATCGTGCTCGCAATGCTGGCCATCTAAGCTGGCTACTAAAGATTGGTCCTCTATTTTCTGTCCATACTGATTTCTCTGTGTGTATATAATGCTAAATGGCTCATTCACAATTGTATGTTTATCAATATGTTAGATTCAACTGATCACCATCTAAGTAAAAAACGGATGAAGACAAATCGACACAATACACTTAAAAAACTGCAGTACTTGCACATAAAACACCATGATGGCCATTGGGAACATTTACATTTGTGTTTGAGAATATCGATGGCACAGTATCATCACTGCAGCATCACTGCAACAACACGGAAACTCCCCTCACTCATGTACAGAACATGTCTCATCAGCGCCAAACTGGGTGCAAACGTTGATAGTTGCAAATGCAATCAACTGGCCAAGCTCATCGATTGCGTTAAAGTTGCTGTAATTAATTGAATAAATACACAACTTGTACAGGCATTTGTTAAGTGGTAATGATTTTCGATATGATTCGGTCAGTATGGGAATCACTACTTGTTCTTCAAAGTAGGGCAGTAACATCACGGCATGTCAGCTTTATGTGGGGTGAAATCCCGAAGTAATGCAAGTACATATATATCGACCCCTTGAAACCCAGAAGCACGGGTGTGGAACTCATCATAATTAGGGTGAGTCGTGAATTCTACTGAACGATGAACGATTCTGGCCCGACTAAGGGGCGCAACTGTGTTCCCTGGACGACACAGTTACCCTACAGCATAAAGCACACTGGCCTGTCCAAGGCACAGGCTGGCTGAAGATGGACAAATATGCCCTGGCAGATTTACACTTTTAAATTGCAGCTTTAACGTTTAACATTTAGGGAAAAATGGACACATCCTGCTTAGTAGAAATAGCACCTCTCACTCGGGTCTGGAACTGAATTCTGGTAGTGTGATCTACCAAAATACGGTAAAAGATGCTACTTTTTGTTGCCCTGCGTGACGCTCGGCAATGAAGGGTTAAAGTAGGAAGCGGTAGGGTTGAAACCTAAGCATGGTATCCAAAGTATCTTGGTGGGCGTGCAATAAACAGACGTCAACCTGTGCTGATAGTTGATGCCAACCAAACACAAGTGTCTGCACATTGGTAGAAGTTCAATATTATAGTCGCCACGTCACACACCTAGTCGCCACCTAGTCCTGGGATATGTTTTTATCGCATGTCCTTCAGTTATTTGGCGTAGGCATTGGTACTTCATATTCATATAGTAAGACTCGACCAATCACAGTGTTTACCCTGAGTTCCAGAGAAGCAGAGTTTGTGCAAACGCACATTGATACCATGTACGCTGCCCTTTTAACTGGTCGTCAGCAATCAGTGAGAGCCGACTTGGGTGGTCGGGCTCGCTAATTTAGTAAACACATGTTCCCAATTGCGTAGATAAAAACTCATGATGTTGATCACTCGACTGTCTGATCCAGATATTTACATTTATAAATCTGGAATATTAATCAAAATCAAACAAACAAACAGGACAATTGCATCAGTTTGAATGACAAATCAAGATAACATAGTTTGATTTAAAAACGTAGTGAGTGAGTATTGTTTACACTACTTTTAGTAATATTCCAGCAATATCAAGGCGGGGGACACCAGAGATGGGATTCACACATTGTACCCATTGGTATTCTGCGTGACGAGCGAACGCTTTAACCACTAGGCTACCCCATCGCCCATTAAGTCAATAAGAATTCACTTCTGAGATAACCTGATTACAGAGTTGTAACCCAGTCCTACCCGACTGAGGTTCGGTAATGACTTCTAAATGAAAATATATGTTTCATTGTCATAATTCTAAAGGATGCACAGATTCATTACACGAAATTGCATTGTAAAATGTACCATATCAGCCAGCACATGAGACAATCATGTACAAAAACAGGTAGCAGTGGCGGTTGCAAGGACGCCGTTATGTGGGTAGAACTGTTGCAGCAAACCACAGTTCATAACGATATTTGGACGAGAGTTTCCACTTGCTTGGTACTCCGCTACACTGTTACTACGCTGTAAGGAGCGGACGCCGGTAACAAGTGACTGCCGGATAGGTTTACTCTGAAACAGCCACTTACTGTCAAGTTAGATCTCACACTTAGACGGTAACTCGGAATTACAGTATCGCTCACAGTAATTATCCAAGTGCAGGAGGAAAGGAATATACATCTTAATTTGACCATCAGGTCCAGAATAAAATTATAGTCTACTTCAAACGACGTGATGAATTGAAATTGAGCGTCACACGGTATGATTACACCGCCATTAGGGATGAAAACTCAAAAAGGCAAAAGACATTCTGACGTCAAGGGATCTCAATATCAGAGAATGTGTACACATAAAACCTTGGTACACACACTCACACTCACGTAGATCATATAACGGTATGTCTGTGATATACGCACGGTTGAACTAAAAGAAAAACTATTTTTTAAATTAATTTCGATGCGGCAAGGATAATTACGTCACTTCAACGTTACTCAGGATGCGAACGTTATATTATAAATGAATACTAGAGACTTCAGCAGAGCGAAGATCTGAGACGCCAAAGATGCAGTTGCACTAATATCAGTGTCAGTGTTCATCGTTACCTTTTACAGTTAACTGGTAAAGGGATTAAAGATAACTAATTAATAAAGACAGCTACATAACGGTTTGCACAATGATTAACCTAATGCTGAAAGGCTGCGCAAACGCTGACATTAAACATGATTTTCAAATTGTTCAGCAGTATGTCTCCAAGAGGAAGATTTTCCTAGCTTCGTCCTCTTGTATCGATGTCAAACAACACTGTCTACCGTATAATCACTCTGTGTAACGTTCATGGAGAAGGATTACTAACTTAATACAAATCTCTTCAAATTTGGATCAAATATGGTTACACCAAGACACATGAAATCATACCAAGTATAACGTTACAAGGACTAAAATGTTTTCCTACAGGATGACCTTCATGTCACGACTATCACATGGATAAGAAAAGTAATACAGGCATCCTTTTTTCAGAAAAGCAGAACTGAATGTGTAACGCCATATGTACGCTACACCCTGTATGTCTGGGAAAAGCAGAACTGAATGCGTAACGCCATATGTATGCTACATGCTGAATGTCTGGGAAAAGCAGAACTGAAGGTGTAACGCCATATGTATGCTACATGCTGAATGTCTGGGGAAAGCAGAACTGAATGTGTAACGCCATATGTACGCTACATGCTGTAAGTGTGGGGATAGACGACCTGAATGCGTAACGCCATATGTACGCTACATGCTGTATGTCTGGGAAAAGCAGAACTGAATGTGTAACACCATATGCACGCTACATGCTGTATGTCTGGGGAAAGCAGAACTGAATGTGTAACACCATATGCGCTACATGCTGTATGTCTGGGAAAAGCAGAACTGAATGTGTAACACCATATGCACGCTACATGCTGTATGTCTGGGGAAAGCAGAACTGAATGTGTAACGCCATATGTACGCTACATGCTGTATGTCTGGGAAAAGCAGAACTGAATGTGTAACACCATATGCACGCTACATGCTGTATGTCTGGGGAAAGCAGAACTGAATGTGTAACGCCATATGTACGCTACATGCTGTATGTCTGGGAAAAGCAGAACTGAATGTGTAACGCCATATGTACGCTACATGCTGTATGTCTGGGAAAAGCAGAACTGATGTCTGGGAAAAGCAGAACTGTGTAACGCCATATGCATGCTACATGCTGTATGTCTGGGGAAAGCAGAACTGAAGGTGTAACGCCATATGCACGCTTCATGCTGTATGTCTGGGGAAAGCAGAACTGATTGTGTAACGCCATATGTACACTACATGCTGTATGTCTGGGGAAAGCAGAACTGAATGTGTAACGCCATATGTACACTACATGCTGTATGTCTGGAGAAAGGAGAACTGAATGTGTAACGCCATATGCATGCTACATGCTGTATGTCTGGGGAAACCAGAACTGAATGTGTAACACCATATGCATGCTTCATGCTGTATGTCTGGGGAAAGCAGAACTGAATGTGTAACGCCATATGCATGCTTCATGCTGTATGTCTGGGGAAAGCAGAACTGAAGGTGTAACGCCATATGCATGCTACATGCTGTATGTCTGGGGAAAGCAGAACTGAATGTGTAACGCCATATGTACACTACATGCTGTATGTCTGGGGAAAGCAGAACTGAAGGTGTAACGCCATATGTACACTACATGCTGTATGTCTGGGGAAAGCAGAACTGAATGTGTAACGCCATATGTACACTACATGCTGTATGTCTGGGGAAAGCAGAACTGAATGTGTAACACCATATGCATGCTTCATGCTGTATGTCTGGGGAAAGCAGAACTGAAGGTGTAACGCCATATGCATGCTACATGCTGTATGTCTGGGGAAAGCAGAACTGAATGTGTAACGCCATATGTACACTACATGCTGTATGTCTGGGGAAAGCAGAACTGAAGGTGTAGCGCCATATGTACACTACATGCTGTAAGTCTGGGGAAAGCAGAACTGAATGTGTAACGCCATATATATACTACAGGCTGTATGTCTGGGGAAAGCAGAACTGAAGGTGTAACGCCATATGCATGCTACATGCTGTATGTCTGGGGAAAGCAGAACTGAATGTGTAACACCACATGCACGCTTCATGCTGTATGTCTGGGGAAAGCAGAACTGAATGTGTAACGCCATATGCACGCTTCATGCTGTATGTCTGGGGAAAGCAGAACTGAATGTGTAACGCCATATGCACGCTTCATGCTGTATGTCTGGGGAAAGCAGAACTGAAGGTGTAACGCCATATGCACGCTACATGCTGAATGTCTGGGGAAAGCAGAACTGAATGTGCACCGCCACTGCATGGGACTGGGAACAACTTCAGAACAACTGCTTATCAGACCTATTGATTGTTTATCATTACGTACACTACTTTGCCATGCTGGAGGGAGTGGAGTTGGGCGTCAAGCCTATTGTCACACTGTGTCAGTCATTTCGCTACAATGACTAATGTGATGTATTGAAATTAATAACTGTTACGATCGTTAATAATGGATTATGCTAGCGTTTGGGTGTTATAATACACATGCTTATCAATACTATTAAAACATGTGACTTTTTCAGGTTGATCATGTCATTCAACGCCGCTCTAATTTATCTTGACCTTCAGCAATGCTAGTTCTAAAAGGTATTGGCCTAGTTTCACAGTAAACATGCTGACTTGATCAACAGGAGCTGAGTGTCGTCATACTGTCGCAATTGCCTGTGCCGGTTTCGCTTGTTGAAACCCTTTGTTTATCAGATTTCACAGATTTCTGACTAGCATCGGTATCTCTGATCTAGTTCTATTGATCAGATTGTTCCAGTCTCTATTGAGACCCTCTCTGGTTCAGATCTTAGTATATCATAAATGTCTCTTATCTCACTTCAGAGTCTCTGCTCTGTCTTTAATGTCCTTGATCAATACTGCGCTTGACTCTGGGAGTCTCTGAATAAACCATGGAGACTGATCTAGTTTCTATTGAGACCCTCTCTGGTTCAGATCTTAGTATATCATAAATGTCTCTTATCTCACTTCAGAGTCTCTGCTCTGTCTTTGGTGTCCTTGATCAATACTGCGATTGACCCTGGGAGTCTCTGAATAAACCATGGAGACTGATCTTGTCTTGAGCTACTGACCTTCAAGGAATCTCTGATCTAACCTAGGAATCTCTGATCTAACCAAAGAATCTGTGATCTAGCCAAGTGATCTCTAATCTCGGCTTTAACCCAAAACTCTCATCTAACCTAGGAATCTGTCATCTAGCACTCGAGTCTCTGATTTAGCCTGAACACATTAGATCTTGTTTATAAGTACCTTGACCGAGCGTAGGAAGCTCTGATCTCGATTACGAGTCTCTGATCCAGCATAAGAGTCTCGTATATGGCAATGGTTTTATGACCTCGAATATGAGACTGGTCTAATCCAGCAGCCGGGAAGATCATGCTGGCAAGAAACCAGTACAATGTAGCCAGGCAAAGCTTTCCCATGTGTGCTGCTACCCCAAGGCAGGTAAGGTTAAACATTCCCTCCTGTCCACTGTATGATTTCCCTATCAATAAATGTCCAGAAAGATCAACAGCAAATGTATTTCCAGTTTGAAATGTCAATATTACACACGTCGCTCCCTGAGCAGGAAGTTCTGGCTTTCGGATGTGATGACTGACATTATGTATGTAAAATGTTGTCAGTCTCTCCAGGTTCAGTCTTACTTTGGAATAAGATATGTTATTTGACTATAATTACCGTAATTGGCTTAAAAAATATACAAATATATTCCCAAGCCTACGCAGCATGACAAGAGACCTTGAGGTGGTTCTCAGTTATACATTACACATGGTTGGCACTGAAATATGCCCAGCTAACAAGGAAACACAAATTATGGGAATTAATGAGGAATATTTCTCAATAAACGCACGCCATATAACAGAACAGGGTGATGGTTTGTGCAACACGTGTGTCTAATAAGGTATTTCCAAACTGAGCGTCTGTATCCTCCTTTGAGGGTCAAAATTCATCCTCGCCAGATATCCCCCTCGACAAAAAGCTGTAATTTATGACGTTTGTTAAATGTAACAGAAAATCTGGTAACAGTCGCTCTTGTGCAAGACTGGTTTAATTGCATCATAGTAGGATGTTTTTAAAGATGAAGAAGAGTTGAAAGGGGTTCTTCTTTTAAAGATTAAACATGGATCTCTGGTACCAGCGATAATGTTTTTTTAATGTTCCAGTTTTATGTGTGTAACTTGCAATCAATAGGATGGAGTGAACGAACTCGTTGTATCAGTATGGATGATGGTCGGTGTAGCGACTGTTTGTTGATAAGTATCATACTGTACAGCTGCCTATACCTAAGGTAGTTTATTGAACCTGGCATTTACCTAACGATGCGGCCGTTATCATGATCACCTAGTCCGGTGTGGGGAAGGGATATAACCAAATACATGTACGGGTTTCCGTGTTAACCAGGTTTCACTCTAATGTTAGGGGGGCGGTGGGGTAGCCTAGTGGTTAAAGCGTTCGCTCGTCACGACAAAGACCCGGGTTCGATTCCCCACATGGGTACTTGTGTGAAGCCCATTTCTGGTGTCCCCGATATTGCTGGAATATTGCTAAAAACGGCGTAAAAATAAACTTACTCACACTCTAATGTTAGGTATATCAAACTGGCAGGTAAGTGTACACTTGAAAATGGGTTAGACTCCAGACCTCATTGACTCGTGTATAGATCGTGAAACGAATGTAACACATTTACTGTCACCCCAGTTTAAAGCATTCTGTGTAAAAGTATGTTGTCGTAAATGATACATCGAGTTATTGTGAATTTCAGTACTATTTCCATTATCCTGTCTTCAGAGAGTAATTACCCTGTGAAGAACTTAATCTCAAACACACAGTTGAACATCACCGTGTTTTATTCACGTTAATGGAAACGTAGGTAGTTACGTGTATACCAATACAGCGAAACCTCACACATCTGGACTGATTCCCCAGTGAGAGCGTCTGGGTGAAAGGAAGTTCCTGACAGTCATCGTCCAGAAGTGAGGGGTTCCAGATTAGCATAGTTTCACGGAACATACATTTAGACAGATAACATTCAACATATATCGTCCGAAGTACATCAAACTGCAGACAGGCCTAACCTGGATTACAAAGTTTATAAAAGCAGTCACATTGAGTTGAACAACTAATTGACCTGGAGACGGTGTACATCTGAAATCTTCCCTCCACACATGACAAGGGAAACATAACATCGATAGATTATGTCCCAAACGCTGAAGTACAGGTTCTCCTCACCCAAACAAAACATATGATTTCTGATATCACCGAGATCCAAGTTGTTGGTGAAACAGACATTCTTTTGATGTTTCATGGGATCGTCGGCAGAACAGCCATTTGTGTCTCCAGGCATCCGAGTGTCAGATGGATCAATCACACATCATTATCAGTTTTCAATTCCTCTCAAGGTATTTGAGTCAAGGGCATCTAACCATCATGACTGGTTAAGACTGATATCATACAACTACTGCTGCTAATAATACTGCCAATTTACTTTGGAGCTATTGACCATCTCGTGGAAGGCCTATACGTACATAGGGGTGCGTGTTAGAGACAAATTACACCTCAGTAATCCCATATAAGAGCAAACTTCGAGCAGGATATAAATGCACACTTGAGAAAATCAAGATGAACCGAATGGTCAAAGCCACAAATGCATGTGCGGTACGTAACCTTAGGTAAACTTAAGTTGTTGATTGGACGAGATAAGGAATTTAAACCACACACGAAGACAATAGATCGTAGCACCGTCATTCCTCCCTCAATATATTTATCAATTGTAATAGGAGGGCGTGGTGTGATTTATGAGGAGGGTCTTTATGGCAGAAAACATTTTTGGACACATTTGTTCATCTGATGACTCTCTTGTAGAATGTCTTGCAGACTCATGATGAAAACAAACATTCCACAGTTAGCTTAACACTAATTGTCACGGCTGCATTATCTCCTTTATGCTTTACATTTGGTGTCTCCCAAACTGTTGACTGATGTTCAGAAAGTACCCGGGTTTGCTGCACGGACACCTCTGACGCACAGAAGGCTGCAGCGTTTTGGAGTCTTTCACATTCTCCGAAATGTTCGTGGTGGGTTCGACCAGGCGTCGCTTCCTCGGAGTAGTCCCATTTGCTGTCATGAATACGAGTTGAGGGGACAGGGTCTAAGCTGATGATGAGTATGACCAAACGAATTGTGATGACACCAGGTGTTCGCCTGTCCGGTATCATCCTCCACACACAGTACGGTCAGTACCCGGGAAGTATCTGCAATCGAATTCACCCCATCGCGCATCATTAGTTCAGAGACTGGTTCACCTCGTCCATTCTCGATTATGTACCCAACACTATGGCATAGCTAGACCTGTGCTGACTCAGCGCTAAACAACATGCATTCACCCCTATCATTGACAACAAGTCGTATTTTGTACGGCTGGATATGACAAGCCAGCACGAGGACCATTGGGAGGTATCGCCACCTGGCTGATCTACCTAGAGTGAGAGAGTACACGTTCCTCGTTGAAGAACACCCTTGAGCGGACAGGAACCCAAGGAATCACGTCTGTGGGAGACAGAGACGATCATCGATTGTGATATGGGGCCAGTGACACCCTTTGTCTTCCACCCTCTGCCCTAATTTGCTCAGCAAGAATAAGCAGGAATTCCCTTACTGGCCGAATCATATCGAAAATCGTTACCACTTAACAAATGCCTGTACAAGTTGCGTATTTATTCAATTAATTACAGCAACGTTAACACAATCGATGAGCTTGGCCAATTCCTGGCAGCTACAACCATCAACGTTTGCACCCAGGTTTGGGAATGCTGTTTGCATGAGCTAGTGGTGTTTCTGTGTTGCTGCTGAGATGTCGCAGTAACGCTGCTCTGCCGATGACTCACGGTTCCAGTTTCCATGAATGTGCTGATAATCTCCAAAAAACAGATGTAAATGTTGAAGATGATGTTCCAATGGCCATCATATTTTTATATGCAAATATTGACCTTGCTTTACCATTTCATTTTGCTTTCTTCATCCCTGTGAAAGGTCGTTATTGACTTGGATAAAATTAATTGAACTTGGAAACTTTTGGCAAGCGTACACTTGTGAGTAGGCTATTCTAGTGCCACTTAGTAACATCCACACCGAGAGAAAATGGCGTGGAAAGAACGGAGTGGAACACTTTTGGTCCAATTTCAATCTGTCATCGGAGGCGCTGCAATTAGCTGTTGGGAGTTTTGACCAAGATGTGCCCCGTTTTTAAATTCTTTGTTTTACAACGCAATACAGTTGTTCGTTTGCTTCACCAAATGTCAACATCTTGGACCTTCTATACTGAAATAACGGTCAATGCGGTAAAACGACGGTATACCAAACTTGTTCTTTCACCCAGTCAGTATATTATCAAAATATACTTTGCAAAGTATTCAACACAAATATGGCAACGTTCAATACAGGACACAAATCAATATCAATATAAGATCTATCAACTGTAAAATGAAATCTAACCACGAATTATACTCCGTTGAGTCAATTAAAGTAAGCTATAAATTGACCGAACCGCGCCGCTTGCATCTAAATGGGACAATGGTATATATTTCCCTCCATTTACCACATTAAATAACAATACAACTGAACAATGTTGGGTTAGGGTGAGTGTTCCGGTTACAACATCCACTGTAACAGATGTCGAAGGGTATGCATTATGCCAGATCTGTTTCAATTTGCTTCATGTGCACCGACCATATCCATTGTGTGCATTCGCTGTGACAAACTAATATGGATAAACAGTTAACGTCCTGGTATGCGGAACTACATTGCAGGCGGTAGGCGATATTTAAAGTCGCAAATAGATAAATACTGTGCAGAGTCACGTGACACAAATATGCATTCCTACATTTTATGACTCTAAGAGTTGACGTCTAAATTGCCATATACATGTTGGATGTATAAATAGTGATAGCTCGATAACTCGAAGTCTTCAGTGAACTTGTTATTCGAGACATCAGGAGTATCGATAGGCACCAACCTTCTGTCGGGACATACAGTGCCTTCATGTTAATGGTTTTCGAGTAAAACGGAGTTCGAGTAAAAGGGAGTTCGACGTACATTCTGAAATTCCTCTCAGCACCAAAGTGAACGTGACAGCAGTGATGATAATGTTGTAACAATTATCAACATAATTCTCCACCATATTTATAACAGATCTGTCCGTTCAACTTGAATAGCGATCGCTATAGCGATGATACCACATGTTTGAGGGGTTTATGTAACACTTGACGTCATCATGTTTTTCAAAAGATATTTTTTCCGTTATGACTAAACACATTCCCCAGAAATACTGTCAGAATATAAGCTATAAAAAGCACTATATGGAATACCACTGCAATATTGTGATAGGAAAATCGCAAATCTTCCGATACCTTAAACAATCTCAGAGAACAAATGGAACAAATATCACCCCGTGACATTCATGAGACAGGAGCACCGATGTTATCTTGAAACAACACAATAATTTGCCATGTTACGACATCATAGATATGTCGATGTTAACGCATCTCGACGCCTTCGCCCTGCGATCACGCTATCCAGTCCGGCATTGGATGGTAACACAAGACATAAAACATGCCTTCGGTAACGACCTTGTCTTCATGGCGTTGTCCTATCTATCTTCATCAACGTCTACGTCCCGACCACAACCAACCCGCGTGAACACCATTAAGTTGTCTGCATTTAACAGTGCAGCGTTAAACTGCGTCTTAGTTAGTTAACACGTCGATCAAAAACGTTGTTCAGGCTGGCAGTGATCCCCTACCGGGTATTGTGTCCAATACGTCTGGACAGGAACAACGACTCACGCAATGAGTTATTGATTGCAAACAGTTTTAAAAATGGCTATTGACAAACTAGGTTTATTTCTGTTATTCATTTATAAAGAAAAGAACATTTAAAAAACGTGTTTATAATTAGCGTCAATGGAATATGGAATAAATTCATTTCATGCGCAATTTGGTTTCAGTGTTGTGTCGTTTGTTAAAGCGTATCAATTCTACTAAATATAGATAATGTGACATAATATCACAATATCATAAATATTCATGCACGATCATATCTATTTTTAAATGTTCTCGAATATACATGAATTTGAATACTCATAATCTGTTGTGAGGGAAACATTTCAGGATATATATGGAACAAGACCAAACACACATACGTTATTGGACCGTATGGACAATACCGACAACATTTCCATCCAAACTGTAACGCTTAGTCACTGTTTGGAGAGGAGGACTATCATAGACAGTCATTCTCTCTGTAAATAGTTTGACACAATAGGTGTTCACCTCCCAGGACTACACTACCGGACAAAAGAAAGCAGGCACCCATGGTTCATGGTGACCTGATTATTCGATGGTGATGTATACGTATTTGATACGGATATCTGGGTTGTGTTTTGGACTTGAGGTTCGTAGTGTATTTCTGCCATTGTTGTCATCCACGTAACGATTAACTAACGCTTGTGACCGTTCAGTGAAATTTTCAGTGTTCCAGTGTTTAGCGCTGGAGTTAATATCAGATCGCAATATATTCATGTGAATGTATGTCAGTCTAATAAACAAACGACTCTGCTAACGCTTTAAAGGAACGGTGGGGTAGTCTAATGGTTAAAGCGTCCGCTTGTCATGCTGAAGACCCGGGTTCGATTCCCCACATGGGTACAATGTTATTGCTGGAATATTGCTAATAGCGGCGTAAAACCATACTCACTCACGTTTTTAAGTGTCCAAGGTACATTTATGAGAACCGTATAAAAAGGATGTCAGTACCGTGATAACGACTGTACATGTATGCTTATAAGGTAGGTAATTATTCTGTTATAGATCAGTATGTAGTGGATACGTTAACTATGGACGTTCAAAACATAAAAAACCACGGTCAATTATTGTACATACATTCATTTGATAAGAAGTTTTAAGACAACACATGGATGAGCATGTACACAGCTGCCAGTTAACGCTACCAGCTAAATAACATTGTAAACACTGCATAATTGATGTATCGTTTAGTCTAACATAATTTTGAATGAGTCATTTCTACTTAAATGCAACAGTCTGTATGTAAATGTCCGTTAGCTTATCAAGGTATCGACAACTCCACAAGTGCACCAGCTTACAGTGTAATCCCCCGGCCCGATGTATATTGGTTATCCATTACTGTAAGCCGTAGTTCTACCTGAATGCACTTGGAGACGTCGTCCAACCTTTGTGGCCATGGCGTCAGCTTGCACGTGAAATACTTCACAATATATACACAACATGTCTATAAACACAGGCGAACATATTTGGACACTTGGGGTTGATTATACAAACATAAATCTTAATTCTACAGAGAGCAACTTATAGAGTTTGTATGAGGGGATAACAGCATGCAAAGCTGATATTGATTCACGAACTTCTTGCTTTTAAAAATCTAACAGGCCCTGAAATATATCCAGTACAGCCCAAACAAGACTGCAATAGCTGGAAAGTCAAGGTTATTGCAGTTTGAAAGATGGAGAGGTCTCGCGGGTCTTTTTCATTATATTACTACAGTTTCAGGAATTAAAAGACTCCCTCGGCTCTTATTTAATACATTTTAACAAATTTAACCGTTTTTGTTTCTGAGACTGTGTGCTAGGTTAGGCTGTTTTGTGAGTGCTCTACAACTTAGGTCTGAGACGTAACTTCACATGTTATCATTTAAACTTGAAAATTGACCGACTTCAAATGTTTAAGACTAGCAGTTTAACGGTGAACATATACATATTTGTCCCAGTACACAGTTTACCGTGAACACACAGTAACACCTTAACCAAAACCGGGTTAAAAGAGATAACGACAATAAAGTAAGTATAAATAACTAAGTAGACTTATGAACTGACCAGCTTAAAAGTATACATTGGAAATCTGGATTTGACCAAAACATTACAAACGTTATGAAATCGTTACAAGGCTGAAAACAAAGTCCTTAACACTGCAATCGTTTGGTTAAAAACTCCGATACCCGCATCAAATGCTTCACCATCGAATACCATTTTTGTCTGTTTCACTTTTAACCATAACCAAACATAGGTATAAACCTTGTTTTGGTCGGTAGTTTTATTATCAAAATGTAATACGCTCAGAGACCAGTGTAAACCCTTAATTCATTTTTGATTATATTGGCTGGCGGTATCAGACATTAACATATGAATCTTATGTATTATTCAGTCAGTCATTACACACTGGACACGCACGCAAGGCCAGTGAGTGACCATCTGTTTCTTGCAGCGCCAGTGTAATGTAATGCCTCCAATATCCCCGACAACAGCACCACGTCACTCTGTCACGCTCGACCAACACGCACATGCACTCTTAGCATCCAAGCACTCTCAAACCCGTATTAGCTAATTAATACTGTCGAAAATACGACGTTAAACCATCTTGTGTTGGGTAATCTCGTCCATGTCGCATCACCTGTACCTAGTACCGTGACATACAGCACTGAGCATAGCATTTTAGTCCTTGCCGTAGACTAACGCTTCGTCTCTGAATATATGATTTTGATTGTAACAAATAAACCCATTTAAATTGAATAGGAGCCCAAGGCAGACCGGAGATTCAGAGAAAGTTTAGACTTGCTTCATTTAGAGCTTAAGCATTGCAGAGAGGGCTAGGCAGTAGGATAAATGAAGTGGTTCAGGGAATGTGAGACAGTCTATCCTTGCCGCGACACACAGCACTGAGCGTCATCTTGTACCTCCTTGCCTTGACACACAGCACTGAGCATCATCTTGTACTCCTTGCCGTGACACACAGCACTGAGCGTCATCTTGTACTCCTTGCCGTGACACACAGCACTGAGCATCATCTTGTACTCCTTGCCGTGACACACAGCATTGAACATCATCTTGTACTCCTTGCCGTGACACACAGCACTGAGCATCACCTTGTACTCCTTGCCGTGACACACAGCACTGAGCGTCATCTTGTACCCCTAGCAGTGACACACAGCACTGAGCATCATCTTGTACTCCTTGCCGTGACACACAGCACTGAGCATCATCTTGTACTCCTTGCCGTGACACACAGCACTGAGCAACATCTTGTACTCCTTGCCGTGACACACAGCACTGAGCATCACCTTGTACTCCTTGCCGTGACACACAGCACTGAGCATCACCTTGTACTCCTTGCCGTGACACACAGCACTGAGCATCATCTTGTACTCCTAGCAGTGACACACAGCACTGAGCATCATCTTGTACTCCTTGCCGTGACACACAGCACTGAGCATCATCTTGTACTCCTTGCCGTGACACACATCACTGAGCAACATCTTGTACTCCTTGCCGTGACACACAGCACTGAGCATCATCTTGTACTCCTTGCCGTGACACACAGCACTGAGCATCATCTTGTACCCCTAGCCGTGACACACAGCACTGAGCATCATCTTGTACTCCTTGCCGTGACATCTTGTACAGCACTGAGCATCATCTTGTACCCCTTGCGGTGACACACAGCACTGAGCAACATCTTGTACTCCTTGCCGTGACACACAGCACTGAGCATCATCTTGTACTCCTTGCCGTGACACACAGCACTGAGCATCATCTTGTACCCCTAGCAGTGACACACAGCACTGAGCAACATCTTGTACTCCTTGCCGTGACATACAGCACTGAGCATCATCTTGTACTCCTTGCCGTGACACACAGCACTGAGCATCATCTTGTACCCCTAGCAGTGACACACAGCACTGAGCATCATCTTGTACTCCTTGCCGTGACACACAGCACTGAGCATCATCTTGTACTCCTTGCCGTGACACACAGCACTGAGCATCATCTTGTACTCCTTGCCGTGACACACAGCACTGAGCATCATCTTGTACTCCTTGCCGTGACACACAGCACTGAGCATCATCTTGTACCCCTAGCAGTGACACACAGCACTGAGCATCTTCTTGTACTCCTTGCCGTGACACACAGCACTGAGCATCATCTTGTACCCCTAGCAGTGACACACAGCACCGAGCAACATCTTGTACTCCTTGTCGTGACACACAGCACTGAGCATCATCTTGTACTCCTTGCCGTGACACACAGCACTGAGCATCATCTTGTACTCCTTGCCGTGACACAAAGCACTGAGCATCATCTTGTACCCCTAGCAGTGACACACAGCACTGAGCATCATCTTGTACTCCTTGCCGTGACATACAGCACTGAGCATCATCATCTTGTACTCCATCTTGCCGTGACACACAGCACTGAGCATCATCTTGTACTCCTTGCCGTGACACACAGCACTGAGCAACATCTTGTACTCCTTGCCGTGACACACAGCACTGAGCACTGAGGCATCATCTTGTACTCCTTGCCGTGACACACAGCACTGAGCATCATCTTGTACTCCTTGCCGTGACACACAGCACTGAGCATCATCTTGTACTCCTTGCCGTGACACACAGCACTGAGCATCATCTTGTACTCCTTGCCGTGACACACAGCACTGAGCATCATCTTGTACTCCTTGCCGTGACACACAGCACTGAGCATCATCTTGTACTCCTTGCCGTGACACACAGCACTGAGCATCATCTTGTACTCCTTGCCGTGACATACAGCACTGAGCATCATCTTGTACTCCTTGCCGTGACACACAGCACTGAGCATCATCTTGTACCCCTAGCAGTGACACACAGCACTGAGCATCATCTTGTACTCCTTGCCGTGACACACAGCACTGAGCATCATCTTGTACTCCTTGCCGTGACACACAGCACTGAGCATCATCTTGTACTCCTTGCCGTGACACACAGCACTGAGCATCATCTTGTACTCCTTGCCGTGACACACAGCACTGAGCATCACCTTGTACTCCTTGCCGTTACACACATCACTGAGCATCACGTTGTACTTCTTGCCGTGACATACAGCACTGAGCATCATCTTGTACTCCTTGCCGTGACACACAGCATTGAACATCATCTTGTACTCCTTGCCGTGACACACAGCACTGAGCATCATCTTGTACTCCTTGCCGTGACACACAGCACTGAGGCATCATCTTGTACTCCTTGCCGTGACACACAGCACTGAGCATCATCACCTTGTACTCCTTGCCGTGACACACATCACTGAGCATCACGTCGTACTTCTTGCCGTGACATACAGCACTGAGCATCATCTTGTACTCCTTGCCGTGACACACAGCATTGAACATCATCTTGTACTCCTTGCCGTGACACACAGCACTGAGCATCATCTTGTACTCCTTGCCGTGACACACAGCACTGAGCATCATCTTGTACTCCTTGCCGTGACACACAGCACTGAGCATCATCTTGTACTCCTTGCCGTGACACACAGCACTGAGCATCACCTTGTACTCCTTGCCGTGACACACAGCACTGAGCATCATCTTGTACTCCTTGCCGTGACATACAGCACTGAGCATCATCTTGTACTCCTTGCCGTGACACACAGCATTGAACATCATCTTGTAGCTCCTTGCCGTGACACACAGCACTGAGCATCATCTTGTACTCCTTGCCGTGACACACAGCACTGAGCATCATCTTGTACTCCTTGCCGTGACACACAGCACTGAGCATCATCTTGTACTCCTTGCCGTGACATACAGCACTGAGCATCATCTTGTACTCCTTGCCGTGACACACAGCATTGAACATCATCTTGTACTCCTTGCCGTGACACACAGCACTGAGCATCATCTTGTACTCCTTGCCGTGACACACAGCACTGAGCATCATCTTGTACTCCTTGCCGTGATACACAGCACTGAGCATCACCTTGTACTCCTTGCCGTTACACACAGCACTGAGCATCACGTTGTACTTCTTGCCGTGACATACAGCACTGAGCATCATCTTGTACTCCTTGCCGTGACGCACAGCATTGAACATCATCTTGTACTCCTTGCCGTGACACACAGCACTGAGCATCATCTTGTACTCCTTGCCGTGACACACAGCACTGAGCATCATCTTGTACTCCTTGCCGTGACACACAGCACTGAGCATCATCTTGTACTCCTTGCCGTGACACACAGCACTGAGCATCATCTTGTACTTCTTGCCGTGACACACAGCACTGAGCATCATCTTGTACTCCTTGCCGTGACACACATCATTGAGCATCACCTTGTACTCCTTGCCGTGACACACATCATTGAGCATCATCTTGTACTCCTTGCCGTGACACACAGCATTGAGCATCATCTTGTACTCCTTGCCGTGACATACAGCATTGAACATCATCTTGTACTCCTTGCCGTGACACACATCATTGAGCATAGTCTTGTTCCCAGTACCGTGACATACAGCATTGAGTATAGTCTTGTACAGCCGAACCATGTTCTGTTGGTGTCTACCTTAGAGTAACAGCATGCACTGACCATAGGCACGTCTAACTAAAGACGGTGTTGTCATAATATTTTGTGTTTCTCTTCTCATGTCATTAGCTGGGTAATGTTTTGTTGAATAGTGACGAGTTGAGTGTAGAACGTGTGGAATGGTCAGGTACTCAGGGGAGTTTCTACATGTAGAACGTTCAGTTATCCAAGACAGTTTATGTATGTAAAACGTTCAGTCATCGAAGTCAGATTCTATATCTTGAATGTTCAATTACCAAGAGAAATTTATATATTTGGACTGTTCCAAATTTATATATGTCAAATGAAAACATTCCATTACAAGCGAAACTGTATTCATGTAGAACATTGAAGAGTTTATAGTTGTGGAGCATTCATTCATTCAGGTTGTGTATATCTACTGGATGTTGCCGAGAGATATGAACTCTAACACATTGTATTGCCTGTAAGATGGTTACAATATACTCCCAGATATATAAACTATGATCAGTTGCCAAGGATCAATATCAATAAAAGAAATAAGAGAGACCAATATCCACATACACGAGGAATCTGTTAGAAGCACCATACTGCGCCTGTATCCACATGCCGCTATAACGCTTGTAAATCCCATAGCTAAACATAGGATTTCATCAGTCCGTGAAGGATGTTGTGTTTTGGAACATCTTCATCAGTAAAATATGTTGTGCTTCAAACATCTTCATCAGTAAAGGATGTTGCGTTTTGGAACATCTTCATCAGTAAAGGATGTCGCGTTATGGAACATCTTCATCAGTAAAGGATGTTGCGCTTCGGAACATCTTCATCAGTAAAGGATGTTGCGCTGTGAACATCTTCATCAGTAAATATGTAGCGCTTCAAAACATCTTCATCAGTAAAGGATGTTGCGCTTTGGACATCTTCATCAGTAAAGGATGTTGCGCTTTGTACATCTTCATCAGTAAAGGATGTTGTTTATGGAACATCTTCATCAGTAAAGGATGTTGCGCTTTGGAACATCTTCATCAGTAAAGGATGTTGTGTTTTGGAACATCTTCATATCTACATGATTGTAGCAAATTACGACATTATAACGAATTAAGAGTAAGTTTCAAACGTGGTTTTGATGTATATCGTACGATCTGCAGCGACAAAAATACTATCGATATACATGTACACATCTAAACACTATTGACGACTATGGTTAAGATATAACCACATACGAAGTGGACTGCCTCTGTGCAACCCAGAATTGAATGCATGAATCTCAGAGCGCCGAGCGTTGTTACAAGCTTGCGTGTTTAAAAGTCTCTATTCATATTTGAGCCGATTCCGAAGGAAGACCTATAATCAGAGAATGATTGACTATTACAGCTGGAGAGGAGCACTTGTTTATACCGACTGAAGGAGGAACTCCGTATTGTTGTCACTGATTGATGACTTGTTCCCTAAAATACTCCTGACATGAACTTTAATATCTAAACATCTAAATCCCAAGACCATAAATTCGATATCCTGTTATTCCGATCATCACTAGCAATGCTCATGAATCATCAAAAGAACATGAGACAATCACTTACATGTTTTAATGGAAACATGCTCAGATATTAAAAATGAACGATTATTTCCATATAAATGAATATTTCAGATCACTGTTATGTCAAAATGACAGATATCAAATTCAGGATCACCGTGAAGGACATGCGGTCTATTTACCCGTTGTCGGGTAACGTGCTAAAGTAGCCATAATGATCATGTTCTCGACCTTCGAGTCGGCAGTTATTAAACACGACAACGAACTTGACAGAACCGAGGTTAGCAAGTTGCCATTATTGACTGCTTCCGATCTGTGCTGTAAGTGGCGTGGGGTTTCACCTTTAAAGCGAGCAGCGTTTATCTCTTGAAAGGTGGACATCGTTATGGTTAATGGTCAATTTCCTTTACGTCACCTGATCTTGTGTCCAGTCATACTGACGGGGGCTGTTAGTGGACTCTAGGCAACTGTCCAGCTACCAGGAAACCTCCCACAACAAACCTCCATTGGCCTTTGTGAGAACACAACCGTCTCTGAGTTACACTATCAATTGCCGAGAGTTTGGTCCAGATGAAAGAACGCTTAATGGAGGGCGTATTCATAATTGATCACAATCGAGGAATGCAGTTGGGATGTCAAAATATCGAAAATTCACAATTTTAGAAATTGTGTTTAAAGGTATAGTGACTTCAGTTGTATTGTGATTGAACTTTATACTTGATTTAGGGTGATATTTACCCAGTAGTATTGTTGTTTTGCAGGTGAGTGAGATGGGGTTTGGGGTCATATTTAAGGTATACCACGGCATGATAGCCTAGGAGGAGACACAACGAGACACAACTGTGAGGAAATTATTGAGAATGGTATTTCCATATTTCAGTTCTGAGTATTTTAGTGACTGACGTTTGTATGACCTTTGGATGACAGAGCTGCAGTGACACGTACTACCCGCATAATAGTCACGTACTATCCAACATACTACTCAAGAACTAATTATTAACTATCCATGGAATACCCACATACTACCCGCATAATAGTCACGTACTATCCAACATACTACTCAAGAACTAATTATTAACTATCCATGGAATTCCCACATACTACCCGCATAATAGTCACGTACTATCCAACATACTACTCAAGAACTAATTATTAACTATCCATGGAATACCCACATACTACCCACATAATAACCACATGGACGCTACAAACTATCTAAGTACTAATTGCATACTATCCACATACTACCCTAGTGCCAAACATATATTATCGACGTTGTGCCAAACATAGTATGCTTGTGCTACCAATGCACCATTTGACCATGTTATAAAGATATCAGATCATCAGTATCTGAAACTCAGCAAGGGTCGTGGTTAGTCACAAAAACACTATAAACGCTATGTGAATGCTAGACCTCATTGATAATACCCAGGTACAAGATACAATACACCACTTTCTTTCGGCTGAAGTTTCAAAGATACGGCTCACTTGGAAGTTATTTGATACGGGTGACATAATTCAAGGCCATTAGAAAGTGTTTGGCTGTATTGGAGATGTGCGGGTAACATTTCAAAATTTGACGCATTGGTGATGCAGAAATAAATAATGTCTGTCTTTATAACGTTTCTTTGGGTTCTATTCCAGGGAACAGTTTCCCTGCCTTTGCCTGTGTTTGTGACAGGTTGGGCAGGAAGTACCTGGTATGATCACCGTGAACACGGTTGGTGCCCACAGGGGTGTTTAAATGTCCTATCCCCAAAATGTGATATAGATACAACGTTTTAGACAGTTTCTTGGTAAAATTCAGCAGGCATTTGAGTTTCTTTGTTTCCTTCTAACAATCTGTTTCAGGAAGAAATAACAAAATCAACGCATTGCCGCACTTGCAAATCGATAACTGTATATGTTAAAATAAACGTCAACTGAGGGCGTTGGTAGAGAAGTCAACATCATTATATGAACATTATATTTCCTTTCCAAATCAACCTCTGATGGAACGTTTCCGTGACAAGTAAAGCGCTGCACCAAGCTGCATAGGGGAAACAACACCAGCGTCTGTACGTGCTGGGTCACCGTGACACAGGGCATGGGACTTTTACAAGCGCATGCAGCTACATACAATGATCTACATGCAGTGGTACAGAGTTGTACAACTGCATGTTGCTATATACAAGGCCATAAATATATAGCACACAGGGTAATGCAGGGGCCTACAGTTTCACACGGCATTAAACCAAGACATACAGTGGCCAATAGGATGTCCACAGTCAGACTCATAGTTATGAAAGCAGCTTTATAGATGACACCAAACTGTTGTCGTACATAGGTAATATAATAAAAGGTTGCTGAAAGTGTTGTAAATGTGTTTGCATTAATTGTTACTGACAACAAATGATTGAAATGATTAATAAATCGTATAGGTGCTCTTGTGGCGAGATGTGAATTGCAGTCGAAAGGGGCGAGTAGTTATGTACAAGAGTTATCCGCCCCTGTTGTTCACATGAACATAATCAGCTTGGTTGGGCCAGTTCCTGGTGTTCTGTGTACATTTTGCGACAAGAGGTAATGGTTTATCTGTCCTCTTTCTGATATACTTGATAAGTGCGGTTTGGATGTCTGTTTGGACGCACTTCTCAATTCCTGCCAAATTTCTACACATCCTTCTGGATTCACGATTTGAGATGTGTATGTTCCATGCCATTATGCAGAACATACTTTATTTAAAAACGTCGCTGCATTTCATACACAGAGCTCCATCCAGCTCCATACAGACACAAACAACTCTATACAACACATCACACAGCTCCATACAGACACACACAACCCTATACAACACATCACACAGCTCCATACAGACACACACACATCTATACAGCACGTTACAGCTCCACAAAGACACACACAACCCGATACAACACATCACACAGTTCCATACAGACACACATAATTTCCATACAACACATTACAGCTCCATACAGGCACACACAACTCTATACAACACCATACAGCTCCATACAGACACACACAAACCTCTATACAACACCATACAGATCCATAAAGACACATAACTCTATACAACACTATACAGACACACACAAATCTATACAGCACATCACACAGCTCCATACAGACACACACAACCCTATACAACACATTACAGCTCCATACAGACACAAACAACTTTATACAACACCATCCAGCTCCATACAGATACACGCACCTCTATACAACACAATACAGACACAAACAACTCTATACAGCACATCACACAGCTCCATACAGACACACACAACTCTATACAACACCATACAGCTCCATACAGACACATACAACTCTATACAACACCATACAGCTCCATACAGACACACACACCTCTATACAACACCATCCAGCTCCATACAGACACACACAACTCTATACAAAACCATACAGCTCCATACAGACACACACAAATCTATACAACAGTATACAGCTCCATACAGACACACACAACTCTATACAACACCATACAGCTCCATACAGACACACACAACTCTATACAACACCAAACAGCTCCATACAGACACACACAACTCTATACAACACCATACAGCTCCATACAGACACACACACCTCTATACAACACCATACAGCTCCATACAGACACACACAACTCTATACAACACCATACAGCTCCATACAGACACACACAACTCTATACAACACCATACAGATCCATACAGACACACACATCTCTACACAACACCATACAGATCCATACAGACACACAACAACCCTATACGACACATCATACAGACCATACAGACACACAATCTATACAGCACATCACACATAAAGCTCCATACAGACACACACAACTCTATACAACACCATACAGCTCCATACAGACACACACAACTCCATACAGCACATTACAGCTCCATACAGACACACACAACCCTATACAACATATTACAGCTCCATACAGACACAAACAACTCTATACAACACCATCCAGCTCCATACAGACACACGCACCTCTATACAACACCATACAGACACACACAACTCTATACAGCACATCACACAGCTCCATACAGACACACACAAATCTATACAACACCATCCAGCTCCATAAAGACACAAACAACTCTATACAACCCCATCCAGCTCCATACAGACACACACAACTCTATACAACACAATACAGACACACACAACTCTATACAGCACATCACACAGCTCCATACAGACACACACAACTCTATACAACACCATACAGATCCATAAAGACACATAACTCTATACAACACAATACAGACACAAACAACTCTATACAGCACATCACACAGCTCCATACAAACACACACAACTCTATACAACACCATGCAGCTCCATACAGACACACACAATTCTATACAACACCATCTAGCTCCATACAGACACACACAAGTCTATACAACACCATACAGCTCCATACAGACACACACAACCCTATACGACACATCACACAGCTCCATACAGACACACACAACTTTATACAACACCATACAGCTCCATACAGAACACACACCTCTATACAACACCATACAGCTCCATACAGACACACACACCTCTATACAACACAATAAAGACACAAACAACTCTATACAGCACATCACACAGCTCCATACAGACACACACAACTCTATACAACACCATACAGCTCCATACAGACACACACACCTCTATACAACACCATCCAGCTCCATACAGACACACACAACCCGATACAACACAATACAGACACAAACAACTCTATACAGCACATCACACAGCTCCATACAGACACACACAACTCTATACAACACCATACAGCTCCATACAGACACACACAACTCTATACAACACCATACAGATCCATACAGACACACACATCTCTACACAACACCATACAGACACACACAACTCTTTAATAATAATAATAATAATAATAATAATACAGTAAAGGAAAGCTTCAGAGAACTTGATAAAGCTCCATATATACAACCTGATACTTGTCTGTGCAGAAGGAATTCCATACCAACATACCATACAACTCGTACAATAGATAAGCTCTATTCAAAGTCATGCTGCTCAATATGATGACATACAGCCATATACTGCAGTGCCGTTAATCAAATACAGTAAACATCACTATCGTGTACAGCAAATATTTAATCCCATGTCGCAGCATCCTAACAACCTTTGAATTGGCTATACTCGAATCAACGTATCGGATAAACGCCTTGACTAGTAAATGTGCACTGGAGCGCGATATTAATGACCTGCAATATTTCCATGTATACAGATAACGTAAATGCCGTTACATGACGTTGGACAGTTTAACGTTTTACTTGCTGCTGTCGGCCCGGGTCGCCCATATACCACCATCGGCAATGGGCGTGCTGTAGGGCGTGTAATGTGTCTGTTCTGCAGTTGGCTACTTCAGGAATACGTCACGCTTGATTTGAGACGCCAGCTGACTGAGTGTCTGATATCTATTGCCCCTTTCATACAGTTTACTGTATCGGACACAAATAAAAAGCTGTGCTTATCAGTGTCAATTGCAGGGAATGACTGGGTTGTAACTTCTATGCAGTTTATAAAACGCCAATGAAAATTAAACGGGACTGCCTTGGCGCCAAGGAAATCATGGCATTTCACTTTGTGAAACAAGACCACTCCATCCAATACGACTTGGATGGTTTGTGCTGTGTATCTAGTTGTTATTAGCTTAAAAGTGGCTTGCACACGAAGAGGGAAGCACCTGCAACCTGCTGTCACTTTCAGGAACTTGAATTAGCTTGTTCTTGTCTTGCAACAGTCCAGGGACAACAATTGAAAACCACGCCCGTTTGATAACATTAGCCATTCAACGTGCATGGGAAGCATTGCCATAAAGAATTACATATATATAGAAAGGAATTCAGTGAACGTCAAGTACATGTTTCTCAGGCAATAAGCCCACGCATCATGCCATCTATTGTCCTGGAAGTTGTTTAAGATTACAGTATAATTAAGCGAGGTGTGATGTGGCCCAGCGGTTGAAGGCCACTCTTCTCTTCACATCTCTCAGGCGGCGTAAAACACATTACCTTATACCAATACCACACTTAATTTACACAAAGGTATCTGGGCAGGAATACAATGAGACAATATCATGATATCGGACGGTGTGATGCAAACAGATTTCCGTTGTTGAAACCATGTATTCAAAACACGTTTATGCTTATACCAGTGAGCGAATGGAACTATGATATACCCTTATCCTGGTAAGACATCTGGAGAAGTATTAAAGAATTTAATATCCTTAGCCATGGAATACCTTAAGAAATAATGAAACAATGATATATCCTTAATCTGGTACTACATAAAGACGAAATGAAACAATGATATATCCTTAATCTGGCATTGCATAAAGACGAAATGAAACAATGATATATCCTTAATCTGGTACTACATAAAGACGAAATGAAACAATGATATTTCCTTATCCAGGTAATACCTCAGGACGTTACGAAACACTGATATAACCCTTGCACGACACTACCATCGGACGTTATGAAACACAATTATAACCCCCGCAAGACGATACCACTAGACGTTATGAAACACTGATATAACCCTAGCAAAACAATGCCACCAGACGTTATGAAACACTAATATAACCCTAGCAAAACGATACCACTAGACGTTATGAAACACTGATATAACCCTAGCAAAACGATACCACTAGACGTTATGAAACACTGATATAACCCTAGCAAGACAATGTCACTAGACGTTATGAAACACTAATATAACCCTAGCAAAACGATACCACTAGACGTTATGAAACACTAATATAACCGTAGCAAAACGATACCACCAAAACGATGACGTTATGAAACACTAATATAACGATACCACTAGACGATTATGTTATGAAACACTGATATAACCCTAGCAAAACGATACCACTAGACGTTATGAAACACTGATATAACCCTAGCAAGACAATGTCACTAGACGTTATGAAACACTAATATAACCCTAGCAAAACGATACCACTAGACGTTATGAAACACTAATATAACCGTAGCAAAACGATACCACCTGACGTTATGAAACACTAATATAACCCTAGCAAAACGATACCACTAGACGTTATGAAAACACTGAAAAACGATACCACTAACGTTATGAAACACTATATAACCCTAGCAAAACGATACCACTAGACGTTATGAAACACTGATATAACCCTAGCAAGACAATGTCACTAGACGTTATGAAACACTAATATAAGCCTAGCAAGACGATACCACCTGACGTTATGAAATACAGATATTACCCTAGCAAAACGATACCACCAGACGTTATGAAATACTGATATAACCCTAGCAAGACGATACAACTAGACGTTATGAAACACTGATATAACCCTAGCAAGACAATGCCACCAGACGTTATGAAATACCGATATAACCCTAGCAAGACAATGCAAGCAGACGTTATGAAACACTGATATAACCCTAGCAAGACGATACCACTAGACGTTATGAAACACTGATATAACCCTAGCAAGACAATACCGACAGACGTTATGAAACATTGATATAACCCTAGCAAGACGATACCACTAGACGTTATGAAACACCGATATAACCCTTGCAAGACAATACCACCTGACGTTATGAAACACTGATATAACCGTGTAAGACAATATCGCTTGACGCTATGAATCACTGATAACCCTTGCAAGACATTACCACCAGACGTTATGAAACATCGATATGCCCCAAGCCAGGTTTTCTTTGTTTGCATTTGTTTAACGCCACTCTCAGCAATATTCCAGCTATATGGCGGCGGTCTGTAAATAATAGAGTGACCAACAGCGTGCGCATCGATCTACGCAAATGGGGTACGATGTCAACCAAGTCAGCGAGCCTTACCGCCCGATCCCGCTAGTCGCCTCTAACGACAAGCATGAAGGGTTCCTTGGCCAGGTAACATATCTTGACGTTTTCAAGCACTGACTCACCCTTTGCAAGACAATGCCACCCGACGTTATGAAACAGTGCTATATCCATATTTCTACAAAGTAATTAACAAGGTCACAGGGAACGGTCATATTGAAACACAACTTTGTCAGTACCCAATGGTCCCTACTGCCCCCAGGGAAATCACGAAAAAGATGTTTCTGACTGGATGGTCCTCAGTTGTCATCTGTACTATGATTAGGGATCCGGGAGATCCATGCGTCTTCAAACATAGAATGGGATTACTCCGGATCTCATTACTGGATCTGGGACCAAACTGTGGTGTTTCGGCTCAGTGACTATTGTATTTATAACTAGTCATTACTATGTGTTAAAAGTATAGTTAAACCAATTTGTCGGAAACCACTTTGCCTTTGCATGAAGAACACTCTTCTTCAGGTTTGAGAGAGGTTTAACTGGTTTCAGCAATATCACGGCGGGGGATATCAGCTTGGATAAGAAACACCCCTGTGCTGTATTGAATACAGTTACATGTGTACCACAACCTTAAGTCTGTTTAGAAACTAGGGCTTGTTAAGAACGTTATTGTTTAATTGTTTCTTCAGTTATAATTATGGCATTTCTTTATGGGACAATCGGGTTTCTGAAATTTTTTATTGAATACATTTAAATGCTTCAACACATCAAGGAAATACACTGTAAAGCTCCCAAGGAACTGTCTAAAGACATTTGGGGATTATTGTGCAAGTATGTTCTCATACCAACCTCACCTCGGTTAATCTTTGAGACAATAAACCCTGAAAGGTATAAGAAACTGGCAGGATGTTTAGAAACATTCATAAATCGAAACTCCTCCCTGTTTCTTTGGCAACGTAACGTGTTTAATTGGGCCGAAGATTACAAAAAAGGTTTTCTAAACAAATTAGACAAATCAAATTCAGCCAAGAACGTTCCAAGGTCAGAGTGAGTGAGTATAGTTTTACGCCACTTTTAGCAATGTTCCAGTAATATCAAGGCGGTGGACACCAGAAATGGGCTTCAGACATTGTACCCATGTGAGGAGTCGAACCCGGCTCTTCAGCATGACAAGCGGACGCTTTAACCACAAGGCTACCCTATAGTCCTTTTACGTTCTGAAGTGGAGAGGAAATTGCAGCATGTGGCTTCGTTTTGAGTCGATAATTATCACCTGGTTTCTCTTGACAAGTGAGAACTTGTGTACATTGGTAAACTGTCAGTTTGTTTTACGATGCTGTATTTATCATCAAAAGACCTATCAATGTTCAGTTATCGATAAATCTGTATGGATATCGACTTATCTACTTTCCATATATGTATTTATGAGTCCAACGTCCAATACGACACCCGTCTCCAACTACCACCCAACAATGGTGTGTTAATACACTCTGTGTTAGTGGTACATGTTCAAGCTATAGTGTACATAGGGATTCTAATACACCCTGATAATTCCCTCTTGATAAGCTGCATTATTCACGGTGACGTTTCTACAGAACGTAAAGCACATAGCAACTACTTTCTCATAACTCGCTGTTTCCAAGAACACTTGGAGCTTACAGTTGGTATCGATCTGTTGATGAATGGCACTATGTGATTGCTTGTCAATATAACGAATATCAAATCATGCATAGATCCTTGATTTTTTTAATTATCGGGTATAACTAGGGGAGATGCTAACGTATTTAGGACAGTTGGGTAATATCGGAGATACGGTGGCACTGTGCCAATCTTAGATAATGACAGTGAACACGTTCTGAAATACACATATGAAAAATGATTTGCGAGTCTTACAAATGTCACGATGAAAAGAGGTGAAAAAGCTTAAATTCACTTTTTGCCCTTTTTAAAAAGAAATTATATTCCAACGCAAGTAATCATGGTTGTTACTGAAGCAAGGTTAAGATCTCTAATTGAGCCATATCTAGTGTTGTCTATCGCTCATGTTTCCCAAATTGTAAACCTAACATCAAACTCAATGAACCGATCGCACTACAGTTTTGCCTGGATGTAATTCTCAGTTGAAATGAATTTGACCTGACGTATAACGTTCAACCTGTTTGAACTAGTAACTGACGTCATCCCAAACCCCATAATGCAATGTCACGTGCACGCTGACACATCTCTCGGGAGGCAAGTCCAGTAGTCCTGGCTTAAATCTTAATACCTAGTACTTAACACCACCTAATTATCACCCCCGACAGTACTCTGCTTTAAGTCCCTACAGTTCGTGGTGATGTCCCTGTAACTCTGTAGACTCAAGGCTAGCGGGGCTGGACTGTGTTAATGCAATGTCTTGTGGGATACCAATACCACGTAATGCTGTGTAAAAACAAGTGGAGATAGAGCAGTATTCACTCTGGTGTGAGTGAGGCGAGTTTTATGCCGCAATGGTAACATTGAAAACCATATAACGGTGGAGGATTCGAGGGACGAGCGTCATACATCGAACCCATAAATATGCTAGAACTGGATTCTTAAGCGTGATAAGAAAAAACATTAAACATTGGGCTACCAAAGAGTCCCCTGAATATTATTACAGGAACCATTCATTATATCACATCTTGAACTTGTTGTTACAGCCATGCTATACGTGAATAATAAAATGGCATGATAATCATAGCGGATGAATATGATGTTGAATGTAAGCCCAAACTGATTATGATAGAATCTCTTAATTTTGGTTAACGCCGTCGACGTTGAAATGCCATATGAAGGGTAATAATGTGGCGGATTTTGGATTCAAACCCAGGCTACGCGGATCCTGGACGGGCTTGAGGCGCCTATACTAGTGAGATACACCTTCAGCACATCACGGAGAGGATCCGCCTATGCACGGAGATGGCAGAAAGGAAACTTTCAAATTACACACATGAAGGGAATCGAACCCGGTCGATCGACGTGACGAACAAACACTTTAACCATCATGCTACCCATGAACCAATAGGTACCTCTATATGGGTCACCGATGCTCTGTGGAACCTAACACGTGCAATGGGAATGTCGCGCTTCCAGTAATGTCATTCCGATTGATATGACTTCTAACGACAAGCAACAATACTGAAAGTACTGATACATGGGACAAGGGACTGACACAGTAGGTCACATGGACTAACGGGTGTCCAGGGCACGTGAAAACTGTGCTAATTGCAAGATAAGCGCTGTCAGCAATTCGGTGCATGTCTTACCATTGACGTAATCTACGCTTCCCACTGGAACACACAGTCAACTGCATGCAATTGAAAGGCAAGGCAGTAGCAGTGTATAATTACTAGATGTCAAGTGGCATCATGCTAATGCATACAGTAAGTCTTTATGTGCTGGTAATTGCACATCAAAAGACTGGTAAATATGTCCACAGTAGCGTATTTTTACAGACTATTGAACCTCCTCTCTTATAGTGGTATGAATGGCACCACCATTTATCTCAACGAGCATCAACTCAATGATATTCTGAGCAAACTATGACATATATTTCTATATCTGTACACGTGTGCGGTACAAGTGACACACACATGTACACCGTGTACATGTGTTCACACACACACACACACACACACACACACACACACACACACACACACACACACATATATATATACCATTCCGACCAGATCATGCCCTATGTAAATCAGGGGCCCAATATGCATTCGAAATGGTATCAACATGCCTGTAACAAGAAAACGCAGTATAATTCTAGAGATTATGAACCAATCACAGAGAACAAAAACAACTGACAAGTTGTCCATATAACGCCATAACATATATCATACAATTTAGACATTTTGATCACCATAGATTACAGTGCAATATATGTGTAACCACAAACCTTCACACAAGCAGTCTTGACGTGTATCCCAAGTATCCGTGGACCAATGGGCAAAATAACGGTATCTAATACATGGTATAATAGAATATATGGCATACCCTATATATGCTATAAGCACACAGATTCATTGTACATTGTGTACCTAAGAGTATACATCGTCTATAAGGCCAAAAAGAATCTCTGTCAGTATCTCCATCGTATTCTAAAACACATGGACATATAGTATTCGAAATAGCGCCATATCGACTCACCTGGCCATACTGTATAAATCCATTTGTATCCATGGTGCTCCAGAAAAGGTGTTATGAAACACTGAAACACTCACATTGTAATCTTCCCAAGGTTCCCTCGGTCCACGCACACGCACGCACACACGCACGCACGCACACACATGTCGCCATGTAACTATTCCTTTGTATCCATGGCAACATTAATTTGCCTCGATATAGTGCCATAAAGACTCACCTGGACTGTAGACTGTAGATATATCCCTCTGTCTCCATGGAGTACAGGGCGATATAGTCCCCGATATACAGCTGCTCCCCCACATTGCTGTTAGACATCATATTTAATCCGGCGGGGTCAGCTGTAAAATAAGAAAACATGTTTCAATAATTTAGAAAAAAAGATGGATAACGATGTGATGCTTAATAGCCACTTTGAGACACACCACTGTGGATATTATTACAGTGCAAAGTGCATTGTATTATTATTGCCAGTGGAAAATACTAACCAAGAAACGTATTCGGCGAGAGAAGGGTGTGCATTTACATTGCCATCCCATCCTCCCGGGTACCCTTTCGAGGCGCATTAACATTATACGGATTGCAGTGTTGCTAAGGTATAATCCAACAACAATGAATATAACAGATGGACATACTCATCAACCTAACGGAAGGATTGAGTCTTTAAAATCCACATAAACTGTATCGACACACCGTTGCCATAATATAGAATGAGATTAACATTATAAGACCAAAGTCTCATAACATTTAGCCCAGTAACGACCAACAAGCATAACGATTACACAAGGTTAAACACACAAAGAAATAAGGAGAAACGGTTATGGTCGAATATACGTCAAATAAATCATAAACAGATATCATATAGCCTACAACAGATACAAAGATCACATACTTCTGAATCCCTGAATCTTACGACGTGCAATCCTTCTTTGCAATTCATAGCAAATCAAATTCAAATGAATAAGGAAATACAAAATCTCATATCCCTCCTCAAGACCACCTAAACGCCATTCACTGACTCTAGACACAATCTAGCTATCCCGGAAAGTCTTAACAGCAGTGCCTTTCACAGTGAACATGCCGACTATCAGAGATAGACGGTCCGCCAGCAGCCAGGCGATGTAACGTCAAATACAAATGTAAATATCCGCTGCTAGAGTCTACAACGACCACGTATCATGCTCCAAAACATGTTGCAATACATACGTCTACTTGGTTGCTCAAAACACTTTACAACAGGTAGCGACAGTCTTGGCGAAGCGTCAGTGGACATCTTGGAGCAATCCTGATTTCCGTTATTTGCCACAGACCAGCATAGAAGGCGTAACCAGGTCAATAACAATATTCGCAATGATTAGCTGTATTGGGATATGTACATGTGTACCCTCGTCTGTGTTTTTGAAGAGTAAACTGACGCTAAAGCAGCTAGTGATGGGGCTTGTGAGATCGTGTCAGGAGAGACATAAACCTATGAGCAAAATAAATATGATTAAAATGCCCTTGGAGGCGATGAACCTAGCTGGTTCTACCCTTGAGTCCGCTTCATTGACGTGGGTCTCTTTAGGATAGAATGGTGGCTGATTGCAAAGCGAAGGCTTTTGAAATTTGAAACACGAGGTAGAAGCGAGGGGAACATGGTCTCTACATTTATTTCCATCAAACCAACGTTTTTACAAGCCTCCTTTGACCAGTCTATTGGACTGCTCGAATAAATGAAACGTAGAGTAATTATCTTTAAGAGTTTATTTGAAATGGCGCTTCACTTCACATCGTTTCTTTAATCGACCTGTCACCTTGCACTGACGAAAGTCATCACCAGAAGAACATGAAACACATATATGTATCCATTATTGTGAAACTGCAGTGAGCAAGAAACAGGCTTCGTTGATCAATAGCTCTCAAAAACTAAAATGACTTAGAATCGAGGGAGACACAGAAGAACGTCAAAGCATGGCCCAAGAAGGAAAACCAATTTACCAGAATTTTTTAGAGCAATTTTTAGAAACACCCTTTCGTCCGCTGACGCTTCATATTCAAGAAATTGTTTACATTGGTTATAAAAAGAACGTATTATACAGCGGTTACTTCTGTCTGCGAGGGATTATTACGGTGGAAGACCGGCGTGTACCCTTCTCTGCCAGACGGGTCGTTCTCACAGATGCGCCATAGAGCTACACTGCGACGTATATTAATACTACAACGGGACTCGATCGATTGCCTGTTTATAATCTGATTGTCAGTTTATATATATAAGAATCAATACTGAGAGATGTTATTTTGTTGCTATATTTAATGGAGTAGAATATCGTTAGGGTAATTAATCAACCCTGGTAATAAGAAGAACTGCTGATGTACCAAGGGACGTTTTAATGTGGAAAGACACCAATGGAATGTTGACCGTAGGATGTGACCGCGTGAAATATTACAACAGCATCGGAAAAAACTTCTAAGATAAATCCAAAAATAGAAATAGACATTTTCGGAAGAAATGAAAATATTGTTAATGAGTTTAACACTTGGGAGTGAATTATGACTTATTGAGAATCTGCAGTAAGTGGTCTTCGGGATAAAACTTACACCTAAATATACTACTTCGATATCAAAAATAGAATCATCAATAACTCGTCCCATTACGTTGTCGGTATTCGACATGACAAATCACAACACTACAATGCTCAACAGTCTGGACATGTGTGCATCATTCAAACGTTCGAAGAGGTCCATCAAACGTTCAAAGAGGTCCATCAAACGTTCAAGGGGGTCCTCTTCAGATGTACATTCTTGTATTATTGTACTCTAAAGTTTTTTCCCATGGATTGTTGTACCGTTTTCTCTCACACAATGAATCCAGAACAAGACCTTTTTGTGTATACAGTGAAGTCTCTCTAATGGACATTGATTACTTGAAGCATCAACAGAGACAATTTTATGAATTCACAAATGCCACAAATTAGACAGACCGTGGTGACAGCCCTGGGATAGACGCTTAAACTTGTAGTGAATAAATAAGGATATTGTTGAAGGTGTTCAACACTGTACATCGCTCCAGATCCTTGATTGTTGGCCTGTCGGCATCATGTCAATACTCGTGGGTTCCTGTAAGTGGTAAACGTCCTCAACAGGCGCTTCTCTGGGCTTCCTCCTCTGTGACTCGCCGTCACATAATAGAAGTAATGTTGGTTGGGCGTCACACCATGTCAATCACCGAGTCACCCACGAGAATCCGCGCATATTTCCCTGTCAACAACATGCTGCATGTTGTATGAAGCAGAGAATATATACAAGCGACAAAACCTGGCAATAGCCACAAGAAATGGTAATCCAGAGGGGATTGAGCGATGCTGACTTTATCACAGGCATGTGTTTATAACTCACTATCAAATAGTGATGAAAACAGGTGACCTATTCCACATAGTGATGACATAGTGCTGACACAGTGATGACACGGTGATGAAACCAGAAATACAGGAATACAACAACAGCACTCAACGAATGTTAGGGTTGTGAAATATGTTGTACTTACACGGAAATATAAGTCTCACATAACAAAAGCCTGTTCCCTGTTCAACACTGAACTCATACCAAAAGAAGTGAAAATACGGTACTTGTTGGTCCCTGTCTGGCGATCGGTATTAATGGGTACAACAAGGACTGGTCGGCTCGGAGTCAGTATAATGTGTCTGAGTTGGGTATTCATGCTTCACTGCGGCATGGTATCTCAGTGAGCTAGCACTATAAAACCAGCTTAAGTCTAGGCTAGTACAAGCAGCCGTACATACACATACACACGCATGCACGTTGTCATGTGAGCGAAATATTCTCAAGCACGACGTTAAACCCAATTTCACCTCACCTCAACACTGAACCGTACTATCAATGAAGTGTCCGCTGCTCAACAAAAAGACGTTATCACTTGTGTAGCTAATTTGTCATCCCAAGACTGGTTAAATATAATTACATAACAATCGAGTGTTGCGCACGAGTTGATAGGTATAGAGAATACATATCTCATATGGGTGTGTCGTCTTCTTACAACGCCAGCAATCATCTGCATTGTCCATTGAGGGGGAGTTGAGAATTTATCACCCCAATAAAAGCCTCCTCCTCTTTGTCCGGCGTGGTGTCTATATCCCCCACTGACATCTCATTCCAACTCATTATAAATATGGCGGGTGCAGCTGCTATCTCCAGCCATATATCAACCTAACTTCTACAATAAAATTCCTTTCTGATTGAAGACAGGTGTTATTTAAACAGGATGGCCTCGGCTATGTGTGTTGGACAGAGATCCAAGCAGTGGTTATAGCTTATAGCGAACTTCGCAGTCCTTATTGCATAACAAGCACATATAATTCTTCTACCGTCATCTGACGTGCCAGTTGGTTTATAACTTAAACAACCCACACAGGTAATATAAACTATCGGGCTACACAAAGTATACACTTCAAAGTTGTATTTCAATAAAGAATAACAACGTTGATTTCTATAATTAGCTACCATGAATTATGGGTGTATACTTTATTCTGAATATCAGTTGATATAGGTCACAGAGATAGGGAGAGATGTGGAGGTTCAGTGTATTAGCGGCGGGAGGAAGGAATATATGATCATAAACAATGTCTAATTATATATCCAGATAAACCACTCTCTCATAACCTTTATATATATTCATGGACCGGGTGGGTCACCGCAGACACCGAGATACACCTGAACTACAATGTCAGTCGGTGTCAGGATCCGCTAACTCAGTCTAATGAAATGTTTAATGCCTCGTTTTCCCCATACAGTGATCCCGTACTGTCAGGCACTTGAAATATGGAACAAAATAGGAAAACGTTTATTCGGTATTGAAAGTACGCCGATATATTACTAATGTTGAACGTCAGTGCAAAAGAATACCCTCTCTTGACTGTCCTCAGAAACACATTCCGTTTCGTGTTGAGGGAAATTAGCTGTGAAAACTGTATGAATGGATCACTGAAAGTCCGCGATGACACCAGGTGTTCATGTCCTGCCCTTTCGGTAGCACCTGCCATTCACAAAATGTGATTAACTCATGCTAATACTGTCAGGGTGTACTGATCTTGAGAGAAACAAATCCACCAAAAAATATCTAAGCAGTCGTAGATTCACTCTGAAGTTTATACAGAAATCGACTGAGGATAACCGATTATCCCACGATTACTGAAAAGTGGATCAATGGATCACCTGGAATCAGCGATGCCACAACGTGTATGGGAAAGATTAAGCATTATATTGATATATTAGCGACTTAGCTACCGTCTCAGTTACTACTGGATTCTTGATATACAGTTAGTTTGTGAAGCGTCATTTCTAGGTCTGTCGAATATCCCGAACCTGGGTCCTGTTAAACGACTTGGCGATGCAATTACCTGTACCCACTGATCAAGATTAATAACTTTATCACTACCATATCTATATTCATTACCGCCCCAGATCACCCATAGATAGACACACATGGTAAACAACGGCGGGTGTTTCTGGCGGGTATGTTTCAATATAGCAATGATATGGGAAGTGAATGTGCACTTAACCGGGGCTGTTCTCAATCTCTCTGATGACTGTTCCAGGCCCTCGGGAATGCTGACAATGCAGGTATTTCCATATTAAATGTATAGTCACATCCCAGTGTCCACACGCTACAATGATATCATTATGGGTCGGGAGAACTACCGGAATCCACTTTGCATTTTAGTTCTCTGTACAAAACTGGGAACCGTAAAATACAATATTGTAGTTTGCTAAACAAACATCGCTGATGATAGTCTCGGTAATGTAATATTGAGGACTATTGTATGACATTTAGCCAAGCGTCATACATTGGTGAATACGCACTTCACTCTGAAGCACCTCCTCGTCCGCGCCTTCTAAATCAACAATTATGTCCTAAGTGATAAAAAAGCCATGTGTTTTTGATTGCCGTCATTAAGCGTTATTAAGTTCCTCGGATCATCAGCAAAAAGTATGATTGGCAAAAGATGTGATGACCCACGGTGATCACAAGATATGCAGCAACATTCGTTTGATGTGAATAACAACAGTTTTTCATGACAATGTTCGTGATTGCATCAGACATGCTAAATGCAGGATAACAGAAGTCAGCTTTGATGAAAAGGAGGCGCCAGCAGAGGGTCAAAATTAAGTAGTTCCAAATTTCACAGATACATCTTAAGACAGTAGCAATTTACATCTTACTATGTCATCCTGACCGTTAAGAATGCGTACTGGGGTGCTGGGCTATTGGTTTTGGTCTATGTGTACTGTAAACAACAGGATCAGACAGTGCTACAGGCTTAGAGATAGAAACATTGAATGTGTCTCCCAAAACATGTTTCCACAGTAGAAATCGCTTGGGTGGGATATGTTACAATGACGTCACACTGATTTCATCACTAATCCCTTTGCCACTTAATGACATAAGCTAAACATTTATCAAAATCAAGACTGGTTGGTACTGTTCACAATTTGAAAACATTCGAAAATGTTTTGGAAGATAAATAGCATCTCACTCTCATGTTCAATGGCATGATATCAATTATAGTCTCGACAAGAGAAGGCAAGCTTCGGCAAGTCTCGACAAGCCTCAGTGTTTTGTACCTTTGTGAAGGACCGGTGAGAGCACAGACCAGACGTCATACACGTGTACCACCAAACATCACGTAAGGGCACGGTGTCTTCGACAACACAATAAACATACTTTCACTGATATGTAAACAATCTCATCGGTTACACATTGAACTCATGTGCATACAGACTGCCATTTCTTAATTCCAAATTTACACTTCGTGAGTGAGTGCTGCGACAAGTGAGTGAGTGAGTGAGTGAGTTCAATCTTGGCTTAACGCCACTTTCATAATCATTTGATTTATATTTTGACCTTTCAGTTTATCGTATCAGCAAAGTCCTACGTGATGCAGGTCTTAGACGTTCCATACTTTGGTGAAACCCACGATAGATATTGTGCTGAATGACGGAGCAATATGATCACGTAAGCACATTGCCCCAATCTTTCGGACAATGCTGAGAATCTATTGGTTGATATTATTTATATACAATCGGTAACTATACTGTCACGGAGATTGTATTGACTGATATAATTTTTTTATACAATCGGTAAATAAACTTACACAGAGATTGTATCGCTAAGTACTAGCGAGAAAACTACAACATGTCTCACTGTAACGACAGCGTGATCGATGACGACATCACCCACTCCGTGTACTTGTCTGTTCACGAGGGAAGACACAGTAGGTGTTTAGGTGTCCATCGGTGTTAATTACTACAGTCCTGAGCACAAAGAACGTGGTGACAACACTGGCATCGCGTGACCACGAACTGATTGATAGCCACATCTCTCGGTTGTAGGACTGAAGGTTGTCCACACAAACCTTGTGGAAATCTTACCAGATCCGGTGGTGCAACCGTGATGCCAGCAAGGCATGCAGTACGGCTGAGACGTCGGTTACAAGAGTATGTGTGTCGGAGTTAACGCTACTTTGAAATTATTTCGGTCAGCATGGAGAAACACCTAAAGGGTTTCGTGTCGTAGACGCTTGCCACATCAGCTCCGACAAACACAGGCGCATCATCGGATGCTGGTACAAGTAAGGGACGCAACTCTGCATAGCGAATTGCGGCGCATGAAACGACTTGGCCACTTGTGCAATCTTCAAGTACAACTAGATTCCGATATTGAGATGCATAACCTTAGTTCTAATGTTAAAATATATGAAATGATAATGCGCCTTCATTCAGATCTTCAATTTTTTAGGCTTTAATTGAAATGCAAAATAGACATGTAAAATGAGTATATTTGCGGAATTGAATTATAATTTTTCACATATGTACTAAAAATCTAATTTTGCGGTCTTCCCAGCCGCATTTTAAGTCAATATAAGCCTATCATGATTTTATCCCGTTTCAAATCTACAATGTTAATCGTTTAGAACTAGAACCGGTTTTACGTCTACAATATCGAGCTGATCTGGATATACATAATGAGTTAAACCCCAAAGTACAACCGGTTTTAGATCAACAATATCAGTTCAATCCTGATATAATATGCATTAAATCTGAAAGTACAACCGGTTGCAATCAGCTGAGATACGAAGGGATTGATTAATATGCTGCGTGCACAACACCTCTAATATCTTGGTTTATGAAAACATATACATAGAACATTAATATCAACAATGTTATGTTGTTACTTGAAACATCGGGTAGGTGGATTTCACGTTTAAGAAACATTCAGTTATCAAATGGATGTCATTGTTACCGCAATGCTCTGTCAAGCTTCAGAGTTCTTCAGTTGATCCCATCATACTTTCCCGACCACCGGGTGAAGGGAATTCAACATCGGTAAACTCTATATTATAAATAGTATATATGAAAACAATCCCCAAAACTGTACACATAAACATTGAAGTGAAAAACCCTTTCGAAGGGTCGAATGCACGATTGGGACTTATTGCGAGCATCTGTTTATGAATCATTATCCAAATTGAATGCTGTTCGCGAAAAGGTGAGTATATCGTACCCCTTTGATGACACAACCTCAGCGCTTGAGAATCAGCATTATCTGCTAAAACAGACTCCTTTGAGACTAAAAGGTAAAATTAGCTGTGTAAGTGATATGAATAGGTCACCGTATGTAATCGTAGACTGAGTAGACATGCTGTTCTGAGTCGACGACGGCCACCACGACGTCGTCACGGTTTAACATCCCTTGAGGATTCCGATTAAGAATAGAGGTATCCAACAACATATGCTTGTAGCGAGAGGCAACTACAAGGTTTGAACGGCAAGGCTCCATAACTTGGTTCCTTGCATGAGACCGTATCCCAACTGCTTGGATTGATCCTCGAGGTGTCCGTCAATGGATTATCTGGTCTCAATATTTACACCCTGCCATCATACTGCTGGGGTGTTGTGAATGTAGCAGGACATAACAAACAAAATAATTACAATTTCAATGACCGCATGACCAATCCTACAGTTTCAAATTGTTTGATACTATTATGAGAAGACCGTGATATACACAATTATTGCTGACGAATTAAATCAACATACACTCGCTGTACATGCAATACTTCAATGACCTATCTGTAGAAAATGTTGAGCGTTGTTTCGGGATTGTAACACTATTTACTTTGTGAAACGTTTACCACTTCAGTGAGACCCTTGATGTAGTGTTGACAAAACAGGATCATAATAGGAGCAAATCTCGGTTCAAACCCGGTTCAAAATTCCTTGAAGCCAATGTGTGTGATGATCATGTTAATAGTTGAAAGCAGTAGGTAATACTGAAGCAAATCGATATCTTTGTTGTCACTTATCATACGACCAGACCTTTATGCCTGCATGTTGGTTGTAACTGCAAACATAACAAAACACCTAATTATTCAGACTAACAGATGTTACTCAGTATGATGTAGTTACGATTCATTTCAATAATGGCAGAGCACTTGATTTGAACACTCTTCATTACAAAATGTACATTGTGTTATTATACACCCTTCTACACATTCATACCTGATGGGAAATAACACGTTTTTCTAAATTCGTGTTGAGTTTATCAACAAATCTGAACTTTTCTCCAAAGATTAAAATGCTGGCGACCGATACGGGCACACACGCTAGGGGTGTTAATTGACTGGAGCTGTTCAACTTCTAAGACAAAACACGAACTTTCAACACGTATAAAGCAACGGAATGCCTTTCGTCCAGAGTCTTGAAAATATGAGGTTAATAAACACAAAAATCAATGTGAAAAGGCTACTACTGAAATAATCTATAGGAACCAATGTGAGGGAATAAGTCACAGCCTTTCTAGGTGCTTGATCATGTTTGAAATTTTATGCTAGTGTTATTGATATAACTTCAGAGGGCGGTTGACAAATGGATCGATTCTAATCAATAATCGGTAAAAACGTGTCATTGATCTTGCATGTCATGATTTTCTTAAATTAAATTTTAATTCTAAAGTTTAGATTGTAATTGAAAATATGTGTCATCATTATTCAAATAATGAGAACATATACAGCAAATATGAAATACAAAGTAATAATCTCGAAATAATAATTTGCATATAATCACATCCACCCACATGCAATACTGCAATGCAAGGAGTTAGGCTTGGGCTGTGCGCTGTGTGGTTCAATATATTCTTGAACGTGATATTGACTCAGTTAACTCTCAATATTCCTACACAATGAAGGTGACTTTTTATCTCTATATCGCTCATTCAATCAATTATAGAAATATATTTGTAAAAATACTTCCCATTACTGTTGGTTCTTTAACCTGTCTATAAACCAAATGCCAAAAAAGGAAGAAATTTGACTTTTTAAAGTAATGTTTACAATGGAGAAAGCCAGGTGTAGTTATCACAAACGATGACAGGCGTCCCTCGGTCCGCCCTTTACAAAGCACTCTGTAAACAATCACATCAATATTTGCTTGATCGTTTTTAAATTTCTATTGATTTCCATTTTTTCCATACTGCTCGAATCTTACTGCGGCTATGACGTTAAAAATCACCGATATGCAAACAATATCTCATCTGTTACATATTGAACTTATGAGCATACAGACTGCCATTTTTTAATTTCAAAATTACGAGTGAGTGAGTGAGTGAGTGAGTGATCAACCTCAACCCATCACCACTGTATCAGTCAGAAACCGGCGGGTACAACACCATTTCCGATAACTGAATGTTTCTTTGATGTTTCGCGTCCACTGGATGTTTAATGGTCTGACGGCCGTGGTAGGGCCGCTGTTGGTAATGACGATGTATCTGATGTCACGGTGATATCGCCAGTGTTAAAGGCACGGCTGATTCCAATTCCCATATAAGGTTATTTTGAAGTCGCTGAAGCGTTCTAAAGCCCGATTTGTATCAAATATGCATAACGGCCTCCCCTTTGTGAGAGCTAGTGGCTGAGGTATTCTACACCATCCCTCATCTTACATCAACGTTAGGGGTACCGGCCTCTGAGCCCATGGAGTTTCAGAGGCTCGTCAAAACACGGATTTCTCGGCATTTCAACAAAAGTAATCGATATGTTTTTAGAATAAATTGAATTTTGTTGAACTAATATGACTTAGTTTGGAGAGGAATTGTCGGGTATCAAATTGAAGACTGTGACTTTAAGATCTGCTGCTGTAGAAGCTGGACGATCGAATCATCAAATTTTCAATCTATTTCTTTCTTCACCTTCGTAATAAAATATTGATGTGCCTTTTTCATGATTTCCCATATCTGACTAGATTTATGCTCAGGAAACGGTTAATAGAACTGATAGAAAAGATGACATTATATGAGAGAGTCGGTCATTTTATTCATGTGTCTTATGCCTGTCTGTCATTATTTTGTGTAAAATAACCAAACACGAAAACCCAGCGACAAACCGTCAGCAGAGTGAAACTAACACCATGATATGTGACCTTTACGTCTGACCCAATCTGCTTTGCACATTTCCCATATAGAATTTACTCAAGACCTGTGAATAACACTTCCTTCTTTATGTAGATAGGCCGTGTCATCTGATCGTGTATATAATAGAATAACCTATTTTTTAGATGCCCTATTGGTGTCAAATCAAAATGATCGGATCTACAAATCAGCGGGAGTTGGATGAAGGAAGACTGATTATTTCAAATCTTTGATTAAAGATAGATCATACATGTCCACAGTCGATTGGATATCACTCTTACACAGCCTTTAATAAACTCTAATCAATATCTGACCATGTATCTTAATATATTTCATACACGTAAACCACAGGGATTATGGTACGATTTGGACTGTCATGTGTTTGTGAGTCACTATCAAATAGCGATAGGGGTGAGCGTATCCTGCCCCAAAGCTGGCGTCCTGCACAAATACATGCCAATGCACGTGAAGTGTTCGCACGAACAAACACGGGGACACAGGAATTGTATCTGACATTTCTGTCACTGATCCATGATATTTGAAAATGTCCACACTTATACCATGAAGCAGTGGTTTGATTGGTCCAAATTATCTATATACGATCCTCCATGATACAGCTGGAATATGGGCGAATGGAGAGTGAAACCTAATCGTTAATGAATTCTCTGTCAGCTACATATGAACCTTGAGCAGATAACAGATAACACATCTCTGTTAATAACATTAAGAGAGGGAAGACCTCTGGCAAATTAGCAACAATTTTCATTCGGTCTAAGCCAACTTCGTTTGCTATTTCATATTAAACAATGCATATTATCTATCAGTTAAGGATTTCCTATTTATGCGGAATTTTCGCAATGATGCAAACAAGACGATCTCAAAACGGACATCTTTAAACCTCAATATTATGATGTGTATATAGTTTAAAATAACTGTTATTAGTACACATGGGTTTTATATGTATATATCAACTGCATATATTTTATAAATATTCCAATAAAGTTATAGATTGAAGCCTCTGAGAAGTCAAGAAGCATCAGTAATAATCATGGAACAATCACCACTGAAGACACCAATTGGTATGTACATGGAGGCAGGAGCTGCTGTCGTGTCACATTTAGTACTGTTAGGACTAACCTTGGACAGGTACCGAGTTCTAACCCACCATTGAGCCATGAGGTTTAGATCTCTTACTCGTTTAGTATACATGTGCGCAGACTCTGTCAGTGTTGTCACAACCCCTAGTGTACAGTACACAACCCTGTGCACTTAAAAGAACCCACGAATCCGTTGGTATATGACCAGATGGTGGCCACATGAATACGTGCAAACACCTAGTTGCGGGTACAGCAACGTGCAGTAAACTTGGACAAAGTACTGTGACTATGTGTCCCAGTCCACCCAGCTGTGAATGGGTACCTCGTAAGGATGGGAATGCCACAATAACTCGGTGCGCCTAGTGGCTGCAAGAGTTGTATGCTCCCCAGGGAGTTGAGATTGACAATACGATGTGCCGTTGAGATTGACATCCAGTGAACGAGGGAAAAACAAAGCGCCTTTGAGCAGCTGAGCTGAGCTGGATATCGGCGCTATACAAATGTTAGTATGTATGTATGTATGTACATGATCTAGCGGTTCCATTGTCTAAACGACCGAATGAATAAATGACACGGCCCATAAACTTTTCACTTGATACATGTAGCCTGACACATATCTGCGATACCCCAGAAAGCGGCCTTCTCTTAAGGAAATATACGTTTGCTAGAGTTCATCTAAAATCGACCGATACTCGTCATTGAGGGCGGTGTGGTTCGTGAGGAGATGTTATAGTCATGGTTATATGGTTCTATAACATATATCAACCTACCGTCACGTGGTACAACATGGTACTTAGATTGATCAAATTTGCTTAATGCAGCATGCCAATTTCGTAAACAATTTTCTGAAAGGTTTAGCCTATTTTTCGTTTAGTTGTTGTTTAACGCCGCACTAAGCAATAGTCCAGCTGTATGCAATCGAGTTGTTACCCGACTAACAAGTGAGTGAGTGAGTGAGTGAGTGAGTGAAGGTTTCACGCCGTGTGACATGCAATTAGTCAAGTCCGATTCCCCGGGGATAGGTGTCTGGTGACCTATATTATCAACCGGACACCCATAGATGTAACCTACATATCAATTAACCATTTGTTTATGATAATTTGTTGAAATGATAATTGTCGAAAAACAGTCCATAGAAGTTGAGGTTTACCAAACAACGTTGAAGAATAACTAACTGTCTATATACCAGTTGCTATTTCCCAAAGTATGTATGCAAACAAACCTACCTACATAAAGCACGATAGTTGAATGGCACGTAATTCAATATTAAAGAATAAATCTATCTTAAGACTTGCGGCTTGTTTTCATCAACAAAGCCTATAAGCATGTTCCGCCTGTATGTTTGAACAAGTGTGTCAAAGAATGCCCACAGTCATATTACCATCACTCAAAACGAATTCATGCCAAAGAACCTGCTATGAGACATTTCCACAGCAGGTGGCCGAGAATTTTAGAATAAAAGAATTTTACTTAATCAATGTGTTGGAACTACACAGTGAGATGCCTTGCATAGCCTCAATGGTTCGAGTTCAGGTTTCAGGGTAATCTTAATATTACTAGATATGTGAGCACATCGATCTCTACACAGTCATGTGTTGGTGCCGGGCTGCACGGTCCCGAGGGGGTAGGGATCGGCTTGTTGTGGAACACCTCATTGTACCAGCATAACAGAAGCAAGGAATGCAGGTTACTGTGAGGGTAGATGTGTTAAAGGTATCGTACCGAAACGATTGTCAGCAACGAGGTAAGGATAGCGATAATTACCACTGATGCCTGTCATGAAATAGGATAACAAACGACGGCAATACATGCACACAGTAGTATTTTCATGCATAGACGTATTTTCATGCATACAGAGGTATTTTCATGCATACCTTTGTGAGGCGTACAATGCTGTGTTTGGGGGTTCACGTCGAGAGAATGACAGCGTGCATATGCAAATAATGCCAGGTAACAGATGTACGTATATAATTAAGTATATGCGCATGTTAACCTAGTACCATGAAGTAAACGATACAATTCTGACGAAAAGCAAAAACACATTTAATTATGAGAGAATATAATATAATTAAATCCCCAGATTTGAATTTCACACATGGTTGGACATTGTCACAGTAACATCACCAATTAAGCGCGAGTTTACTGATACAATAAATTAGATGGAGCATTTTAAGGATTTAGCATATGATATGAGAAAAGTAATATAGAACAATGACGTACGCCTGAGTACATTGTCATTGTATACATATGTACAAGGTTGCAGTGACGTTACTTGTCCACGCTGAAGAAATCCATATATCACGTTGCCAGTGTATACGGTGAGAACAGACTTGTGAATGGGTAACGATGATAAGTATTCTCCTGGTATTTATTTGTAATCGATTACGTACAGTTATAGACATGACAAGCGGCAGGATGTCATCGCGGGTACATGTGCTACACTCGAGACCAATACATATATATGACTTGGTGTCAGTCGCACTGGACACACACCGATGTATAATTCAAAAGCTACGTCAAACATGGTCCCGCGAGGACTCCATACTTGGTTATTTATACTTCAATAACTGCAATTGTTGAACTGCACAGAAGTCAAGGTAGCCGAGGTAGTTACACCTGTTCTCAATGCAGCGCCATCGATGCATTTCCACATGCTCTCCTACTGCTTGTATTTGCCGACACTTATAGATTATACAATCACTAGTGAAGTAGAAGTAATGTAAGCATACACAACCTTCCCTGTTGGAATCCTAGACTATTCAGCATATTGATGTATGTTGGTATTGCTGTGGGTAAGGAGATTATTGTTGTTATTACACCTGACTTGGGTGTGAGTGAGCCTTACAGTATGCCGCTTCAATTGGATATCCAAATGTCCTCGCAGGGGATTCGAACTCGGACACAGTTAACACCTTTAATCATTGGAATGACATGTCAATTCAGTTAACAAGAAGGCTGACGATGTCGTATTACATGTTACATATAGGTTCATATGCTAAAAAAACAATATCACGAGAGAATAGTGATAAAATAATTTGCAACATCAAAGCTACAATGCCATCACGTATAAGTGTTTCTCTTCATCATTGCCAGTGCTCAGAGTACCATGGGAAGATAAAAGTATTGTTTATCATATTACATCACGTATCTGGGGAAGGTGTCTGCACCTCTGGCAATACAATAATACACGTAGATGTTATTTTGTGATTAAGACCTTAGCTAACCTAATCGATAGCCTCGGTTCCCATTGGCTTTGTTCACGAGGTGTGTGTTGTTATATAATACTCCCACAAGAGTCACCAAACTTTGTCAAACTTATGTTATACCTACCGACTTGTAAACTGTACGTCGGGCACAACACGAGCTATACGTGTCTACATTCTCCTGGTGGTAGAAAATCCTTTCGTTATCCCCTCAGAAATATCACACTTACAAAAAAGTCACACAAACATGGGCGTTAAATTTACATCCCAAACTCAGCAAAGTTGTGACTTGATCACTACTGAAGTCATCTCTTTTGCCACAAGAGGAATCGAATTTCACAAATTGAAGAGCGGCCAATCAAATCATCCCGGCAGATGGCGCACCAACAGAAAAGGGAAACGACTGGAAATCGCTCATCAGCCAATCAAACGAAACAGCCAGTCCATTACTTCCAACATTCATCTCTGGGTTGGTAGGCCTTTCACAATCACAAGGAATGTGTCTAACGCAACAATTACTAGCTTACTCGTATCGCTAATAGCAGTGGAGTTGGAGCAACATGGTGCGTGCTGTGGGCGCGCAGACTCGCCTGCCGTGTGCTTTGTTTCATCAATCGAACATGGCTGACTCGGGGGACTGGTCATAATTGTGTTGGTGAATTAATGCGCTTCACTGTTTGTGATCTGTTAAGTATCGTCATATCATAACAGATATCTAGGGGAATTTATCAAACAAAAATCGCGTGTGTGTTACCACGGGCATTTTACAGCATCGATCTGTGTTAAGACTGCGGATGTTCTTGTGAGATTGGGTGTGTTAGGTAGTTAGGCGAGACAGTAAAACACCACTTACTCACTGGATTCATCTTTTCATTGAAAGTCAAGCTGGGAAATAACTGAAGAATCCAATACACTTTGGCAAATACTCAGTGTTTAATATGGGATGTCCTAGAAAAAGACAAAGAACGCCATTTCAGTGCCACTCAAACGTTAAGTGGACAATGCATGTGATGTGTCGATACGAACCTCTCTCCAACTGTGTGTTCATTTCGCGTGTACTTTCTGCATTGATCTTGTTTCGTGTTTGCTAGATGCTACCAATCATTTCAAATGAAATCATCTGGACACTGTTTCTGAGTAAGGAATAGATTAATTCATTATCAACTCCAATGAAAATTGAACCGTTGGCACCTTTCCAGGTAATAACTACACAGTAGCCCAGCAGGTAGGACGCAGTACCTTTCCCAAATACAACATTATGAGGTGGAAGTTAATAAGTATATGTACATCAACTCTGTGAATAGAAGCGACAAAACCCTTTAAACATGTAGAAGAAATCTCTGCTAAAAGCAGAGTCGGTTGTACAATTGGGACAATATCATGAGTATATATTTGTTTCAGTAGTCAATCTCTCATTTTGACATTACATTTTTACTAAACAATATCGAATATAGAATATAGATCCCTTAAAATGTCTTAAGTCAATGTTTGATGTTGTTATTGGTAGAAGTGGAAAATATCCATTCAGACCGTGCCAGATGTCACCTATAGTACAGCAGCCCGCGTGATAGGGTCGCAAATAATGTAACCGTGACATATAAATACAATCTACAGAAAGTCCATTTCTACGTTCCCGGCGATGTCATATGACATAATAGGACTACGATGACGACTTTTGCCACAATTATGCATCTGTACTGTCAACTTTTCCTTATACTAAAGCAGTGTACAGTATATACCTTAACAGTATACATACATATATAAAAATAGACCCCATGGGTAAATTCCCTCCTACGCGTTTCAACGCTATGTGTTACTACACGTACTGGTCATAGAAACAGTGTCATCACTATCTGAGAGGTTCGGTAATCAGAGGACCATGACAAGAAACCAGGTAGGTCACAGAGCCTGAACCAGAGCCTGACCACTAAATGCTCTTTACTCGGCTCTTACGACAAGCATCTGGACACCTCTTCTTCCACGGAATGCCCACTGCGCCAGTATACTGCGGAAGTGATATCATCATCGATCGTAAAATTCGTGATATCCCTTTTCGGTTAACAATATTGCTGAACTAAGGAATAGTTTGAATTGTTATAGGTTATTACAAGATGATAGAATTACCTGGACGTGCAAATACGAAAAGCATAATGTATTTTAGAGTTCAGATACAATATTTATTAGTAAAAAGTAACTTCTTATGCCAATGATCATATTGCGTAATGTTAATAATTAATATTCACATAATATCAGGTCGGGTTAATGGCGATCTTGGTAGATTATGCAATAATAAGATAATTATGTAATCAATACTGAACAACATGTTATTTTCATATTAACCTCCAGACGCACTGAAATAGATACTTAGTCGATCTGTTATTAATATCGACGGGAGTCAACAGAATCGAGAAGCATTAATCTATCTTAGTCGTTTAATCACTCTGAGTAAAGTATTACAA